>NC_092747.1:97863221-98179940 GCF_047496795.1 Chiloscyllium punctatum
TTTGTGCATGGAAAATCATGTCTCACAAAATTGATTGTGATTTTTGAAGAAGTAATAAAGAGGGCAGAGCAGTGGACATGTTCTATATGGACTTCAGTAAGGCATTCGACAATGTTCCCCATTGGAGACTGGTTAACAAGTTAAGGTCTCACAGAATACAGAGAGAACTAGCCATTTGGATACAGACAGAGGGTGGTGGCGGAGGGTTGTTTTTCAGACTGGAGGCCTGTGACCAGTGGAATGTCACGAGGATCGGTGTTGGGTCCACTACTTTTCATCATTTATATAAATGATTTGGATGTGAACATATGAAGTTTAGTTAGTAAGTTTGCAGATGACACCAAAATTGGAGGTGTAGTGGACAGTGAAGAAGGCTACCTCAGATTACAACAGGACATTGATCAGATGGGCCAATGGGCTAAGAAGTGGCAGGTGGAGTTTAATTTAGATAAATGCGAGTTGCTGCATTTTAGGAAAGCAAATCTTAGCAGGACTTATACACTTAATGGTAAGGTCCTAGGGAGTGTTGCTGAACAAAGAGATCTTGGAGTGCAGGTCCATTGCTCCTTGAAAGAGGACTTGCAGGTAGGTAGGATAGTGAAGAAAGTGTTTGATATACTCCACTGGGAAACAAATCCTGTATCAAATCATTTACATTGTCAATAGATATAGACTAAAGGTAATTATATTTCATGCAAAATATACAAAAGAAACTTCATCATAGAGACATCAGATCACGTAGAACTGGAGCCAAGGTTTGTAGGGCTCCACTTATTATTACCTTGCACAGCATCATCAGTAAATTGTTATGTTCAATAAAACTGTTGCTGTTCAGCTACAAGAGTGTGAAATTTGTCGTACTACCTTATAGTAATGGTAAACAAACCACAGAACCTGATGCAAGTGGTCATAAAAGTCCAAAGTGATACCCAGTGACAATACAGTATTACAGTAAGAAGCCATAAGGGCAGATGATGGATATGAATACAAAGGTGAATGCAGTCCCTGAGGTGTGGCTCCATGGTGAAGGGGCCAGTGTGCAATAGACTTCAAGGCTCAACTAGGCACCGAATTACAGGAAGAGCAGAAACCGCGAAAGTGTGGGAAAAAAAAAACATGGTATGCAACAGAAAGAAGTCAATTGGGCACAGTGAGGGTCAAACATTATAGAAATCAGTATTTGCAGAAATCATTATGGAATAAGTTCTCAAAAAGCATACCAATGGCAAGTGGTTGGGGATGCAGGACATGGTCTAGAAACTATAAAGGAACTCATCTGAGCTAATTTTATTGAGTGTGGCTGATGCAGAGGGAGAGACAAAGGGAGAGTGTTGAATATTAAAGATGAACCCCCATAGTTTGCAATATTCACAACAGCAAGTTGGACACTTACTTGGGGATATGGCAGATCTACAGCAAGATTTTGATTCTCCAGATAGTACAGACCTGGAAGATGAGTTCTATTTGTGATCTTTGATGACTCTTTCCATATCCATAGACCAGCAGGTCATAAATTATTGCTTCCACTCCTTGAACACCACTGACTAACTCATGCTACTAGCATTGGTACACTTGCTGAGCACTTGGAATTAGGACGATGCTGCTCCGCTAACAAGTTTGTGTTGTCCTTGTATTTTTTCAAAAGTGTTGTAACGAGGCAGAGTTACCGAGATGTCTGGGTTTATCTACTTGAAGAAGTTTTTAACTTCTAAAAAAAAGTGTACAATGAAAAGGGAGTGGCCAGTTCTCCCAGCTCAGCTTTTCTCTGGCTTGTTTTGGTTTTAGCAGCCTGGCTGTTCAAAGCTGCTGGTCAGTTGGAACTGGTGAATCCAACTAAACAGCTACAATGGAAGAAGATTCCATGTTAAATCTCTCTGATATCTCTCTGTAAGAACTTGTATCTGATTTTATCTTTTTGCCAAGGGGGCATTTATGGAGATGTTGCAAGTCGATTGAGTTTTTAAGCACTTATTCTATATTCTGTTCTCATTTGTTTGTGTTTCATTCGGTAATCTTGTAAATTAATTCTGTTTTGTTAGAAACTAAGTGGTTGGGCCAGCCGCATCACTCCAGGAAAATCCACTCTACACCTGCTTAAAACAACTAGAAAAGGTAGAGTCTGGGCTACCTTCTTGAAATGTTTTAAGGGGGTCTGGCCTTGTCCATAACAGCTCTTTGCGGGATTTGTTCTTTAGTTCCAATTTGGGATTACGTTGCTGGAATCTAAGGTACTGATTGGTAAGTGATAGTGTTTTTTGTTCTGGGTGTTGATTTCAGTTGGTTTAAACAGTGCTTGAGATAATAATGGCTCTTTCGGTCACAGTTTTCTGGAGGTGGAAGAAGTGAATTTGGGGGCTTTACAAAAGGTGAACAAGAAAACGCTGCTACAGTCTGCAGTCAAAGTGGAGTTGGAGCTGCCTCCTTCCATGAGAAAAGGAGAGCTAATTACAGCAATAACTCAGCATCTACATTTGTTGGAAATGCCACCAGAATCTTTGGAAATCATTGAAATTCAGTTGAAAATGAAACAGCTTGATTTAGATGCAAAAGAAAAGGAAAGGGAAAAAGAAATGAAACTGAATTATGATGAAAAGCAGAGGAAAGAGAAAAAGAACAAATCGCTTTAGCAGAACAAGAAGAAAAAGAGAGAAGAGTGGGAAAGAGCAAGAGGAGAGAGAGAAAAAGAGAGGGAATTTGAACTTCAGAAATTGGCACTTCGATAGGAAAGTCAGCTTAAAAGGATGGAGATGAAGATTAAAGGTAAGTTTAATGATGAAGAGGAGGATGAGCAAACCCATAGCAGCCAAAGGCCTGGTGAGAATCTGTTTAAATATATTCAAGCATTGCCTAATTTGATGAGAAGGATGTGAAGGCCTTTTTTTATCTTATTTGAAAAGGTGGCTCAACAAATGTAGTGGCCAATGACCATGTGGGTTTTGTTGATCCAAATATAACTTGTAGGTAGAACCAGTGAGGTATTTGCATTGCTATCAGGGGAGGTATCCAGGGTGTATGAGGAGGTGAAGAAAGCCATCTTAAGTGCATGTGAGCTTGTGCCAGAAACCTACAGACAATATTTCAGGAATTTAAGGAGGGACCGTGGTCCCACCTACATTGAGTTTGAAAGGATCAAAGTAATTTTGATAGGGGGATGAGGGCATTAAAAATAGAACAAACCTCTGATACTCAGATAATTATTTTGGAGGAGTTCAAAAATTCTCTTTGTGAGGTAGAACTCGTGTGGAAGAGCAGAGAGTTAAAATGGCAAGATTAGCAGCTGAAATGGCTGATGATTGGGAGTTGGTTCATAATCAAAGTATGGATTCAAACATCAATTTCAATCTGAGGGATAGAAATTGGGAAAAAGAGAAATCCTCACATGGAAAGGAAAAGGTGGACCTCAGTGAAGATCATAAGGATAACTTACCACAGGATAAAAAGGAAACCCTTGAAGGGGAAAGGCAAATTAAAAAACTCCCATATTTTCGCTGCAATAAAGTAGACCACATGAATTCACAGTGTTGGTGGGTTAGGAAAAGCACTGGGAAGCCAGATGTAGGAAAACAGGATACGCCAATGAATTATTTTGGAGTGGGAACACAAAGCACAGTGGAGGCTAGAAAGGAACACCAGAATGTACAACCTAGTCGGAGTTGATTAAGGAGGAAGTGCCAGATCTTCTTAAAACATATACCTGCAAAGGTAAAGTTGACTCACATAGGCCAGGAGCAGCAGGTAAAGAGGTTGCAATATGAAGAGATACAGGATCCTCACAATTCTTGATGTAGAAAGATGTGGAGATATGTACCTCAGAAGGACTAATGGCAGGAGAAGTGCAAGGAATGGGACTTCATGGTGTGACAACAAGTGCTCAGTTATGTAGAGTGAGGTTAGAGTGCCCAGTGAGGAGTGGAGAAGTCATGGTGGGAGTACTGCACAAACTCTCAGCTCCAGGAATATAATTTGTCCTTGTTAATAATATAGCTGATTCACAGGTAGGAGTGCTGCCTACTGTGGTTGAAAAGCCAGTAGAAACTCAGGCAGCTGAACTATTAAAACATACATATCCTGGAATTTTTCTGGATTGTGTGGTAACAAGGTCGCAAAGTCACCAGTTGAAACAAAAGAGATCAAAGAGTACTGATAATAAAGTTGAAGTGGAATTAGCAGAGACCCTGTTTGATCAAATGGTTGACACAAAATAGGAGCAAATAGAGCACAAAACAGACATCTTTATTTCAGAGAAATGAACTGAGTTCCAGCAGAAAGATGAGAAACTAAACCAATTGCATCTAAAAGCATATACGGTGTAAGAATCTATATGTATCCTGGTGTGATACTATCTTAAACATGATGTCTTCATGAGGAAATGGAGACCATCATATATTCAGGCAGATGAGAAATGGGCAGAAGTTCATCAAGTTGTATTGTGGGTTATAGAAAAGTAGGCGTTGTGGGTAGCACATGAACTACCAGTAGGAAGTCATTTGGGGTAAGAGAAAACCAAACTAAAATACAAAAATACTTTTACTGGCCTGGACTGCACAAGGATGTAGTTGAATTTTGCCAGAAATGTCATACATGTCAGGTAATTGGAAAACCACAGGCAGTAATAAAACCTACACCTTTCTCCATTTGAAGAACCTTTTAATTGTTTGCATAGGACCCCTATTAAAATCAAAGACTGGGAATCACTATTTGTTAACAATAATGGATGTGTCCACTAGATTTCCAGAGGCTGTTCCATTATGCAATATTACTTCTAAAAGGATTGGAGAGGAGTCATTCAAATTTGTCATGAGATACAGACTACCTACAGAGATACAATTGGATCAAGGGTCAAACTTTAAACCAAATTATTCAAGGAAGTTATGGACAGCTTAGGAATAAAAGAATTCAAATCTACTGCATACCATCCAGAACCGCTGGAAACGCTAGAAAGGTGGTATCAGACATAAAAGACCATTTTGAGGGCTTATAGTCAAGACTATCCAGATAATTGGGATAAAGGAATTCCATTTTAACTTTCTGTCATTAGACATGTGTCAAATGAATCAACCAAATTCAGTCCATTTGAATTAGTGTTTGGTTATGAAGAGAGATGACTGATAAAATTGATTAAGAAGAAATTGGTAAGTCAGAATTCAGAGACCACATATTTGGACTATCTGTCAGATTTTAGGCCATAATTAAATAGAGCAAGGGGATTAGCTAGACAGTATTTAAAAATATCACGGCATATAATGAAATGGAATGCAGAGAAGAAATCAAAAACTCACAATTTTGCCATTGGAGATAAGATGCTAGTGTTACATAAGTGAACCTTTAAAAGCAAGGTATATTGGACCTTATCAAGTCAAAAGGAGATTGAGTGAGGTGAATTATTTGATAAGGACTCCAGACAGAAAGAAATCTCACAGTGTGTCATGTGAATATGCTCAAAGGTATGTTTACAGGGAAGGAAAGCAAAAGGAAATTGTGTGATTGGTTACAACACAGAATGAAGAACTAAGTTCAGAGGATTCTGAATTGGACATTCCTCAAATTAAATTGGACAATCAGGAAGTTATCAAAAATTGGGATAAATTGTTGAATTGCCTTACAGAGAAAAATGAAAATGACTTGAAAGAGTTATTGCTATTGCATGGGAAGATATGTGGAAATAAGCAAGGGAAGTACTAATCTAATTAGGCATGATATAGATATAGGAGATGCTGTTCCGATTAAGCAACATCCTTATAGTCATAACCCTCTAAATTTGCCACCAGTTTAAAAGGAGGTTGAATGCATGCTTCAAGACAGCATAATCTTACTGAGTTACAGGGACTGGAGCTCACCCATAGTAATTGTGCCAAAACCAGATAGTACCCAACAGTTATGTGTGGACTTTTGCAAAATCAGTGCAGTTACAAAGACTGATGTATATCTGATTCCATGTTTAGAAGACTGTGTTGAAAAGATGAGACAAACAACTTATATTTCTAAGTTTGGAATTGCTCATAGGATACTGGCAGATACCTTTGTCTGAAAGAACGAAGACAGTTTCAGCTTTTGTAATCCTGAATAGACTGTATCAATTTAAAGTTATGCCATTTGGTATGAAAGGTGCACCTGCCACCATTCAGAGACGAACCAATAAGATTAATTGCACATAGAAGGAACACTTGCAACACTTACTGGAATTGTTCGATCAAGATTCGAAGGCAGGTTTGCTAATAAACCTGGCTAAAAGTGAATTTGCCATATCCCAAGTCATCTTCCTGGGCCATGTTAGTGGACTTGGAAAATGGCTCCACAAAATGCAAAAACAAAGTTAGTTGGGGAGTATCCCATTCCATCGGCAAAAAGAGCAGCACTACAATTTTTGGGATTGAGCGGATTTTATCAGAAATTCATACCAAATGTTTAGCAGTGTGGCTGCTCCACTCACTGAATTGCTAAAGAAAAGCAAGAGATTTCAGTGGATGGCAGATGGTCAGAAGGTCATTTGACAGCCTGAAATCTGTGTTAACCACTACCCCAGTATTAGCTACACTTAATTATGCAAAGTGTAGGACTTCCATTCCCCGCCTCCTTGCATTCCCGGATGTCCAACCCCACGTGAGCTTCTTTTGCCCGTGAAACGGAGCATCACATGACCTCCTTGGCCCGCTTCCGGGGTGCGAAACACAACGTCACGTGACCGCCTCACACTCTTCCGAGTGCGAAACGGAATGTCACGTGACCGCCTCGCACTCTTCCGAGCGTGAAACGGAACGTCACATGACCGCCTCCTGCGTGGGTTACACAGCGTCTTCACAGGCTTCTGACTGCTGCATACATTCACAGTCGCAGCCAGCCTTCAGTTTTTCGAGTAAGCCATATATTTACAAGTCCCCCTTTTGGTCTCATAAAAATGAGACCAACCAACCAACCAGTTCTATACATCACATTCGCTCTCCGATGAATAGTCTTCCCCTCGTGCCAAAACCATGGTTTCCATCTCCATCTGTGACATCTGATAGGGCGGGGGAGCCTTCCCTTCAATTGCTGTAATAATTACCCTGTTTAACAAAGATCTAATACAGGGAATACAACAACATCCACACAACACTAACACAATAATCATACCACCGAGGGACATAAACACAGAGGCAATTAATCCTTTCCATTTCCCAAACCATGAGTCAAAAATACTTCCTAAAGGGTTGTCAATACCGGAATGTTCGTGTATTTCTTCAGACAAAGTTCTTAGTCCTTCCAGGGCTCTGGTTACCCTGGAAGGTACAACATTGGTCCCCGAACATAGAGCACACTCCCCCCTTCTCTGCTAATAACATATCTAAAGCCATTCTATTTTGGACTGTCATCAATGAAGTCGCTGCCAATTGTTCAGAGAGTCCCGCCTCTGCGTCTCTAGTTCTATTAACTAGCCTCAGTACATTGTAATGTACATAATTAATTCGGTCAACGTTTTTATTCGGCGTAACTGGGAATAGAACACTGATAATTGGGAGATTCTCAAATCCTCCTGCTATCTGGTCTGCCAATTTATATTCATCAGGTACACCGCGGGGAACACCTATTGCATCTATGTAAGTGGTTGAGCCGGATGTGACATCAAACAAATCCCTACGAATTCGTGTATATGGATTTATTCCCTGTCGTCGTTCTCCTAAAAGAAATAAGGGTACTCCTAACCTGACCATTGCACAGGTTCCAGACCAATCTGGAGGTAGACTAATATGCAGTGTTCTATCTCCACAGTACCAAAAAAGATCAGCTCTAGCCCAAACCATTGTGCTAGCATTCTGCCAGCCGGTTACATTAATTGTATCCTGACACCAGTCAGCAGGCATGTCTCCCAAGATTATATTAGACCTTCGAACAAAACACATATAATTGTTGGCCCTTGGTGTAAACACTGGAGGTAACGTGGAATTCTTTACAGGTGGAAAAAAAGCACTTAATGTGGCACAATTTGGAGACTCCGCCTGCATAGTGAGGGCCATCATACAATGAAATCCTATTGGGTCTATATTTGGGAACAATGGAGCTGGGGTAGTAAACAGGGTTGGCCTTGCCGAAGAACACGCGACGCAATTACTCATATTCATCGAAGTTGCTGTCGCTGTCATCCAGTCTAGCCATAAGTTCTTATCCCCATACCCGGTAGCTAATTTAATAATATCCCTTCTCGTAAGGTTGTTGTGGTCTATTACCACAACTTTTGAACTTGGTTCTACCTCCATGCTTGTATTTTCAGTTTGTGGCTGGCACATAGGAGGGTCCACTAAGGTTACCTTCAATAATCCCATGGTATCCACTCCAGATTGATCTACACCTATTACAAGATAAAAGCTTCTGTCATCACTCCCACAGTAAATCTGTACCCCTTTTGGACTAGGATTAATGTCAAATTTCGTCAGGGTTAACAAAAGTGGATTTCTTAACTCTGAAGAATGATCAAGTTGCCCCTTCGCCAGGCTCACATGATCTCGAATGTTCCATCTATTATCCGAAAGTGACGACCTCTTGGGGGTCCATTGCACCCCAGTCCATGTTAGTACATTATCCCACGACGGGCATGGGTCATAGTAAATGGCATAGAAGCAAAGATATACATCATAGTCCCTCCAGCTCCCTGTATCTTGAACACAATCAATTACTTGGCATAAATCAAACTGGTATGTGGTACCATGATTTCTATTGTGTCTGATGTGTACCTGGCTCCTCGTCTCCCTTAAACATTTATCTGCCTCTTGTCCTGTTGATCTTTTATTCCTGAACCTTCCTCCCTCGCCTTGGTGTTTGTCCCCCGTGGTTAATACTCCTATTAACAGTAGCGTAACACTTATACATAAAACAATAACAAAGACTCCCAACCTCCACAGCCTAAGGTAATGTGGGCTGCTTACAAAGAAAGACATTATATCCCTCACACAACTTTGCTTAGAAATTTTGAGGACCTCTCCCCCCTTTTTCCAGAACCTTCTTCCTACAAACATTAGAAGTTTAAGACCCTTCTACTTTTTTTCTGTTCTTATTTGTTCTAGAGTTCTCGTTAGCAGTTCCGTAGCTGCACACTGGCTCCAATAGTACCAGCTTTCTCCTTTCCCCTGTAATCTGACTGCATGTGATGTCCTCTCCACCACCTTATAAGGTCCTGTCCACCTTGGCTCTGACCACTTCCGTTTGATGACCTTCAACAGGACCCAGTCTGTGGTGGATGGCGTCTGAGTCTGTAGTTCCCCCTTTTCCGATCCAACCTGTTTGGAGAAAGCTGACACTAGAGTTGTTAGTTGGTCATAGTAAGGTTTGTACCTTAGAGAGGCTCCTCCCCCCTCTAAGCTCTGTACTCCCGCTCCTGGTCCCGGGAACTGCTGCCCTGTTGTTAACTCATACGGAGTGAACCCAGTGATAGAGCTTACTGAGCTCCTAATGGACATTAAAGCTAAAGGTAGGGCATCCACCCAGCTTAACTTTGTTTGTGCACACACTTATCCTATTTTTTCTTTTATGGGCCGATTCATTCTTTCCACTTTTCCCTGTGACTGAGGATGAGAAGTTGAAGCTGCTTCAACTTCTTGCAGGTCTTTGTTCTTAAAATGTGTGCCATTATCTGACCTGACTCTCTTTGGAAACCCATGCGTTGGAATATATTGGTTTATCAAGAATTTAATCACTGTCTTTGCGTCTTCCTTTTTCGCAGGCATTGCTTCTGGCCAACCAGTGTATGCATCCACTGCTACCAAAAGGTACCGGTATCCGTTTACTCTCTCTATCATATCAGTGTAGTCGATCACTATTTCCTGACCTGGCATTCTTGGGAGAGGGAATTTTCCCTCATGTGGTTTCACTGTTGGTCTCACATTGTATTCTGTACATGTTCTACATTCCCTGATATAATTTTCAATCATTGCTGGCAAGAATGGATACCACCAATGTGTCAGATACCTCTGCATCTGTGTTTTTCCACAATGTGTCAACCCATGAGCCTCCTGAAGCATGGAAGCTATCAAACCTGGGGGTAGGACTGGTCTACCGTCCGGTGACCTCCAAATCCCTTCTGACTCTGTGGCCTCTCTCTCTCTCCATACTGTCAGTTCCTGAGGAGAGGCTTTCTGCTGCTCTTTGATTAACACATTTGCATCACAGGCAGGCAGTAGGTCGTACACTGTTCTCTCTGTTTGCAACATAATATACTGTGGTGTATACCCTGCTGCTTTTTTTGCTGCTAAGTCTGCTTCCTGATTGCCCTTCACTACTACTGTGCCTGCTTTATCATGTCCTCTACACTTGACCACTGCCACTTCTGCAGGTTTCATTAGAGCCTCCGCTAATCTTTTCATATCTTTTTCATGTTTAATTGGGGTTTTTGCTGCTGTTAAGAATCCTGCCCTGATCCATTGACTAAGTTCTACCTGTATAGCCCCTGCCACATATGCAGAGTCGGTATAGATATTTACTCTTTTTCCCTCTGACCATTCTAACGCAGCTATCATTGCCTGTAGTTCAGCCAACTGGGCTGATTCTTTGCCTGTCACTTTTCCTGTCAACACTTCCTCAAATCCCTCACTTGTCTATCGCACCACTGCATAGGCTGCTTTAAGTCCTTCAGTTGGATGTCTGTAGCAACAACCATCTGTGAACAACACTTCTTCTGGGTCTACTAATGGAACTGCCTGTAAATCTACCCTAACTTTGGTATCTTTCAGTACCCTTTCCTCACACATGTGTGGCTCTCCTCTCCCATGTTATCAGCCATGTTAATTCCTTCATGTGTAAAAATTATATGTGGTGCATTCAAAATTTTCTCTAACCTGGTTTGCCGCAGTGATGTCATTGTAAAGGCCGTTGAGTTCACATAGGCCACTATACTGTGTGTCGTCAGTGCTGTTAGTGTATGGCCCATGACTATATGTGCTACCTTTTGGAGAATTTTTGCTACCCTTGTTGCATGTCTTGTACATGGTGGGTGTTTGTCCTCTATTGGGTCAAGGGTAACACTTACATACATCAGCACCTGCCTGCCTCCCCCTTTTTTCTGAAAAAGAACACCATTTATTGTGTGTAATTTTTCAGAAATATCGAGGAAAAATGTCTCTTTGTAATCTGGGACCGCTAAATCAGCAGCCCGCGTTAGGGCCTGTTTAAGAGATATGAAACTTTCATCTGTCTCCGTGGTCCACTGCAAATGGGCCGACAAATTTCTCATGCCTTGTTCATTTACCATGGCTCTGAGAGGGAAAGTGAGCTCCCCATATGATGCAACGAATTGTCTACTGTACCCTGCCAACCCAAGAAATGAGAGCATGTCTTTTACAGTGACTGGTTTGGTATAATGCAGAATGGAGGATTATGGGACGGAGACACCTGTTCCCTCAGCAGAAATAATTCTACCCAAAAAAGACACCGTTTGTCTGCAGCATTGCAATTTAACCCGTGAAACTTTGAAACCGACACTATACAGGTGAAACAGCAACGACTTTGTGGCTTCCAAACAAGAAACATGGTCGGGTGCTGCCAAAAGAATGTCATCCACATACTGGATCAATACCACCCCCTTTGGGAGTGTCAGATCCTTGAGCTGCTGTTTTAATACCTGATTAAACACCCCAGGTGACTAAATAAACCCTTGAGGGGCCCTTGTATAACGTAATTGTTGGCCTTTGTAAGTAAACGAAAAAATGTCCCTCAAATGACCAGCTTGGGGCAAACAGAAGAACGCGTTAGCCAGATCAATGCACGAGAACCACTTATGATCAGGTGTCAGCACAGATATCGCAGTGTAAGGGTTTGGGACTGGAACTGTTGGAGTAGAAACGACACTATTAATCTGTCTAAGATCATGCGCCATCCTATATTTGCCTGTATTCTGCTTCTCTACAGGTAAAATAGGGGTGTTCCAGGCTGACTGGGAGGGTTCCAGCACCCCTGCTGCTAACAATCCTTCAATTGTGTTGGCGATGACGGCTTCAGCCTCTAGTTTATGTGAATATTGTCTCTGCCAAATCGGAGTGTGGTCTATTAAATCGAATGTGATTGGTGTGACGTATTTGCAGTAACCAACATCCGTTGAACCTGCTGACCACAAGGTATCTGGTAGAGCGTCAAGCATCGCTGCAGCCTGTGGATGGTCTGTTTTTTCCCTACCATGAAACCTTTCAATCTGCTTATATTCCAGCAGTACCTTGTCAGTTGTTCTGCACATAATTCTATCGAATATTGTAAACCGGGGTAACTGAGTCCACATCCAGTCTGTCACCACCATCAAGCGTTTGGACATAGGTCCCAGATCCTTGGCCTGATATTCTGCATGCACGGCCAATGTGACATGAGGTATGGCTTCTTCAGACATCTCATACCATTCCAACTGTTCTGTGGTTAATTCAACCACAGCCGCCACACCTTCTTTTCCGAGCAGAATGCAACTGGAGGAAATCTCCCATTGAGTCCCTTCTAGGTGCTGATAGAATGCATACTGATATATTTCATTATCATCTCTATCATAATATAAGGTAACATGAAGGGGATCTGCAGGAGGAGCATAGGGGTGCAGCATCTGAACCCAGGGTTGCCATTGGTTGTATAAAGACTGTATGCCGTTATTCTGCCCATTTTCGGGTTCAACCAGTCCCCAGTATATATCTACCCACTGTCCTTCTGCCATTGGTGATATGTCGGGTGATAACATCATTTGGGATCCAGAGTGTATCATTGTCATAGAACAGTTGACAGAATGGCCATTTGGAAAGGTCACTACCAGTCGGTCTGGTCCGCACAGAACCGAGACCCCACATCTCACCAGCAAATCACGTCCCATCAAATTCACGGGGCATGCAGGTGATAAAATATACTGGTGACGAAAAGTCTGTCCGGCCACTGATGTGATCAGTGGCGATGTCAAAGGCAGCTTTTCTGGTTTACCCGAGAACCCTACTAACTCAACGCTAGAGGATGACATGCTTGACCGAGGTATATCACAAGTGATGGTAGAAAATCTTGCACCCGTGTCAACCAAAAAAGACAGATTCTTGTCCATTACCCTCATTTGCATATAGGGGTCTGCCAACCCCACATGCCCCTGGCTTCTCGGGCCCCGTCAATATTCGTACCCCTGCCCTTCCGGCATAGTTTGGGGGTACTGTCCTTGCACCGGGGCTACAGCTGCATTTGGGACTTGACAAGGCTGAACAGCCTGTGGGAAAGGAGGCTGACTTGAACGGACATCCTGTCTGCGGATCAATCCCGGACCTCCCTGGGGTCCCCACAACAGGGGACAATTTCTTCTCCAATGCCCGGGTTGGCCACATTCAAAACAGGTGTTGGATGGCTGACCACTGAATCCCCCGCGGCCCCTTCCTCTACCACGTATTCCTCCTGGAACACCTATAGGCCTGCCCCCATATTGGGGGTAGGGTGGCATCCAATCAAATGTTGGGTCTGAACTCGGCAAGTTGTTTTGTGGCGACGGTCGCTGAACCAACTGACTAGTCGTCTTTTGGGAAGCCTTCTTTATATCATTAGCCTTCCTCCTAGCCTCATCGAGCTGTAACTTTAACAACTGGACTTGAGCTGACACATTACTCTGTTTATCTTCATCCTGTTTCGTCTTGTAACACTTCATGTGGTGTGTCAAGTGTTTCTCCCACTGTTCTGTAGAACAACCTGGGATATCGGGATTACTTTCCATTGCCTCTTTTACTTCCTTCGGCATCCCTGCCATAACGGCATTCCTAAATAATGTGGTCTGTAGCTAACCCGACCTTGGATGGCTCCCCGCAGTATCTGTCCATGTGTCCTTACACCTAGCCAAAAAGGCAGACATATCCTCACCCTCCTTCATTGTGAAGGTGAGTGAGTGCATCGCTCCCGGTGGAATCGGGAATCTCTCCCTCATTGCCCTTCCCACATGGGTAGCATGCTGCGCAAATGGGTCAGAATCAGGTAATAAGGTGGTCCCCGCAGACACTTCAATCTGCTGTATTTCCCACATACTTAATTGCTTACCCAACAATCCTCTCCAGTCACCCATAGCTAACTTGTAGCCTAATGTATATTGGGAAAATTTAGTCATCCAGGGCCCACCTCCCTCCATGGGTGGGGGCATTTTATCCAGGATGCAGTTCATATCAGTATATGTGAAGGGCTGATAAACATTCCCCAGATAAGAGCCTCTGTAAATCAATGGCATTTGGTGGTGCTGATACTTTATAGGTTGTCGTAATGTGTCTCTTTGACGCAGGTTGTAACTTGATTCAGGTAGGGACTTCAGTGAAGGGCCATGTTCAGTATGCATTGTGAGTGAGCCTTTCAAAGTGACTGGATAGGTGTTTGGATCATCGTCTGTCAGGGATTCTTCGTCCTCAATATCTATACTACTTTTGGACTCCTCCCCTTCAAATCTCTCTCTATCCCGTTCTTCCCTCAAATCTCTCCGTCTTCTGGCTGAGAACCCATCATCCAATAACTGACCTGAATCATGTAATCTTCCCTTCTTCTCACTCTCAGCACTATACGGTGTCAAATGAGCCTCTGACTCCTGTACTGCTAAACATCTCCCCTGTTTTGGCTGTTCTTTATTTCTACTATGCGTCATCATCACCCTATTCACCTCCTCTACTTCCTTAACCCTCTGATCAACTTCTAATGTTAACTTTTCTACTTTTCTGATACTTTCTTCTACAGCTTCCGCCAGTCTCTGTTTTACTACGTTATACTCTCTTGTTCCTACTTCATGCACATCTAAAACCTCTTCTTGAACATACATAAGTGGCATTTGTATTACAGGATATGGGGGCGGTGATTGTACCACAGGCAATTTAGGATATAATGGCGCAGATGGTCCTGCCTTCTCTGTCTCCTTTGTCAATTCTATTGTAGAGGTACCATCTACTCTCTTTTGTAATATTTCTACTGCCATACAGGCTAACGTCATGTTATGCAGATGAATCCTCCTCTCTTCTTTCTCCTCACCTTCTTTTGTCCACTTTCTTCTACGTAATATTGACTCTTTCTTTCCCTTCATATGCTCTTCTACTTCTAATTTAGCTTGCTCTTCTACTTTTCCCAAAAACAGTGACAATTTCTTCCTCTCCTCATCCTTAGGGACTTTGCCCTGTTTCTGTAATTCCTCCCAAATCTTATCATATTTCTCCATCATTGTTTTTTGTTTGTTCCTTGCAAGCCCATTGACTAACTGACTTCTGGCTTTACCCCACTGCTGTTTTACGGGCAACATTAAATCGGAAGAACACCCTCCATATTCTTCACACTCTTTATCAAACTCCCCTTCCATTTTATGTATTTTTGTTTTAATCCTCCCGTCCAGTAGTCAGCTGCTTTAGATATAAATATAACCGAGCAACCAACCCAATTCTCTCTCACTGACACACCACCGTCTCTGTCTTCAAAATACTACTGGCTTTTATACCACCCTCCGTACATTCCCCAATATAATTCTTAAAACTTACAACACATCAATCAGAAACCAAAATT
The DNA here is from genome assembly GCF_047496795.1 of Chiloscyllium punctatum. Lineage (NCBI taxonomy): Eukaryota > Metazoa > Chordata > Chondrichthyes > Orectolobiformes > Hemiscylliidae > Chiloscyllium > Chiloscyllium punctatum. The sequence continues at coordinate 97,878,702 of NC_092747.1, forward strand.
TGTGAGCGTTGCTTTTATGAGATCCTGCTCAATGGACTTTAAACCTCCTCACCCATACGTACCTTGTTGCTTTTATGGGGACTCTAACCCCACGGGACTTTAAACCTGTACGTATCAAACTTTGTTGTTTTTATGAGGACTCTAACCCCAAGGGACTTTAAACCTGTACATACTTTGTTGCTTTTATGGGAACTCTAACCCCAAGGGACTTTAAACCTGTACGTACTATAATCAATACTTTGTCCATTTACCCTTACTAGGACACTTGCAGTATAATGACAACAATCAATTTAGTATTTCCAGATGCAGAACTTCGATATAAACAGGCGTCTGCTCACCTTTTTTTATGTGGCGCCGCTTGTTGTTGTCATCAAACGTCAGTTGTCCGTTGTTTCTATTTTTCTCTCTTTACGTCACTTCTCCGTCTTCATCACGTCGGGGTCACCAAATTGTAGGACCTTGGCTCAATCTACCAATTTACTTTCTTCTATGTGTGAGCCTAGTCCTGCGTGTTCTTTTAAATGAAGCACGAGGAGAAGATATTCAGTCTCACACTCTTAATTTATTTTAAACAGTAAGTGGACAAAGCATTCAGAGCTCTGGGTCTAACCCTTTTTCCCTGACAAACTACCACGTGTGCCAGTTCAAAAGGTAAGACCTCGTTCTGTCCCTGCCCCAGTCTTTTATACAATAAAAAACGTCATGCAAACACCGAGATAGAATTATCTTCTCATTGGCTGTTGATCTGACTCCATTTCCCGCCTCCTCGCATTCCCGGATGTCCGACTCCACGTGAGCTTCTTTTGCCCGCGAAACGGAGCATCACGTGACCTCCTTGGCCCGCTTCTGGGGCGCGAAACGGAACGTCACGTGACCGCCTCGCACTCTTCCGAGCGCGAAACGGAACATCACGTGACCGCCTCGCACTCTTCCGAGCGCGAAACGGAACGTGACGTGACCGCCTCGCACTCTTCCGAGCGCAAAACGGAATGTCACGTGACCACCTCGCACTCTTCCGAGCGCGAAACGAAATGTCACGTGACCGCCTCCTGCGTGGGTTACACAGCATCTTCACAAGCTTCTGACTGTTGCATAGATTCACAGTCGCAGACAGCCTTCAGTTTTTTGAGTAAGCCATATATTTACAAAAGCCATTCAAGGTGGCTATCGATGCGAGTGATGTAGGTGTTGATGCTGTGCTCTTAGAGGAAGACGAAGAGAAGATAAAAAGACCTATTGGGTATTTCTCCAGAAAATTTAACATTCATCAGCAGGTTGAGAAGGAGACTTTGAGCTTGGTGCTGGCTTTACAACATTTCAATGTTTATGTTACTGGTAATGTATCTGAGACAATCATATACACTGATCACAACCTGTTGAAGTTTGTGGAGAAATTCGAGGACAAAAAAATTGCCAGACAGTTTAGGTGGAGCTTATTGTTATAACCATTCAATTTGAAAATTGTGCATGTGGCAGGATGAGAAAATGTGATTACTGATGCATTGTCGAGGCTTGGATGAGAAACAGAGGCATTCGGTGGCAGGAATAAAACAGACTAAAACAGAAAGTAGTAGTGCAAGTTTGCATGTTTATAGTCAATGTAATGTACATGGGTGTTGTATTGTACTAATAGTATAAGATTACAGGGTTTTAAAATGAATCCATCTTTAGATATTGATGGTTTTTTGTTAAGGGGGGAGGTGAGACGATGCTGCTCCCTTCACAAGGTTGTGCTCTCTTTGGGTTTTTTCAAAAGTGTTGTAACGAGGCAGAGTTGCCGAGATGTCTAGGCTGATCTACTTGAAGAAGTTTTCAAGTTTTAAAAAAACTAACTCATGCTACTAGCATTGGTACACTTGCTGAGCCCTCAGAATTATGATGATGCCGCTCCGCTAACAATTTTGTGTTGTCCATGGTTTTTTTCAAAAGTGTTGTAATGAGGTAGAGTTGCCGAGATGTCTAGGTCTACCTACTTGACGAAGCTTTTAAGTTTTAAAAAAACACTTGTACAATGAAAGGGGAGTGGCCAGTTCAACCAGCTCAGCTTTTCTTTGGTTTGTTTGGTTTTAGCAAAATAGCTGTTCAGAGCTACTGGTCAGTTTTGGGTGACACGGTGGCACAGTGATTAGCACTGCTGCCTCACAGCACCAGAGACCTGGGTTCAATTCCCACCTCAGGCGACTGACTGTGTGGAGTTTGCACGTTCTCCCCGTGTCTGCGTGGGTTTCCTCTGGGTGCTCCGGTTTCCTCCCACACTCCAAAGATGTGCAGGTCAGGTGAATTGGCCATGCTAAATTGCCCGTAGTGTTAGGTAAGGGGTAAATGTAGGGGTATGGGTGGGTTGCGCTTCCGTGGGTCGGTGTGGACTTGTTGGGCCGAAGGGCCTGTTTCCACACTGTAATGTAATCTAATCTAATCTAAAGTTTAAGCTGCTGAATCTAAAGAAACAGTTACAGTGGAAGGAGATTCCATGCTAAATCTCTTTTGACATCTCTCTGTAAGAACCTGTGTCTGATTTTACCTTTTTGCCAAGGGGGTGTTTATGGGGATGCTGCAATTATTTGGAACAGCATTATTACGTTGCAATAGAGTCAATTGGGTTTTTAAGTAGTTAAGTTATTCTATATTCTGTTCTCTTTTATTTGTGTTTCTTTCAGTATACTTACAAATAAGTTTATTTTGTTTAAAACTAAGTGGTTGGGCCAGCTGCATCACTCCTGGAATATCCACTCTACACCTGCTCAAAACAACTAACAAAATTAGGGTCTAGGCTACCTTCTTGAAATGTTTCGAGGGGGTTTGGCCTGGTCCATAACAGAATGTCAAGCAGCACGTACAATCCATCCACACCTCTCAAATAGCATCCCAAACATAATCAGAAAACTGCTGCTGTCATCCAATTTCATTTGCCAGCATTCATCTTTTGCAGACAAGGTATAAAATGCCTTTGCCATGGCAATTTATGGCAAAATTTATTCAATAATTGACATGGAGCAATGATGCCTTTTCAATGTCATACGGAGATACATTCGATCTATGCAGATTCTCAGCTTAATGCAGTCTGCTGTTTCTTACAGTAACTGACTGTCTTACAGTTGTCAACGTCCACACAATTTCAGCTACACACTTCTGACACAATGTCCATTTTACGACTTCTACCTTCATGCCTCAATATAGAAAGCAACAAGATTAGAAGTCTCATGGCAATGGCAGCCACAGTGTACAGACAACAGGGTTCAAATGCATTCCTTCAAACAATATCTGCAATTGAAATTTGCAAAGATAGGTCCTGAATCTAATCATTAAATTGTTCTGAACTTAAATCATTCTGTCATTCTTAATAATAGTAACAGGCTAATGATATGGTTCATTGACAATATTCTTAATAAGAACAATCACTAAATATAATGGGGAAGAGTTCCAGCTTTGGGCGACTGGATAATCTGGAGATAAATCTCATTACTTTTCTGGTTTGGTTTGGTTCCAGTTTCCACTCATATTCAGTTGCACAACCACAAATGTAAACTCTTCAATGAACCAATGCAATTGGGTAAAGCAATGGGATGCATCTGTTTATTTTCTTTATCTTAAAAAAATTAAGTATTTAAAAATATTATTGTATTAATACAGCTGAAAAGGAGCTTCAAATATTTTTGTTTCTACATGTAACCTCTCCCATCATGCAGCCTGCTCATCACATGAAGCCAGATGGGAAGATCACAGATATTCATATGACTTCTGTCAAGTCTGTTCTGTCATTGTCTGTGATGGAGTTTTATTCCAAGACAGACAGTAACTTCTGTTTCTCACAGCATATTTTCCTTTCATGTCTTGACTGACTGGCAAAAATTGATTTAATCCAGGTAAATGAGTTCAAGTGATTCAAATCCGTAATTACAGTTTAAAGTCAATTGCTCATTCAGTTAAACACTTGACTATCAGCTGAACTACCCTTCAACAAAAACCATAATATTTTCTTTTTTAACTCAAAGTCATTCCACTTTATTGCTGGATAATTTAGTTTTCTTAGCATAAAAATCAATTTTGTGTTAATAAGATTTGAATCTTGTATTTACCAAAGTAATGATGTATACTGCACAAAATCTTAGATTTAGTTAGAATCAACAGAGGCTCCAAGTGATTAAAAGGCTTCATTAAGGTATTTTTGCTTGACTTGGTTGTCTAATAGGTTAGTGAGTAAAGTCATGACTTGACATGCTACTAAAAATATAATGGTAGGAGTAAGATATTTGCTTCCTTAAATCTGTCCTGCCTTTCAATTGCGTGGCCAATCTATATTGGTTCGTAATCTTTCACAGCCTTGTATCAAAAATATACATCAACCTCAATTTTGCAATAGCCTAATAAATATATGGATTAACAGCAAAAAAAAGCTTTGCTGAGTTAATTCATGATAATTAGATCTGGCAGGAAGAAGATGACAATTTATCTCAACAGCCTGAACTAATGGCAATTAGGAAAGAAATCAAGCCAAACTCTAACTCCTGATCACTACTTAGTGAGTTTTGAGGGTAGGATTACAACATAAATACCAATTGAAAAAAGGGTCAAGTTGAGCAATGATACTGTACATTAAAAATTACAGCAAATATCTAAAGGTTCAAAGTTTGTGAGAAGATTTGCAGCTCAGGTGCTGAAACACCTGATCAGCAGATCCAGACACTCTATACAATCAACACAAGAATTCTTGGACATCATCAGAAATATACACATAGACAAGGAAGAAACCATGGTCTCATTCAATGTAACAGCACTGTTCACCTCTATCGACAAAACCCTAGCCAGAGAAACAATAGCCAACCTGTTGGATATACAGAACAGACAACAGGACGTTGAACCTATCAACAAAGATGGCATACTCAAACTACTGGACCTGTACCTCACAACACACTTCACATTCAACAATCAAATATATGAACAAATCAACAACACACCCATGGGCTCACCCATCTCTGGACTCATAGCAGAAGCGGTAATGCAAAGATTAGAACAAACAGTCTTACCGCAAATTCAACCCAAACTCTGGGTCAGATATGTGGATGACACCTTTGTAATCATTAAAAACACAGAAATAGAGAACACACACTGGATCATCAATGCCACACTCACAGGAATCCGATCACTACAGAGGAAGAAAAAGACAACCAACTCCCATTCCCAGACATGATGGTACAGAGAACACCGAATGGAGAATTCACCACAAAAGTATACAGGAAAGCCACACACACAGCAACTACGAAAGCAACCACCCCAACACACACAAAGGAAGTTGCATCAAGACACTATTCAAAAGGGCCACAACACACTGCAGTACACCAGAACTGTAAAAAGAGGAAGAAGAACACCTATACAATGTATTCGCCAAAAACGGATACCCACGCAATTTCATCAACAGATGCCTAAGGGAAAGACAACGCAATGAGGACATGCAAGAACCCAAAGGACTAGCCGCACTACCATACATCAAGAGCATTTCCGAACTGACAGCCAGACTACTGCGACCACTAGGACTCATAACAGCACACGAACCAACAGCCACTCTCAGACAACAACTCACCAGAACGAAGGATCCGATACCCAGCATGAGCAAAACCAATGTAGTGTACAAAATCCCATGCAAGGACTGCACAAAACACTACATAGGACAAACAGGAAGACAGCTAACGATCCGCATCCATGAACACCAACTAGCCACGAAACGACATGACCAGCTATCCTTAGTAGCCACACACGCAGATGACAAGCTACATGAATTCGGCTGGGACAACACTACTATTATAGGACAAGCCAAACAGAGAACAGCCAGGGAATTCCTAGAGGCATGGCACTCATCCACAGATTCAATCAATAAGTACATCGACCTGGACCCAATATACCGACCACTGCAACGGACAGCTGGAACGGACAACCGGAAGCGGCAGATTCAAACCACTATAAATGCCGGAGGAAACATCATAGAAGCGCTTCACAGGAGGCTCCCAAACACTGAGGATGTCACCTAGACAGGGGACGAAACGTCTGCAACACAAATTCCCAGCAAACAGAACCACAACAAATATCTAAAGGCTTATTCATATTGAATGGCAATGTGGAACATTCCGCTGACATCTAAGGAACTGAAGTTAACACATTTAAAAGAGAAATGGTGACACAACTCAAAAACAAAATGATCAAGCTTTACTTTTCTATGAATTCAAAATAGATCAGATAAATGCAATTACTGGTTGTAGTTATTTTTGAATTTCCTGTAAAATCCAAAGAGATTCTACAAATACATTAAGGGCAAAAGAGTAACTAGGGAGAGAATAGGACCCCTTAAAGATCAACAAGACCATCTACATGTACAACCACAGGAGATGGGTGAGAGATTGAAAGAATATGTTGCATCAGTATTTATTATGGAGAAGGACATTGAAGCTAGGGAAGTTGGAGAAATAAATAGTGATGTATTGAAAAGTGTTCATATTACAGGAGAGGAGGTGCTAGAGGTCTGAAAATGCAGAAAGATAGATAAATCTCCAGAAACTGATCAGCTGTATCCCAGAACTTTGTGGGAAGCTATGGAAGAAATTGTTGGCCCCTTGCTGAGATACTTGCTTTATTAACATTCATGGGTGAGGTGCCAGAAGACTTGAGGTTGGCTAATGTGGTGCCATTTTTTGAGAAAGATGGCAAAGGAAAGCCAGGGAATATGGACTAGTGAGTCTAATGTCAGTGGTGGATAAGTTGTTGGACAGGTTTCTGAGGGATGGGATTTACTTGCATTTGGAAAGGCAAGGACTGATTTGGAATAGACAACATGGCTTTTTGTGTGGAAAATCATGTCTCACTAACTTGACTGAGTTTTTTGAAGAGAAGACTAATGAAGGCAGAGCAGTCAGCATTACCTATATGAACTTCAGCAAGGCATTTGACAAGGTTCTACATTGTAGACTAGTTAGGAAGTTTAGATTACATGGGAATCCAGGGGAGCTAGCCATTTGTATACAAAAGTGGCTTGAAGGTAGGAGACAGAAGGTGGTGGTAGAGGGCTGTTTTTCTGACTGGAGGCCTGTGATCAGCAATGTGCTGCAGGATTGGTGCTGGGTCCACAGTTTTTCATCATTTATATAAATGATTTGAATGTGAATATAGGAGGCGTGGTTAATAACTTTGCAGATGATACCAAACTTATTGGTGTAGTGGACAGTGAAGAAGATTATCATAGTGTATAATGGGACCTTGATCACATGGGCAAATGGGTCAAGGAGTGGCAGGTGGATTTTATTTTAAATAAATGTGAGGTGTTGCATTTTGGTAAGGCAAACCAGGGCAGGACTTATGCATTTAATGGTAGAGCCCTGGGGAATGTTGCCAAACAAAGAGACCTTGGGGTGCAGATGCATAGTTCCTTGAAAGTGGAGTCACAGGGAGAGAGTGTGGTGAAGAAGGTATTCGGTACACTTACCTTTATTGGTCAGTGCATTTGGTATAGATTTCAGACATCATGTTATGGCTGTACAGGACATGGTGAGGTCATTTTTAGAATACTGCATTCAATTCTGGTCTCCCTGCTATAGGAAGGAGGTTGCTAAACTTGAAAGGATTTCAAAAAGATGTTTAAGGATGCTGCTGGAATTGGAGGGTTGTGCTAGAGGGAAATGTTGAATAGGCTGGGACATTTTTACCTGAAAGCTGAAGGGTGACCTTCGAAAGGTTTGCAAAATATGAAGGACGTGGATAGGGTGAATAGTCAAGAACGTTTTCTCAGGGTGAGGAGTCCAAAACTAGAGGGCACAGGTTTAAGATGAGGGAGGAAAGGTTTAAGAGCGACCTGAAGGGCAGCTTTTTCACGCAGACGGTGATGTGTGTATGGAGCAAGCTGCCAGAGAAGGCACTGGAGGTTGGTACAATTAGAAGATTTAAAAGGCATCTGGATGGGTATGTGAATAGGAAGGATTTAGAGAGGATATGGCCAAATGCTGGCAACTGGGATTAGATTAGTTTAGGAAAACTGATCAGCATGAATGAGTTGGACTAAGGACCTGTTTCCTTGCTGAATAACTCTGCAACAAGATCTGACAAATGCAGCTATGATTCACTCTCATTTATGTCTGCCTCTCAGCCTTAAATAACAGGTCAAAATTTGAAGTTTCAATAACAATCAACTTTCAGTAACCCTACTCGAGCATCTCTCCTGGAATGTGAGCAATGTCAAAAACAAGCAGTGGCTTTGCTCTTTCTTCATAAATACGTAAAATTGTTAATGGTTCTGTCGTCAGGGCAAACTGTGTTACAGGAACTACACATCTAGAAGTGAACTCAGAGCAACCTAAAGCCAGTTAGCTAATTGCATAGAATGCTAATCAATTGTTTTACAGTATGGATTGTAATTCCAACTTCTTTTCAACATACTGAATTTCAAAGCAACTGAAACAAGACAATCACAATAACTCACTTAAATTAGCACAAAGGATCCGTTTTAACAAAAGCGTATAATGCAGTTTGGGTTACACTGTAAATGCTGGCTACATTTTGATCTCACAGTGACATTAAAATTGGGGCATGTGAACGTACATCGTGGCATTAGATCAGTAGTATTTCACATATGAAGCTTTGTAAGAACAACAATAAGTTGTATTTATATAACGTACTTAAAGTTGTAAAACATTGCAAGGTACTCAAATAACATTTTACCTCAGAATGCACAGTAAGATATTACAGCAAGTGGCCAAAACGTTGAACAAGGAGGTAAGTTTTAAGTAATGTCTTAAAGCGAAGCAAAGATATTTAGAGAGGAAATTCCAGAACTTAGGGGTTTGGCAGCTGAAGGCAGTAATAGTAGTGTAATTAATATTGAGGATGCTGAAGAAACTTAAATTTGAGGAACAGATATCAGAGCATGATGGACCTTAAGAAGGTTTTAGAAAAAGGGAAGCAATGGAGGGATTGGAAAATAAAGACAAGAATTTTAAATTTGAGACATTACTGGGATGTATAGGAATGGCAAAAAAAAAGGTCAGAGCGCACAGATTAGGGCACAACCAGCTGAGTTTTAGATGATCTCAACTTCCAGACAGCAGAACAAGGGAGTCATAGAGTCACAGAGATGTACAGCATGGAAACAGACCCTTCGGTCCAACCCGTCCATGCTGACCAGATATCCCAACCCAATCTAGTCCCACCTGCCAGCACCCGGACCATATCCCTCCAAACCATTCCTATTCATTTACCCATCCGAATGCCTCTTACATGTTGCAATTGTGCCAGCCTCCACCACTTCCTCTGGCAGCTTATTCCATACATATACCACCCTATGTGTGAAAAAGTTGCCCCGTAGGTCTCTTTTATATCTTTCCCCTCTCACCCTAAGCCCTCTAGTTCTGGGCTCTGTGACCCCATGGAAAAGACTTTGTCTATTTACCCTATCCATGCCCCTCATAATTTTATAAACCTCTATAAGGTCACCCCTCAGCCTCTGACACTCCAGGGAAAACAGCCCCAGCCTGTTCAGCCTCTCCCTATAGCTCAAATCCTCCAACCCTGGCACCATCCTTGTAAATCTTCTCTGAACCTTTTCAAGTTTCACAACATCTTTCCAATAGGAAGGAGACCAGAACTGCTTGCAATACTCCAACAATGTCCGGTACAGCCGCATCATGACCTCCCAACTCCTGTACTCAATACTCTAACCGATAAAAGAAAGCATACCAAACGTCTTCTTCACTATCCTATCTATCTGTGAATCCACTTTTCTATGAACTTGCACTCCAAAATCTCTAGATCACATCTAGTGCTCTGCCCTCATCAATCTTCTTTGTTACTTCTTCAAAAAACTCAGTCAAGTTTGTGAGACATGATTTCCCACGCACAAAGCCAGGTGACTATCCTGAATCAGTCCTTGCCTTTCAAAATACATGTACATCCTGTCCCTCAGGATTCCCTCCAACAACTTGCCCACCAACGACGTCAGGCTCACTGGTCTATAATTCTCTGGCTTGTCCTTACCACCCTTCTTAAACAGTGGCACCACATTAGCCAACTTCCAGTCTTCTAGCACCTCATCTGTGACTATCTATGATACAAATATCTCAGCAAGCGGCCCAGCAATCACTTCTCTAGCTTCCCACAGAGTTCTACACCTGATCAGGTCCTGGGGATTTATCCACCTTTATGCATTTCAAGACATCCAGCACTTCCTCCTCTGTAATATGGACATTTTACAAGGTGTCACCATCTATTTCCTTACAGTCTATATCTTCCATATCCTTTTCCACAGTAAATACTGATGCAAAATATTCGTTTAGTATCTCCCCCATTTTCTGCAGCTCCACAGAAAGGCCTCTTGACTGATCTTTAAGGAGCCCTATTCTCTCCCTAGTTACCCTTTTGTCCTTAATGTATTTGTAAAAACCCTTTGAATTCTCCTTAATTCTATTTGCCAAAGCTATCTCATGTCCCCTTTTTGCTCTCCTGATTTCCCTCTTAAGTATTGCCTTTATACTCTTCTAAGGATTTACTCAATCTATCCTGTCTATACCTTATATATGCTTCTTTCTTTTTCTTAAACAAACCTTCAATTTCTTTAGTCATCCAGCATTCCCTATACCTACCAACCTTTCTTTCACTATAACAGTATTATACTTTCTCTGGATTCTCATTATCTCATTCATGAAGGCTTCCCATTTTCCAGCCATCCCTTTACCTGTGAACATCTGCCCCTAATCAGCTTTCGAAAGTTCTTGCCTAATGCCTTCAGAATTGGCCTTTCTCCAATTTAGATCTTCAGCTTTTAGATCTGGTCTATCCTTTTCCATCACTATTTTAAAACGAATAGAATTATGGTCGCTTGCCCCAAAGTGCTCCCCCACTGACACCTCAGTCACCTGCCCTGCCTTATTTCCCAAGAGTAGGTCACGTTTTACACCTTCTCTAGTAGGTACATCCACATACTGAATCAGAAAATTATCTTGTACGCACTTCAGAAATTCCTCTCCATCTAAACCTTTAACATTATGGCAGTCCCAGTCTATGTTTGGAAAGTTAAAATCCCCGATTATAACCACCCTTTTATTCTTACAGATAGCTGTGATCTCCTTAGATGTTTGTTTCTCAATTTCCCTCTGACTATTAGGAGGCCTATAATACAATCTCAAAAAGGTTATCATCCCTTTCTTATTTCTCAGTTCCACCCAAATAACTTCCCTGGATGTATTTCTGGGAATATCCTCCCTCAGCACAGCTGTAATGCTATCCCTTATCAAAAATGCCGCTCCCCCTCCTCTCTTCCCTCCCTTTTTATCCTGTATCCTGGAGTATTAAGCTGCCAGTCCTGCCCATCCCTGAGCCATGTTTCTGTAATTGCTATGATATTCCAGTCCCATGTTCCAAACAATGCCCTGAGTTCATCTGCCTTCCCTGTTAGTCCCCTTGCATTGAAATAAATGCAGTTTAATTTATAGTCCTACCTTGTTCTCTGCTTTACCCCTGACTACTGGATTAGTGGTGCTGGAAGAGCACAGCAGTTCAGTCAGCATCCAACGAGCAGCGAAATCAACGTTTCGGGCAAAAGCCCTTCATCAGGAATAAAGGCAGTGAGCCTGAAGCATGGAAAGATAAGCTAGAGGAGGGTGGGGGTGGGGAGAGAGTAGCATAGAGTACAATGGGTGAGTGGGGGAGGAGATGAAGGTGATAGGTCAAGGAGGAGAGGGTGGAGTGGATAGGTGGAAAAGAAGATAGGCAGGTCGGACAAGTCAAGGAGACAGTAACTGAGCTGGAAGTTTGAAACTAGGATGAGGTGGGGGAAGGGGAAATGAGGAAGCTGTTGAAGTCCACATTGATGCCCTGGGGTTGAACGCCTCATCTTCCGCCTCGGAACACTTCAACTGCTGTGAACTGCTGTGCTCTTCCAGCACCACTAATCCAGTATTTGATTTTCAGCATCTGCAGTCATTGTTTTTACCTTTATCCCTGACTGGTTGACTCACTTCTGTTCTCAGCTGTACCAGTCTCAGATTGATCTCTTTCCTCACTATCTCCCTGGGTCCCAACCCTCCACTGTACTAGTTTAAATCCTCCCAACCAGCTCTAGCAAATCTCTCTGCCAGTATATTAGTCCCCTTCCAATTTAGGTGCAAACCGTCCTTCTTGCACAGGTCACTTCTATCCCAAAAGAGATTCCAATGATCCAAAAATATGAATCCTTCTCCCATACACCAGCTCCTCAGCCATGCATTCATCTGCTCTATCCTCCTATTCCTTCCCTCACTAGCTCGTAGCACCGGGAGTAATCCAGATATTACTACTCTTGAGGACCTCCTTTGTAAATTCCTGCCTAACTCTCTGTAATCTCCCTTCGGAATCTCAACCTTTTCTCTTCTTATGTCGTTGATTCCAATGTGGACAAAGACCTCTTGCTGGCCCCTCTCCCACATGAGAACATTCTGCACCCTCTCTGAGACATCTTTGATCCTGGCACCAGGGAAGCAACACACTATTCTGATTTTTCACTGCTGACCATAGAAATGTCTTAGAGACTTTAGAGAATCCCATAACACAATTGATCTCTTGGAACCCGATATACTCCTCATTGTATTAGAGCCAGTCTCAATACCAGAAACTTGGCTGTTCATGCTACGTTCCCCTGAGAATTCATCAGTCCCTACATTTTCCAAAACAGCATACCTGTTTGAAATGGGTATATCCACTAAAGACTCCTGCACTAGCTGCCTACCTCTCTTACCTTTCCTGGAGTTAACCCATCTATGTGACTGTATCTGAGATTTTCCCCCCTTCCTATAACTGCCATCCATCACATACTGTTGCTGTTGAAAATTCCTCATCGCTTCTATCTGTCTCTCCAACCGATCCATTCGATCTGATAAGATTCGCAATCAACAGCGTTTATGGCAGATATAATCCGCAGTAACCCTTAAACTCTCTTTAAACTCCCATGTTTGACAAGAAGCACATATCACTCTACTAACAAAGAGTTGGATGAAGTTTTCAACAGTGGATGAACTGAGGCAGCAAAGTGTTGGGCAGAGTTACAGAGTTGGATATAGAAGTTCCGATACAAAGAGCAATAACACAGCTAGTACCATTTCATTTGCTAACACCTTCACCAATAAAATTGCAGAGACATAGCAGGAAAGATTATTGATATCTAGAAGCAAATTTATAAAATTAATAAATTGTTGTATGGCACATATTAAAGTGGAGGCCACATAATTGCACAAAATATCTGTACTCCTAAGCTAATGTGAAATGATTCAGTAAATTTAAAATGCATCTTGATTTAGTTCTCCATATTTCCATTTATATGAGATACGTTACAAAATAAGGTAGAAAAAGAAACAGAAAGCCTTCTGTCAGCTTTTACTTTTCAATAGCATGAATGAAATCCAAATGCATACACAAAAATCCATATAAAGAATATAATGTTGCCATATCCTACTGCACCACAGGGCTGCCCTCTCTGGTGGTGGTTTAACTTGAAGGTCAACATGCCTCATGCGATGGGAGAGATTGAGATGGAGTCCTTCACAGTAACCCCAGCCAAAGCAGGAATTGAATCCAAGCTGTTGGTGTCATTCTGCATCATAAACCAGCCATCCAGTCAACTGAGCTCACCAACCCAACATTTAGAGAATGGTACATTATATGAATATGGAGGCAAATCAAGTTAAACCAATGAAACAATTTGATTATATTTTTGTGTTAAAGTTTAGCTAGTGTGCCAAGAAGATATAGAGCATTTGATGTAACTTAATAATTTAATGCAGACTAAATTGTTGACTAACATAAAACCTACAAGCAGGTTCAGTATAATGATTCATTTACAGGCAATAAACCTAGTGAGAAAATTGGATCACTGAATGAAGACAGGAAGAACTATTCTCTTTGTATTCTCTTAAATGAGCCAGTTTGTCAGAGTTAGAAACAAAAGAGTATTCATTCTTGCAAAGGACCATTAACAAGAGACCAATCTAAAGAAAGCTCTGTTTGTCAGCACAGAACTGTCTTTTATATGGTCATATGACTATTATCAAAACCCTGAGGGCTAGTCTTCAGTGAACATTAATACATTTGACATAACTTCTACAGACAATGGACAAATTCGGCAAAGGTCAAATGTTAGGGTAAAGAGCATGTGATTAAAAATGTGTGCAGTTCAAATATAGTGAATCTATGTAATTTTATTAATTTACATTAATAAGTAGAAGCCAATTAGATGACATAAAGCAAATTATCCATCAAACTTAATAACTAGTATAGTCCTATACAATAAAGTTCATTGTGATTTTGTCCAAAAATTATCCAGCATAAATTTTAAATGCTGAATTAAACATAGATAGGCAGAAACCTCATACGGTTCTTTAAATAAATTTAACCTTACATATGGTCACAATGGTTTTCTACACATGTAATTGATTACATTTCTTTTGTTTTTATAGACCATAGGAGCTCTCAAAGTACATGAAAGCCACTGAAGTACTTTTTAATTGTAGTCATTATGTAAAATAAGGAAACTGGTTGCAAATTTATTCAAAACAAAATTCCGCAATCTGCAATGAGATAATGACCTGAATATCTACTTTGGTGATAATGCTTGAGAGGTAAATAAAGGTGAGGACACGGGGAAGAACTCCTCCATTGTTCTTTTAATAATATCTTGGGACTTTATAACAGATAGTTGTACAATCCCAAAAGGCATTTAGCATCACAGAATCCCGACAGTGTGGAAACAGGCCATTCAGCGCAACAGGGTCACACCAACCCTCCGAAGAGTATCCCTCCCAGACCCATTCCCCTACCATATTACTCTACATTTACCCCTGACTAATGCATCTCACCCACAGCCCTGAACATTATGGGCAATTTAGCATGGTCAATTTGCCTAACTCACAAATCTTTGGATTGTGGGAGGAACCTGGAGCACCCGGAGGAAACACACACAGACATGGGGAGAACGTGCAAACTCCACACAGACAGTTGCCCAAGGCTGGAATTGAACCCAGGACCCTGGCACTATGAGACAGCAGTGCTAATCACTGAGCCACCATGCTGCCCCAGTACTGGATTCTATCTTTACGTACATCTATTCATTTATCAATTTATATAGTTACAGATTGAATGATATCGTCTTCTGAACACCTCCCAGTTATCATCAACACTTTTCATACAATTAAGCATAATTAATATATAATTAATACATAGGCTCTAAATTAATGTTTCACCTGCCAGACCCACACCAAGCTTATATTATTCTCTCGTTACTGCACTGAAGTCTCAGCACTGATCATGTACTCAAAAACTTAAAATAAAAACAATATGGATTGAAAAAAACACAAATATTAGCCAATAGTTTGGTGTTAGGGAGTTATAGATATTGGACAAAAAGTAAAAGTTATAATTCAAAAGTAGTTCCACAAAATCAGGTTAGTAATTAATTAAAGCTCGAGATTGAAAATTGAATGATAAAAAAAATACTAATAACTAATAACTTTACGAATAATTTTAAACCTTTCTTGTTCACTGGGCTATTATTCAACTGACTAAGTTCTAAGATAGGTTTATTTTGGTTTTACTGACAGAGATTAAGAGCATTTATAAATGATAAATTCAGAATAAGCAATTTCCAGGGAGGTAGAATGACATTTTAAACAAAACAAAATGTGAAATGGCTTTCACTGGGATCAGACAATCACAATGTTTCAATTTCCAAAACATTTACTGACTTTCCCATAAATAGTGTCGATGATAATTAATAAAGATAGTGCACATGTGTGTGAGAAGCACATTCTCATCATCACAAGGTTTGGCACTGGACCCTGGACCTGTGTTTTGTGCAGATAAATTCTGAATACATTAGTATGATCTCCTTTTATGGTCTATGCAAATGGAAGTATCAATTGGTTTTGAAAGAAGAGCATTTGTAATTCTGTGACAATAGCAAACATTGTAAATTGTTACACATGCATTAAGCATCTGGCAATGTTTTGTTTGCTTGACGTTGTTTCAAGGTCACAGTTAGTAAATTCTAGGGTTAAAATTGCTTTGCGTGATGCCTGCTGTGAGCATTAAACTGGTCAATTTCTGATTGTGAAACCAGCAGAGATGTTGATTCAACTGTTGGTCCAAATGTTGTTCCTAAGTCCAAACAGCCATTCAGGGTGAAGCAATGATGTATATGCACTGATGTCAATGTAGTATACAATATTTCTTACTCAAAATGTGGTCTTCTTGAGGAGACCAAATACAGATTGAGTGACCACTTCACTGGATGTTTCCATTCAGTTCACAATCATGACTCTCAGTTCCTTCCTTGCTCACAGGCCCTCCCTTCTGTCCTTGGCTGCACCATTCCAATGAGGCTTAACATAAGCTTAAGGAACAAGGCCTCACCTTTCGGTTAGATAGTTAAACTCAATGTTGAATCATGAAGGTTAGCGAATTCAGAACAATCTATTCTCTCTGTTATTCCTTGTCTTTGTTTGTTTAGCATTATTTTTCCAGAATAAGCATATTTGATACATTCTTTATTTCTATCTTTGTCCGATTACCATTCTCTTTGGCCATGGAAGACTAATTTTCCTGTCATTCAATACTTTCTGGCTTTCATGATCTCAGACCTTTTTTTATCTTTGTCCCACATCACTTACACACCATATATTAGATCTCTAATTTTTTTCTGGTTCAGTTCTGGAACAGGGATAAAAACCCTGTTTTTATCTCTAAAGATTCTACCTAACCTGCTGAGTATTTCCAGCATTTCCTGTTTTGATTCAAATCTCTGGCACTCACAGTATGCTGCTTTTAGAGATGTCGAATTTGTGAATACCACAAATTTGTGAAATTCAAGATAATCACCTAAAGCAGTCACTGGGCCTCTTAAATTGGTTAACAAATGCATTTTGTAGGATCCTTCAATAGAACTTGTTCTCATTGCACAAATGGAGCCCTACTTCAGTCGGGATTCCTCTGCAGCTGACAGAAAAATGTACAATTCTCTTATGGAGCCAGCAATCGGTGAAGTTACACCTGAGATTTTAAGGAATATTTTAAGAAGGACAAAGGCAAGTGGTTTAAAGGCAATAAAGTCCTAGGGAACTGAAGGCAAGGCAATCAATTGTGAAGGAATTAAAATGATGGATACACAAGAGGCCAGAATTGGATTGTGTGGTTGGAAGCCAATACAGAGTTGGTGTGATGCAAAGGCTACAGAGAGCTTTAGAAACAAGGCATAGAATTTTAAAATTGAGGCCAAGGACCAACATTTGTCACTGCTCTCAGGTATGTTACACCTGACACAAGTTAAGATATTAGCAGCAGAGGTTAGCATGTGCCTAAGCTTCTGATAAGTGTAAAATAGGAGGGTTGGCCAGGAGAACATTGGGTGAATGGAACATTCAAGTTAGCTCCAGACGTGTGGTTGAGGATTGAAGCCAAACTTCAGAATGATCTCAGCCCTCATATGGTCACTTCCTGTGAAATACACAGGCCCAAAAACATTCATAAAAATACTTCTAAGAGATAATTTATAGCAGGTCATTAAACTTCTGTGTGAAATAATTTAAGTAACCAAAGTATTGACTGTCAGAATATAGTCAAGAATTCTGGATGCCAAGAATCTAAGCAAGTTGCAGATTTTTGATATTTTCAACCCATTAGCAATCAGTGGACATAAATCTCATGCACAGTAGCCTTTTCCAGCCACGGATGTCTGGGTGGAAACAACATATACAAAACGTTTATAATCCTCCATAAAACAGTTTGAAACAACCCACAAATCAAAGCAATTAAATTCAAAAGGAACTTCACAGTGCTCAACTTCTGCAAATCAATCAAATGAATTGCTCATGCAGGTTTCACAGATGGAATAAGTTATTGCTAGGTCACACGTGAGGTCCATGATGCTATGTATGTGGATGCAATAAAACAGTCTCACCTCTGGCTGATTCTAAGCAGATGTTCACGCAGTGCACAGCTTCTAAGTGTAATCATAGTTAATGGTCCTTCACTCTCCAATTCCTACCATTTCTGTATCCCCAATTTCCTTCACTACCAATAGATGTCCTTTCAAATGCTGAGGCTCTACATTCTTGAACTCTCTTTCTAAATCTCTCCACCTTTCTCTCCATCTTCTAGAACATGGTGAAAGTTTACCTCTTCTAAACCTTTTCCTGTGGATTGGTATTAAATTTTGATTGGGCTAAGCCCTACAAAACATTTTGGGACATTTTACTATTTAAAGACTGCATAGAAACTCAAGTTGCTGTCATTGTTAAGGTTATGATGGTAGGTTATGATGGAAACTGCCATCCTTATGTGGTTGACTCTTAAACTGCCTTTTGGGTAATTTAGGGATGGGCAATAAATGTTGGCCTAAACAGCAATGTCATAAAAAACTCTTCAGTGCATGAATATATTACTGAGGTATTTTGAGTAGCTAAACATGCAAGAGAATCTATCAAGTTTTGATAATTCTTCTGAAATCAAGTGGCTTTAATTAGATATTTTAGTAATTTTACTTTGTGGATTGTATTAAAGAACAATACAAAATGAAAATCAAAGTTTGCCAGTTTTTCTATAACACAACGATTGCATTCTTGTGCAACTCCGCGCGTAAAGTGTTGGTGTTGTAATCGCCTTACAGCCAACACACGTTAGACGTTCACGCTATAGAAACAGCATCCCAATTCATCAGTGAATTTCTGTTGACAAAATATGCGTTATAACAGTACGGCATGTACATGTTAAAACTTTACCATCTTTAATGCATTGATATTGGAATGAGGAGTCAAAATAAATCTGTTCGGAATTCTTTGAGCAGTATTAAGTAGACAGATTACAATGACTTTTCCCTTCCACATCATTTCTTATGGAGTTCACATCAATGCTTTCTTGTAAATAATAGCTAATTGTTTTTTTTTGACTCGTGTTTCATGAGCTTAGTTTTAGTACATCTGTGATTAGATCAGTGCAATTTAAGTACATTTCTGTACAAACGAGTAGCAGGATGGTACCTTTAGTATTGCACTTATGATACAGTGGAATGGATAAAGTGGTTGGCTCAGGCTGCATTTATCACTGACATGTTAGTATGAATCTGGAGATTGAATTGTATGATGTTTTGTCTCTAATTGCAAACCAACTGTTAAGTTGGGGGAATGGGAATGATTTTCAACAGATGGAGGTATCATGCTGCGTTTGCAAAGCAAATGTGTGTGCAGTCTGTGACACAAGGCACATTGGAATAGTTTACCAAATGAGTGAAGCCAGCTCCTTACTCCTGGTAGGGCTACCCGTGGTGGTGAAGTTGCCCAACAGTGCCAACAAAATGCCTTCTGCATCTGAACAGGTGAATGAGTACTTGGAAAAGTATTGCATCGTGCTTTGAGTCATAACGTCTTAAAGAGGTGGAACAGTGGTACAGAATGAGAGAAAAGGAAGTAAATCCTACACTCTATCCTCCACTATGCTATCGGACATGTTTCCCCAAGTTCCCGAAGGTTTGTAGGTAATAACCGGGCGTGTTGACACATGACAGAAATTCAAGATGGAGTGGGGATGTCATCCTAAAACAGAGGAATAGATGCTGATAACAATGGTAGATTGTGAACAGAGATATTTCTGCTGTTGCCTGATCTGTATCCTGGCGTAGTGTGTGAAAATTAAATGCTTTGATGCCCTGGGCACTGCTACCCATGCCCTGGTTGGAGTTAAGATTGTAGTGGGCAACAGAGCACTACCATTCCACCCATGACAACAATCCAACTGCTCAGAATGCAGCCAAATCAAGACAGCATCTTGGTCTTCTCAGCCGTCAGAATTGATTATCCACGTTCAGAGGACAGACCAACAAACACCAAAAAGATAATCCACAAGCTAGAATGACAAACCAGCAGCTTACCTGTAAGTATTAAATGATCCCCTTAAATAATATCGGTGAAGGTGTCACATGTTACTGGGTGAGTTTATCACAAGACAGTAATGGGCTAGAGTAATCCAATGAAAGAAAAGCATTAGTAAACATTGCATCCTAAATTGGATGTTATTCAATGTTATTTGAGTGTATGCCCAGGATGTCTACAAAGAGAATTCCTATCCAATAATATTTATGCAGTTTTAGCTTACAATGAACATGCTTTATCTCCTCGTCAAGGGCTTGTTTACCATCTGAAAAAGAAGTGTGATGGATGCAGTATTTTCCCAAATGGCAACTGTTGGCACCATGTGGTGTTTGCACTGATACCAATATGTGGTATTTGGTAGGAATTGTAGAGATAATTCACTGCTGCCAATCCTTCCTCGTCTTTGCTTTGTCTTTCTCCTATCTATTGATTGGTGACAGAGGATAGACCTCAGTCGAATATCCACAGAAGGGGCACTTTTGCTGGATGAAACAAAAAGCTTTATTTGCAAGATAGTGTTACAGTGTGGAGGTAACACTGCTAATTAAAAACAAACACTCAGAAAAGTTTGCCTCACCTCGTAATCTGTTAAAAACATATGAATGAAAGAAGATCCTGATTTCCTTCTGGTCTTCGTTTTGGTCTTCTGATTCTGCTGTCTTCTCTCTGCGCTATCTTCCTACTTTTTACTGCTTTTACAGGAAAAAGTAACATTTGATATATGGTGCTTTCTGAAATTTCTTTTGAGAGCAAGATGTTTATTTCTTAAAGTGAGCATACACTCTTTCCACTTTGTAACAACTCACCCCTTTAGAAAAACTGAACTATCATAACGAAAAGATGGCTTCATTATTCATTTTTTCACTAAATCTTAATACTATCATTATTATTGTGAAATATGTAGGTCATTAATCTAATTTATACCTCTCATATTAATTCTGCACACATATATAACTTTGGAATCGATATGGTTCAATCTTACCTACACCTTTTGAATCCACGATAACACATAGAACATAGAACATTACAGCACAGAACATGCCCTTCGGCCCTTGATGTTGCACCAACCTGTCATACCAATCTGAAGCCCATCTAACCTACGCTATTCCATGTACATCCATATGCTTGTCCAATGATGACTTAAATGTACTTAAAGTTGCGAATCTACGACCGTTGCAGGTAAAGCATTCCATATCCTTAATACTCTCTGAGTAAAGAAACTACCTCTGACATCTGTCCTATATCTATCACCCCTCAATTTAAAGCTATGCTCCCTCATGCTCACCGTCACCATACTTGGAAAAAGGCTCTCCCTGTCCACCCTATCTAACCCTCTGATTATCTTTTATGTCTCTATTAAGTCACGTCTCAACCTTCTTCTCTCTAAAGAAAACAGCCTCAAGTCCCTCAGCCTTTCCTCATAAGACCTTCCCTCCATATCAGGCAACATCCTAGTAAATCTCCTCTGCAACCTTTCCAAAGCTTCCACATCCTTCTTATAATGCAGTGACTAGAACTGTACACAGTACTCCAAGTGTGGCCGCACCAGAGTTTTGTATAGCTGTAGTATAACCTCATGGTTCCAGAACTCGATCCCTCTGTTAATAATAGCTAAAACACTGTATGCCTTCTTAATAACGCTGTCAACCTGGGTGGCAACTTTCAAGGATCTGTGGACATGGACACTGAGATCTCTCTGCTCATCTACACTACCAAGAATTTTACCATTAGCCCAGTACTTTGCATTTCAGTTACTCCAGCCAAAGTGAATCACCTCACACTTGTCCACATTAAACTCCATTCGCCACCTCTCAGCCCAGCTCTGCAGCTTATCGATGTCTCTCTGTAACCTACAATATCCTTTATCACTATCCACAACTCCACCGACCTTAGTGTCGTCTACAAATTTACTAACCACCCTTCTACGCCTTAATCCAGGTCGTTTATAAAAATGATGAACAGCAGTGGACCCAACACTGACCCTTGTGGTACACCACGTAACTGGACTCCAGGATCAACATTTCCCATCACCCACTACCCTCTGTCTTCTTTCAGCAAGCCAATTACTGATCCAAACTGCTATATCTCCCACAATCCCATTCTTTCGCATTTTGTACAATAGCCGATTGTGGGGAACCTTACCGAACGCCTTGCTGAAATCCATATACACCACATCAACCAGTTTACTCTCATCTACCTGTTTGGTCACCTTCTCAAAGAACTCAATAAAGTTTGTGAGGCATAACCTACCCTTCACAAAACCGTGCTGACTATCCCTAATCAAGTTATTCTTTTCTAGATGATTATAAATCCTATCTCTAATAACCTTTGCCAACACTTTACCAACAACTGAAGTAAGGCTCACTGGTCTATAATTACCTGGGTTGTCTCTACTCTCCTTCTTGAACAGGGGAACCACATTTGCTATCCTCCAGTCTTCTAGCACTATTCCTGTAGACAATGACAATTTAAAGATCAATGCCAAAGGCTCGGCAATCTCCTCCCCAGCATCCCAGAGGATCCTAGGATAGATCCCATCCGGCCCAGGGGACTTATCTATTTTCACACTCTGCAGGATTTCTAATACCTCTTCCTTGTGAACCTCAATCCCACCTAGTCTAGTAGCCTGTATCTCAGTATTCTCCTCGACAACATTGTCATTTTCTAGAGTGAATACTATTGAAAAATAGTCATTAAGTGCTTCCCCTATCTCCTCTGACTCCACACACAACTCCCCAATAGCATCCTTGATTGGCCCTAATCATACTCTCGTCATTCTTTTATTTCTTAAATACCTATAGAAAGCCTTAGGGTTTACCCTGATCCTACCTGCCAACAACTTCTCATGTCTCCTCCTGGCTCTTCTGAACTCTCTTTAGGTCTTTCTTAGCTACCTTGTAACCCTCAAGTGCCCTAACCGAGCCTTCACATCTCATCCTAACAAAAGCCTTCTTCTTCCTCTTGACCAGAGATTCCACTTCCTTTGTAAATCACGGCTCCCACGCTCTACAGCTTCCTCCCTGCCTGACAGGTACATACGTATCTAGGACACACAGGAGCTTTTCCTTGAATAAGTTCCACATTTCTAATGTGCCCATCCCCTGCAGTTTCCTTCCCCATCCTATGCTTCCTAAATCTTGCCTAATCGCATCGTAATTGCCTTTCCCCCAGCTGCAACTCTTGCCCAGTGGTATACACCTATCCCTTTCTATCACTAAAGTAAACATAACAGAATTGTGATCGCTATCACCAAAGTGTTCACCTACTTCCAAGTCTAACACCTGGCCAGGCTCATTACCTAGTACCAAATCTAATGTGGCTTTGCCCCTTGTTGGCCTGTCTACATACTGTGTCAGGAAGCTCTCCTGCACACGCTGGACAAAAACTGACCCATCGATAGTACTTGTACTATAGTGTTCCCAGTCAATATTTGGAGAGTTGAAGTCCCCCATGACAACTACCCTGTCTCTCTCTCTCACTCCTGTCGATAATCATCTTTGCTATCCTTCCCTCTACATCTCTGGAGCTATCGGAGGCCTATAGAAAACTCCCAACAGGGTCACCTCTCCTTTCCTGTTTCTAACCTCAGCCCATACTACCTCAGTTAACGAGTCCCCTAACATCCTTTCTGCAACTGAAATACTGTCCTTGACCAATAATGCCACAACCCCCTCTTTTACCATCTTCTCTGTTCTTACTGAAACATCTAAATCCTGGAACTTGCAACAACCATTCCTGTCCCTGCTCTATTCATGTCTCCGAAATGGCCACAACATCGATATGTTGCAAGTTCACCCACCTTATTCCGGATGCTCCTGGCGTTGAAGTAGACACACTTCAAACCAACGTCTTGCTTGCCGGTGCCATCTTGCGTCCCTGAAACTTGATTTCAGACCTCCCTACTCTCAACCTTTTCTATACTCGAACTACAATTTTAGTTCCCACTCCCCTGCCAGATTAGTTTCAACCCACCCCAATAGCCTGAGCGAATTTCTCCCGACCACCCCCAGGATATTGGTACCCCTCTGGTTCAGATGAAGACCATCCTGCTTGTAAAGGTCCCACCTACCTCAGAGAGAGCCCCAATTATCCAAGAATCCAAAACCCTCCCTCCTGCACCATCCCTGTAGCCATGTGTTCAACACCTCTCTCTCGCTATTCCTTGCCTCACTAGCATGTGGCACGGGCTACAAGCCAGAGACAACAACTCTGTTCATCCTAGCTCTAAGCTTCCATCCTAGCTCCCTGAATTTCTGCCTTAAATCCCCATCTCTCTTCCTACCTATGTCGTTGGTGCCTATGTGGACCACGACTGGGGGCTGTTCCCCCTCCCCATTAAGGATCCCAAAAACACAATCAGGAGCATCACGGACCCTGGCACCTGGGAAGCAACACACCAACCGTGAGTCTCTCCCGTCCCCACAGAACCTCCTATCTGTCCCCCGAACTATGGAGTCCCCAATGACTACAGCTCTGCTCCACTTCCCTCTTCCCTTCTGAGCAGCAGGGACAGACTCTGTGCCAGAGTCCTGTGCCCCACTGCTTTCCCCTGGTAAGTCCCCCCCCGCTCCCCCCCCCAACAGTATCCTAAACGGTATACTTATTATTGAGGGGAATGGCCACAGGGGATGCCTGCACTGCCTGCCGGTTCCCTTTCCGTCCCCTGACTGTAACCCATCTGCCATTTTCTTGTACCTTAGAAGTGACTACCTCCCTGTAACTCCTCTCAATAACTCCCTCTGCCTCCCGAATGATCCAAAGTTCATCCTGCTCCAGCTCCAGTTCCCTAACGCGGTTTTTGAGGAGCTGGATTGGGTGCACTTCCCGCAGATATAGTCAGCAGGGACACTAGTGCAATCACATTTTACAACCTGTAACATGTGCAATTTGTAAATTAAAAGTCTGCAACATAAGAATCCAACAAAATAGTCTCATATTTTTGTACTTAAATCTTTCCAAAAATGCGAGAGGGTTGTGGTCTGTGTACACAACTGTCTCTGAAATATTGTTTGTCAAACGAACATTAAAATATTGCAAGGCCAGTACCAAACTCAATAACTTTTTTTTTGATGGTGTTATACTTTCTCTGGTGGATATTGAGTTTCTTTGAAAAGGAGCTAATTGGCCATTCAGTTCGACATCATCTTCCTGCATCAATAATGCTCCAACTTCTATATCGTTAGCATCGATTGCAACTTTAAAGGGTTTCAAACAATTTGGTGTAGCTAAAACTGGTGGGATGGTTATGTGACTTTTAAATTCTCAAATGCATCTTGACATTGTTCTGTCCACCAAAATTTCCTGTTCTTCTGTAGTAAATCTGTCAGCAGTGTCATCATGCTGCTGAAGTTTGGTACAAACTTCTGGTAGAATCCTCTCAGTCCCAAAAATCGAAGCACCTCTCTCTTCGAGGATGGTCATAGAAATTCCTCGAAGGCTTTCATCTTCACATTCCTCGGAGTCAACATTCCTTGTTCGATGTTATGTTCCAAGAATGTCACCTCTGCCTTCATAAATTCTGTTTTCTTCAGGCTTATTACCAGTTTTGATTTTTGTAATTATTCAAAGAGCTCTGATAACTGTACCATGTGATCATTCCATGAATGGCTAAAGATCGTCAAGATAAACGGCACAATTGTTTGATCTAGCTTCAACTTTGTTCATGAGTCTTTGGAACGTGGCTGGTGCATTCTTCATTCCAAAAGGCATCACTTTGAATTGATATAGCCCATTTTGGGTTATCAATGCAGAAACTTCTTTAACATTCTCTGATAAAAGTACCTGCCAATAACCACGCAGTAATTCCAACTATGTGATGTAAATAGCTTATCCAACATTCTCTTTACAGTCCTCCAACTTTAGTATTGAACAGGAGACTGATTTAGTTATGGCAGTGACCTTCCAATAGCCTATACAAAATCGTTCAATCACATCAGGTTTGGGAACTAGCACGATTGGCGAACTCCACTCACTCTGACTTGGTTTGATGATATCTTCATTGAGTGTTGCATCTACTTTCTTCTGGACCTGTGCAGTTTTGAGAGGATTAAGCCTGTAGGGGTGTTGTCTTATTGACACAGCATTCCCTACTTAAACCTGATGCACAGCAATAATAGTCCTCCCCATTCTATTCCTGCATATACCCTCATACTGCTGCGACAAACCTTTCAACTCGGTCCTTTGCTCCTGAGACAGATAGCTCACTATCCCATCCCATTCTTCTAGGACTTCCTCATTATTTATAGTGTTTTGAGGCACATCAAAATCCATGCCATCTAGATTTGATTCCTTACTCTGTGGGCCATTAGCTAACATATGTTTCTCCGGTGGCTTTCCTATCCTTTGACACATTTTATAGGTAGGACAAAATTCAACCACATCCTTATGCAATCCATTGCTCTTGTACCTTGGTCTGAGTCTTCCTCACACATAGATGACCTCCTACCGTAATTCACGTGCCACCCATAATACCTCCCGTCAGTATGTTACCAGCAACACCATCTGCTGCACGTTTGCCCATTTCTCCTCTGCACTAACCTGCCATGGTGTCCAATTTTGCTTTAGGATTCTATCCTCAAGATAATAAATGTCAGGAATGTATTCTGATTCATTTTCTGAGTATTGTCATGATATAGATCTTTTATCATCTCATCTTTCTGTTGTAAGCCCATTAGCCTTTCAGGACAAAACACCTCTGCGTGACCCTCTACCTCTTCAGGATTTTCCTGTACCTTTACATCAAACAGGGTGTCAGCTAACTGAACCTCGACTCCTTCATCTTTTTGTTTAGTTTTTCCTTCTTGCTGTAACTTACAAAGTGGGATCTTGTTTCTATCCAGTCTGGAAAAATTCCAAAGTAATTGTCTTTTAACTCCTCAGTTCCCTGGTTTTATTTTGATTTCTCCACCACAAGGGGCATCACTCCCACCTTGGATCATGCTAGGTTGTTTCCCAGAACAAACTGTATACCTGGAACTGATTCTCAGTCAGTCACTACCACTACCACTTCCCCACTCTTGATTTGGCTCTCCAACTTGATCTTACAACAGGGGAACATTAAATTTCTGTCCATTTATTCCATGAATTATCATCCTCTCAGGTAACACATCAGAAAGAGTGTGAATACATTCATGTCTACTATTGGAGACCGAACAGATCCCATGTCTCTTAAAATTGTAACTTCTTTCTCTTTTCCCCCCCTGTTCTTCCTGAGTAAATTTTACCTGCAGAGATGAAACCTTTATAGAGATCAGGTGCTAACTCAATACCCAGCCCCTGCCAAAGCTGTGCATTTTCCTGCAGGTCCTTGACCTTTATTAGGGTTTCCTTTACTTCTTACACTAATCCCATTGGCTTAGCTCCTTTCACCACATCTTTTCCCCCACTGTCTTTCTTCAACAAGCAGAACTGGCACTTTACAAGTCCCACCTTACCACAATGGAAATGCCTGTAACCTTTCAACTCCTTTTCATCCTCTTGCGTTTCTTTTTTCACCTGTGGTAAGCTATATCCAGGATGATCTTCTTTTCGCTTTGTAGTGTAGGATCTCCCCTTCTCTCAATTTCTATCCCTCACAGGGTGAAATTGCTGTTAGAAGCTAAATTTCATCTTATGCACCAAAGCATATTCATTTGCCATCTCTACTGCTCTTCCCACTTCTTGAACTTTCTGTTCATCTACATAGGTTCTTAAGCATTACCCACAAGTTTTCTAGCCACTCCATCTGCCTTGCCAACTTTTCAAATACAATAAAAAAAGGCTTGAACATCTTTTTCATCGAAATGTGGCAACATTTTAAGATATTTATATACATCCTTACCATGTTTTTGTCAACGATGGGTTTGCTCATCATCACTCTCCACCTCTCTAAGCCTACCTTCTAACTTCATTCTGTTAAATTGACTTTCCTGTTCAATTTACAACTGACAAAGTTCAAACTCTCTTTCTTGCTCCCTCTTTTCCCTCTCTTTTTGCTCAGTTAAGAACGTTCTCGCCCTTTCTTCATCTTCTAACATGGCTCTTGTTTTCCTTTCTTTATCTTCTATCTCTCTTTCTCTTTGCTCTAATAAGAATCTTCTCTCCCTTTCTTTCTCTTGTAATTCAAGATGCTTCATCTGCAGTTTAATTTTAGCTATTTCTAAAGATTCTAGTGACCTCTTCAGCACATTTAAATGTTGAGTTATTTCAGTAATAACCTCATCTTTTTTCAGAGACACAGACAATTCCAGCTCCAGCTTGTCTGCCAATTGCAGAAGCTTTTCCACGCTCACATTTTGTAAAACTCCCAAAGTCACTTCTTCTACCCCCAGAAAACATGTAGTAACTGCAAATGCCATTTCTCTCGCTTATAATCTAACTAACTACAAGGAGCTGAAATTAAAAAAGATATTTCTCACCTCAGTTTTATTTAAAGATCTAGGACACCAATTGCCAATTAAATCTGTTTAAACCTGCTGGGACCTTTCCTACCACAAATCTGTTCAAATCTATCCAAATCCATCTAGATCCATCTAAACCTCTCCAACCCTGTCCAAATCCCAGCCTGGATCTGTCCAAACCTGTCCAAATCCCAGACAACGAGCCCACAAACTATTACGAAGTCGAGCCCCTCTGCCACTTAAAACCAAACATCCAGAAAAGCCACCTTGCCTCATAATCAGTTAAAATGAATGAATGATAGAAGATGCCTGATTTCCACTGTACAAATAAAAAGAAACAATTTATTTAGCTCTAACAGGGAATACTAACAAATACTATTAATAAACTGAACACTCTTTCCCCGAACTAACCACTACCACTCAGCTGAACAGTTCTATTAATATGCTGTTCTAATAACACAATTATTAAATACATAATTGTATTTAAGAAAGATGTGGATGCTTTGGAGAGGGTTCAGAGGAGGTTTACCAGGATGCTGCCTGGACTGGAGGACTTATCTTAAGAGGAGAGGTTGACTGAGCTCGGACTTTTTTCATTAGAGAAAAGGAGGAGAAGAGGGGACCTAATTGAGGTGTATAAGATAATGCGAGGCGTAGATAGAGTCATTAGCCAGAGACTATTTCCCAGGGCAGAAATGACTATCATGAGGGGTCATAGTTTTAAGCTGGTTGGAGGAAAGTATAGAGGGGATGTCAGAGGCGGGTTCTTTACACAGAGAGTTGTGAGAGCATGGAATGCGTTGCCAGCAGCAGTTGTGGAGACAGGGTCACTGGGGACATTTAAGAGACTCCTGGACATGCATATGGTCACAGAAATTTGAGGGTACATACATGAGAATCAGTGGTCGGCACAACATCGTGGGCTGAAGGGCCTGTTCTGTGCTGTACTGTTCTATGTTCTATGTTCTATATGCACTGTTGACATTGTAATACAAGCCATAAGTACAACTCCAACTCATGCACAATGACTAGGACCTTGGAGAGGTGGCACAGTGACATTTGCCCCTTTCAAAAACTGGAGCAGAACTCTTTGTTTCATCCTCAGACTGTAGGTGTTATCAGCAGAATGGTGGAGCCAAATGTAACATGGATATTAATGTTTTCAGAACATTAATTTACTCAATGTCTATCTCAAACATTTTGACACAAAGTTAACTCATTATACAGTTATGTATATAATTATATTACATTTACCTTTACCCCTTCTCCCCCAAATTTAATCTCTCATGAACTGCAGTCTCTGCTCTTCAGCCATAGCAACTAATTTGATAGAACAATAACACTCACTCAATAGCAAAATCAACAGGTTGTCCATTGAAACAGATAAGTCTGTATCCCCTGGCTCATATGATTTGTTGCCTCTCCTGAGAATGTCTCTTTTTTTATTTCAAAATATGCTTTATTCATAAAAAAATGTCTTTATTTATATACATAGCCACCAATGCAGTTCGGTTCTATACAATAGCATATCAAGGAAACAGCAAATAATTATAGCTTGACTGTATCAAAATAAACAAAAGGCATCTCTTACTTGAATCAGACTATATCAACATGCACTTGAATGTCTTTGTATCATTTCCATATCAAATGCTGGTACATTTTCTAATGATGGCATGTGTTCGACGATGGTGGATCCTTTTACATGTGTGAGCACTAGTACTTCCACTATTTTGAAACCACATCTTATTTCTGTACGTCTTTTGGAAGAAGAAATTTGAAATTGTAGCACTCTTGAGTGATTGTTGGATATTGTCTAAGATTGAGATCCATTATTGCTCTGCAGTTTGGACACTTTTGTTTGCATCAGGTGATGGGCTTGATCTCTCTGTTGTCTTATCCATACCTTATAAAGTAAGTAAACTGTGTTGCTCTCTTGAAGTAGGTTTGGTCATCTTTTCTCAGCATCTACTTGACGCTTTCTGGTTTGTATATCTAGCAGAATTTGACTAGCTGTATCTGAAGTTAAATTTTCCTTCAAATGTAAGAAATCTGACAGTTTTATCATGAATTCCAAAAATAATTTTGTATCTTGTGAATTCTGATTGTAAAGCTCCATATTGACAGTTTTCCACTAGTCTATAGAAGTCATAAATGAAATTGTCTATAGATACTCCTCAAAACTGCTATTCTGTTAAAGTTTGGTCTTTTAAAAGCTTGAATCGTTCTTAAATCGAAGTAATTATCAGAAGCATTTAGGTCATCTCCAAAAGTGCCTGTAATCACTTAGGTTTTGTTTGTAAATAATGTCAGACTTATTGAATACAAATGCATTAACTTTTTCAGTCTAAGTGTTTAATCTTGAGGCAGTATTCTTTCCTATGAACTGTAATTTCCAAGAAGCCCAATCTTGAGTTCAGTATAGTCGTTCTCTGACGTTGCGTCTGCTAAGAAGTGGTATTGCTATTTAAATCACATTTCTCAGTCATGTTGTAACACACTTTTAGGGCAGGTGAGACTTGATCTGGAAGTTCAGGTTCAATGACACTTACTACAGTACTACAAGACCCCCCACCTCAAGGGAATATTATACGTGCTTCCATTTCTTTTTAATGTGCAATTTAGTCTTGTTATGGTAAAGATATTTTTAACTGTTTGCAATCTGCTGTTATTTAAGCTTATATTCTTGTACTATGACCATAAGACCATAAGAGATAGGAGCAGAAATTAGGACATTCAGTCCACCATTCAATCATAGCTGATACGTTTCTTAGCCATTCTCCTGCTTTCTCCCATAACTCCTAATTCCCTTGATACTCAAGAACCTATCTATCTCAGTCTTAAATATTCTCAATGACCTGGCCTCCACAGTCTTCTGTGGCAATAAATTGCATAGATTCACTACTCTCTGGCTGAAGAAGATTCTCCTTAACTCCATTCTAAAAGGTCTTCCCTTTACTCTAAGGCTGTTCCCTTGGATCATAGTCTCTCCTAACATTGGAAACATCCTCCCAACATCTACTCTGTCCAGACCATTCAGAAGTCTGTATGTTTCAATTCAATTCCCCTCATCCTTCTAAACTCCATTGAGTATAAAACCAGAGTCTTCAAACATGCTTCGTATGTTAGGCTTTTCACTCCTGGGGCTATTCTCGTGAACACACTCCAGGGCCAGCACACCCTTCTCAAGATATAAGGCCCAAAACTGCACACAATACTGCAAATGTGTTCTGACCAGAGCATTAAAGAGCCTCAGAAATACATCCCTGCTTTTATATTCAAGTCTTCTAAAAAAACTGCCATCATTGCATTTGCCTTCCTAACTACTGACTCAACCTGCAAGTTTACCTTGAGAGAATCTTGGACAGAACTCCCAAGTCTCTTTGCACTTCATATTTCTGAATTTTCTCCCCATTTAGGAAATAATCCATGCCTCTCTTCTTCCTACCAAAGTGCATGATCTCACAATTTCCCACATTGTATTCTATCTGCCACTTCTTTACCCACTCTCCTAACCTGCCCAAATCCTTCTGCAGCCTCCCCGCCTCCTCAATGCTACCTGTCCCTCTACCTATCTTTGTACCATCTGCAAACTTAGCCAGAATGCCCTCAGTTCCTTAATGTATAAAGTGAAAAGTTGTGATCCCAACACTGAGCCTTGTGGAATACCACTTGTTACCAACTGCCACCCTGAGAAGGACCCTTTTATCTCCACTCTCTGCTTTCTGCCAGACAGCCAAGCTTCTATCTGTTGAAATTGTTTTAAATTAAATGACTGCAGAGGTCGTCAGACTCAGTACCACAGCAATGTTGCAGTATTTCCATTATTTATATATTGCTTTCTTTATTCATTCACAGGATGAGAGCGTCTCTGGCTCAGCAGCATTAATTGACCATCCCTAATTGGCCAGAGTGCAGTAAAGAGTCAACCACATTGCTGTGGGTTTGGAGTCACATGTCGGCCAGACCAGGTAAGGATAGCAGATTTCCTTCCTTAAAGACATTAGTGAACCAGATGGGTTATTCTTACAATCAGCAGTGGATTCATGGTCATCATTCGACTCTTAATTCCAGACTTTTAAATATTGAATTCAAATTCCACCACTTGTTTCGAACTTTATTCCCCGGAACTTTATCTAGGTCTCTGGATTCACAATCCAGTGTTAGTACCACCAGGTCATCACCTCTATTAAATCTATTAAATACATTTGACTGCGTTGACTGCATTCCAGAAAGCTTTAAAACATGTTACTGGTTAATGTGTAGTAATTTACTGCTTTCAAGCATTTAAATCTATTTCTGTGTAATACTGTAATTCTTTGTATCTTACTGGAGTTTGCACATCTTTTCCAGACTTTTCCCAACTTCTGAAATGGCAGCCACTCACTACTTAAAAGGATTTCCTGCCTTCTACAGTAAATATGGAGCTTTCCTGCTTCTTTCTGGGTAAATATTTATTTTCCCTCCTTTCACTGTCTAAAACTCCAAGCACTTTCCTCTTTACAACCTTTTAAGTAAAGGCTACAGCTTACTTACAGAGCTCTGAACTTTCTAGCTCTTTAATTTTTTCCTTGTTATGTTTCTTCTGTTAGATTCCTTCACCAAATCTTTTAAGAATTTGCTCATTACCAGCTTGAATAATTCATGAAGCCTTCCAGATCCTTTGGCTCCAAACTGAAGTTCTTTTCTGGATCTTTCATTGTTCTTTGCAGATCTGCCTTATGATTCCTGATATTGGAAGCAGCAATGCTCATTGTGAGAATTCTCTTTTATACTGCTCTCCCTTCCCTCTCTGGTCTTTGCACAACTTTTCTTGAAGTTATTCTTTTTCATTCTTTAAATTGATATTTCAGAACACTCAGTTGCTCCTTACAGAGCCTCCTTTGTTAAGGCTTTTGTGTTAATCTTATTACTTAAGAGTATTAATTAGAATATTTTTGAAGTATGGCTGGCTTTCCCAGTTCACATTCTGGCCCCAATGCTTTTTACAGGATTCACAGTGAAGTTTTGCCTTTGGAATGCTGAGCTTGCCTTTTTGCTGCTCTCATAGCTGCTGCTGTCTCTCTTTGTTGGTAACTATGTTTCAGTTGCTGACTGACTGGCTGCTGAAAGCAGTGATGTTCTTAAAGCAATAAATTCACTTAGAGTCATAGAGATGTACAACATGGAAACAGACCCATCTGTCGAACTCGTTCTTGCCGACCAGATATCCCAACCCAATCTCGTCCCACCTGCCAGCACCCGGCCCATATCCCTCCAAACCCTTCCTATTCATATACCCATCCAGAGATGCCTTTTAAATGTTGCAATTGTACCAGCCTGCACCACTTCCTCTGGCAGCTCATTTCAAACACATTTGTGTGAAAAAGTTGCCCCTTAAGTCTTTTCTACATCTTTCCCCTCTCACCCTAAACCTATGCCCTCGAGTTCTGGACTCCCCAGAAGTTACTGGCTGCCATTCAGAAACTGACCTGTTTATTCCCAATATTTGCACCTGTCTGCCTCTCTGTGCATGTCAGTACATTACTCCTAAAACTATATGCTTTAATTAATCTCTTACGTAGGACCAAATCAAATGCTTTCTGAAAGTTCAAACCACATCCACCAGCTTCTGTATATCTACTCTACAAGCTAAATCCTCAAACGTCCCCAGAGACGTTGTCTATTTATCCTATCCATGCACTTCATGAGTTTATAAACCTCTATAACGTCACCCCTCAGCCTCTGACACTGCAGAGAAAACAGCCCCAGCCTGTTCAACCTCTCCCTGTAGCTCAAACCCTCTAAACCGTGGCAACATCTGTGTGAATCTTTTCTGATTCCTTTCAAGTTTCACAACATCCTTCTGCTAGGAAGGAGACCAAAATTGATTAGATTAGATTACTTAGATTAGATTAGATTACTTACAGTATGGAAACAGGCCCTTCGGCCCAACAAGTCCACACCGCCCCGCCGAAGCGTAACCCACCCATACCCTACATCTACATCTACCCCTTACCTAACACTATGGGCAATTTAGCATAGCCAATTCACCTGGCCTGCACATCTTTGGACTGTGGGAGGAAACCGGAGCACCCGGAGGAAACCCACGCAGACACGGGGAGAACGTGCAAACTCCACACAGTCAGTCGCCTGAGGCGGGAACTGAACCCGGGTCTCAGGCGCTGTGAGGCAGCAGTGCTAACCACTGTGCCACCGTGCCGCCCACAATATTCCAATAGAGGCCTAACCAAAGTTCTGTACAGCCACAACATGACCTCCCAACTCATGTTCTCAATACTCTGACTAATAAAGGAATGCATACCAAACTTGTGGACATTTTCTTTACTACTGAGTCCTCTAGTTTTCTGCTCCTCATGGTGGCAGTCAGATCTGCACCACTGCAGCATTGTGATATTTTCCTGGATGACTACTGCTGGTCTCTTGTGGTATTTGCCACCTCTTTTATGTGACAATGGGTCATGTTTATTTGAAGTAGTCCTTCATCACCAGTCTTCCTTTGCCTTTGCTTTATCTTGGGCCTATCCAGTAATTAGTGGTACAGATATACCATCATAGATTACCTATAGAAAAGGTTCTTTTCTTGGAGAATAAGAAGGTTTATTACATGAGAGAAATAAGTACAACTCCACTTGGTCAGGTGTAATTACTTGGACTGTAGGGAGCTGATTACAGATATACCAGTCCCTCCAAAATCTAGAGTACAAATCCTTATCCTTATGTATGACATCAATAGATTAGACCCAGCCAATGTGACACGAACATTAACCCTTTTAGAACAACTGCTTGACACAACAGTGAGATTGAATTTCTTGACCATTAGAAAAGCAAAATTAGGTAATGTACAAAAATATTTTTTGCATCCAATAAAAAATAAACACATCTCTAATTTGCAGCTTTCACTTTGGGACAAAATTCTATCGTATCATGAGGCATTGGAGTTCCTCTGAATTTCAGCATTCTGACAATATGCCTTCCCTAATTAACATTCAGTTTAGGATATTAACACCCAAAACATGTCTTATCGCAGATTCTTGTCCATTTCTATGAAATTGACACACCTGAAGCTTTTCCCCTTTCATTGTTTCAGTGTCATGACTCTCAAGAGTACAGGATGTGAAAGTTAAGCAACATCATTTGTCATTTTTTTGATGAATAAATAAATCACACCCACACAGCAGTTTAATCCAAGTGAAAGTCAGAAGAGATTGCACAAAACTGCCTGCTTTATTCTTTTGGAGACATTATCGCAATATCTCTACAGTGATGTGCTAATTATGTGCTAATCAAAGGAACATAAAATGCCAAAACATTTCAGTTGGCAAATTTTGCACGTAAGCTCTTGTGCTGGAGAGCCATCTAGTGGTAACAGGCATATTGGGTATGCATTTCATCCTCTGTTTCCAAGTTCTGAGGGATATTTTCTCCATAGGGCAATAGGAGGAAACAAGCAAACTAGCTTCCACTTATAAATTCACCCTTTTTTTGTTGACTTCAATCAAGAAGAAAATCAGGCAGGGCACAAAATACATGGTCATTTTACATCATCATTTAAAATTGTAATTACCCTGGTTTGACATGAATACATTTCTGTGCTTTATTGATAAAATGGTGAGATGTACATTTAGAAGTGGATGATTTTGCAAACTATGAGTTAATTATTTGAAACATAATGTAATTAACCCATCTGATGGCACTGCTAGACAAGTCAGATCTCAGACTGGAAATGTGGCTGATAGATTTTAAAAAAATAAATGCTTATTAATACAATGATCACTGAAAAATATACAATGCTGTAGTTTCTTTAACAGCAGAACAGAAGTTTGTTACACAAATGATAAAGAAACAAAACAAAATAGATATAGAACACAATTTAGAAAAATCTAAACACACAGTAAAACAAAATTTTAACCTATTTCACCAAAGTATACATTTCAGTGATTCAAATCCAGACATTACCGCTCTTTCACAGATCCTTAAGTTCGACCTAACAGATCATTCCTAGTTTCTGTCCCATGAACTGTGGAGTCTTCATCCATGAATACTCACAAAACTGAGAGAATAGAATTTCATCTTAAGATCATAAGATATAGAAGCAGAATTAGGCCATTCAGCCCATTGAGTCTGTTCCACAATTTGATCAAGGTTGATCTGCCTCTCAATTCTATTCTCCTGCCTTTTCCCCATAACGTGTCAGCTTCTATAAACTGAAGATTTGCAACCAAATACTTATGGCCTGGAAGTTGCACAAACCAAAATTTTCCTATTGAGGTAACACATCCCCTCATCTGCTCTGAAAATCTAATTTTTAGGAGATAAATGATATTTACTTCTCACCTCAGTCTGGTGTCCTCTGAACTGCCCTCTAAATATTCCACTTCTGGATTTTCTAAATGAAAAATCAATCTTTGATTATTTTGAATGGGAAACAAGCTAATTGCGTTCAGTGTTTACTCTACCTATCATAAACCCATTGACACTCCAGGAGTTTATACTCACCTGCTCTCTCACACATATTGGATTTAGTCACTGTTCTGGAACTACTGCCTGATCTTTTCTTTCTTAAAAAAAAAACCTTCATAACAGTAACCCACCAACAAAGTGAGTCACTATTTTGAAATCCAAACTGTAAAGATTATATTAATACATATGTCACATGCCTTTCAGCACAGTAGGAAAATTATTCATTTGTGATGCACCCATGACATCATTCCAAATCTCTGAAAACATAGTATGAATAATTAGAAGTTTACTCATTGGTCGAACATTGTCATGGTAGTAATGCTGCCGAGAATGATATGTCCTGTGAGCCTTCAATTATTGAATTTCCAGTGTGTATTCCTAATTTTAATTCGTCACATTCAGAGGTGTTTAGAAGCGTATATTACACCATTGCTGTGGGACTGAAAGCTTCTCTGTGTTTTTCATTTAGGTCAGGTTTTGTCATGATGCTTTGAAATCCTGACCCTTGTTCAATTGATTCTGACCATGAATTCAGAATCCAATTGTCATTGTATTCCCTTTGTTCACATAATGTTTCAGTGATGTTTCAAAACGGCTCTGTAATTTAGTCTTAGTAGCTAAGATCCCGACAACTGCAACATTTGTCTCTGTTCATCAATTTTTGAAGTACAACACTAAATCACATGTAGAGAGGGTGTTTAAAAAGGCACTTAGCATGCTTATCTTCATTGCTCAGACCTTTGACTAAAGGAGTTGGGAAGTCCTGTTGATGTTGTATAGGACAACGGTGAGGCCTCTTCTGGAATACTGTGTACACTTCTGGCCACCTTGTTATATGAAGGAT
Organism: Chiloscyllium punctatum; assembly: GCF_047496795.1. Classification (NCBI taxonomy): domain Eukaryota; kingdom Metazoa; phylum Chordata; class Chondrichthyes; order Orectolobiformes; family Hemiscylliidae; genus Chiloscyllium; species Chiloscyllium punctatum. Next base: position 97,916,300 of record NC_092747.1, read on the forward strand.
ATTATCAAGCTGGAGAGGGTTCAGAAAACATTTACTAGGATGCTGCCGGGAATAGAAGGTTTGAGTTGTAAGGAGAGGTGGATAGACTGGGACTTTTTTCACTGGAATGTAGAGGGGTTACCTTATCGAGGTTTATAAAATTATGGTGGGTATAGATAAGATGAATGGCAGGTGTCTTTTCCCATTGAAGGGGGATTTTAAGACGAGGGCATATGTTTAAGGTGAGAGGAGAAAGATTTAAAAGGGACGTGAGAGGCAATTTTTTAACAGTGAGTGATTCATATGTGCAATGAACTTCCAGAGGTAGTAATGGATGTGGGAACAATTGCAACATTTAAAAGACATTTGGATAAGTACATGAAGAAGAAAGCTTTGGAGGGGTATAGGCAAGGTGCAGGCAGGTGGGACCCAGTTAAGTTTGGCACTATGTTCGATGTGGGCTGGTTGGATCAAAGGGTTTGTTTCTGTGCTATATGACTTCTATGACTCTTTATATAGTTAGGTAATTAATGAGCATTCCATAGTACTTGAATTAAAGAGAGATTATAACATAGGAAAAGTCTATTTGTCACAACTGGTCTACACTGATGTTTATGCTACACTGGAACTTAAATAAAAACAAATAATTGCAGATACTGGAAATCTGAAACAAATAGAGAAACTGCTGTAGAAACACAACAGTTCAGGCATAATCTGCACCTCACCCTATTAACATAACTCTATAATTCCTCATTCACCATCCCCTTAAATACTTGCATATTGCTACCTCTCCTGGGTGTGCTATAATGATGCTTGTCCACATTTCAGTAAGCATAATTAATGAGGTGAATTAGATCTTGAATTGAGCATACTTTACTTTGAAAGCTGATATCAAACCTTTGTTATGTGTTGTCTTCAATAAAGTAATGCATTTCTTTACATGATGGAAAAACATGGAGTGACGGTACGAAACAAAAAGTTGTGCAAAACCATTGTTGTGTGTTCATGAATCTAGCACCCAATTTTCTACTTAATGCCCAAATAATGGACCACAGAATCAAATTTTGCCTCTGAGTAGACACTCATGCATATATGATTTGGATACATCAGTGTTGGACTGGGGTGTGCAAAGTTAAAAATCACATCATACCACGTAATAGTCCAACAGGTTTATTTGGAAGCACTAGCTTTTGGGGCACTGCTCCTTCAACCACCTGATGAAGGAGCAGCACTCCAAAAGCTAGTGTTTTCAAATAAATCTGTTGGACTATAACCTGGTGTTGTCTGATTTTTAATCTCAAGCATACAGTTTGCAGTGTCTGCTGTGTTTGTTTCAGTATCTTACTGTGAAAATAACAGGTAATTAACAGGTAATTTTTTTTAAAACAAGGGTATGAATTTTTCAGTCAAGTTATTGCTGGAGCCTGAACCATTGTAGGTCAGCCAATACAAAGGTGATGGCCAAAAGAGACTTGCTTCAGGATACTGGCAAGACAGCTATGGATGAATTCAGGTTTATCAAGGGCAAAAACTTAGAGTTAGGCCATGAGACCATTAGAATAATCAAGACTATGTAATAAGGGAATAGATGAGAGTTTCAGTAGACAATGCCCTGAAACACGGTAGAGGCAAATTATGTTATGGACGTGTATTCAAGTAGGCCTGGTAACAAAGTAGATATGAGGTCAAAGACTCAGCTCAGGATTCCAAGGTGACAAGTGGTCTGGTGGCTATTTGAGACAGTGACGGAGAGGGGTAGAGAGGGCTTAGGGACAGAGGTGAAGTTTATGGCTCAACAATAAATTTTGTGATGTGGACCACATCAGTTGTGCAATGTTAAGAGAATGCATTGACTGAAGCGTGGAGCATGAACATTGAAGTTCTGATATAACAGATTGAAATGCAATGCACCTGCTTGCATATCTGGCATGAAAACTATTATATCAAGGTAGTGTCCAGTACACTTTACATTATTGTCTGCTCATGAATCTAGCATCCAATTTTCTATTTAATTCCTAAGTAATGGACCACAGATTCCAATTTTGCCTCTGAGTAGACACTCATGCATATAGTCTGCAGTGTCTGTTTGTTTCAGCACATCTTATTTGTCTGTGAAAATAAATTTAAATATTTTTGTAATTAACAGGTCATTTTCTAAACTTCATCCTCCCCACATGGTACTTTGGTGGGACACTCCTTCAGAAAATTGAAAAATTACCCCTTTTCCAGGAAATGGGCAGGAACTATTTCGCTCGGATAATCGATTATGTGACTAATCGATTAAATGCCTTTCCTCTGGGGCTCGGAGTTTTTAAAGTCTGCTCCTCGTTCTGGAGGTAAGGCTGTATCACAGCGTGTGAGACCCCACCCCGAACACTGCCCCAAAACCCCGTTCAACACCACCCCTGCCTCCGAACCCCATCCAGCCCTGCCCCCTCCCCAACCCATTCAACATCTCTCCAACCTCGTCAATCCCCACTCCGCCCCAAACCCGTCCAGCACCTCCCCAACCCTGAATAAAGTTAAATTAAGACTGTGTCCTTATTTTTCAGCAAAGATCTATTCAAGCAAAGAACAAAGTTAAGGTAAAAAAAAGAGAAGTGATAAAATGGCCTTTATATGTAAACCATGGTGGAGATGTGATTGTAACATTGATAAAGATGTCATGTGCACCCTATTTTGGGAATAAAAAATAGTCAAAACAAATTTTAGTTGCCAATTTTACAATTAATTGAATTGTTTAAAAGAAATTAAGGTGGAAACTCAACGTTTAGGAATTGAGATAGGACTTTGGCAGTGTTGTAATATGGATATTTTTGGAAGACCAATCCACACCACGCTAGTGTCAGTTCTATTGAATACATTATGAGTTTTCATGTGCTGCTGCTTTAAGTTGTGTCAGTATCACAGTCTGAAATCCATGGTCCATCAATTATTATGGGGAGAGTGCTAGCTGTACTAGGCATGATCTGCTTAGATGATAGCCCTCTAAATGACAACTTTTTATTGGAAATGATCTAAAGATGGGTCTTGAAGGTTTCAAGAGATGACGCTGTGACTGAAGCTTGTTCCACTATGGAACTGTCTCAGGACACTACTATAAACCACAATTGGATATTTTTTCCACATTCAAGTTGTAAGCTAAATTCAAGTTGTAAGCTAAATACAAGTTGTAATTGCTTACAAACAACAACTATTTTAGTGTCGCTGTTTTAATGACAACTGTTACAAAACAGGGGCGGCACAGTAGCCCCGTAGTTAGCACTGCTGCCTCACAGCACCAGGGACCTAGGTTCAATTCCAGCCTCGGGCGATTGTGTGGAGTTTGCGCGTTCTTCCCCATGTCAGCATAGGTTTCCTCCGGATGCTCCAGTTTCTTCCCACAATCCAAAGATGTGCCGATCAGGTGAATTGGTCATGCTAAATTGCCCATGGTGTTAGGTGTATGAGTCTAAGGGTAAATATAGGGTAGGGGAATAGGTCTCCTTGGAGGTTCGGTGTGGACTTGGGCCAAATGGCCTGTTTCCATACTGGAAGGAATCTAATTTAAAAAAAAGTCTTCAAACAAATCTAACCTCACTTTGAAATCATGAATTGCAAGGTGCATTATACATTGATATCAGAGGCTGATGAGGATGAATTCATCCATGCACATTCCTCATCAAGTTGCTTTGCCTACTGGGTACATGTGTCAGAAATCATACAATGCTCCTGATTTCCTGAATGAGCAGACAATGTAGATATCATGGGCCCAGTGGTAACTCTATGCAGGGTCTGAGCGAATGGAAGTATTACCCTATGTACCTAATGTTGAGATAGGCATGCACAAATATGATAGCACAAAGTCAGAATTGTGCTCCATTTACAACCACTGTTAAATTTCCTGATGAACATAAAAAGTGACTGACACAGAATATGGTATAAATAAAGGAGTTATTTATGTTAGACTTATCTCAGACCAATCAATGCTCCATGATGCTCCATACATATATTTCTAAAAATAAATCTAATTTTCTTATTCTTTTACATTTGCTGACAACATTCACTCAACAACATTCTTCTTTTCATGGTATCTTTGACTGGCATAGTGCTGTCAACCATTAAGTCCAATATTTTCTATTTTGAAGTTAAAGGATGGTGGCAAACATCTTAGATGGTGCACTGCCACCAGAGCTTGGGCGAGTCATCTCACTTAAACCCGCCTCAGGCAACTGACTGTGTGGAGTTTGCACGTTCTCCCTGTGTCTGCGTGGGTTTCCTCCAGGTGCTCCGGTTTCCTCCCACAGTCCAAAGATGTGCAGGTCAGGTGAATTGGCCATGCTAAATTGCCCGTAGTGTTAGGGAAGGGGTAGATGTAGGGGTATGGGTGGGTTGCGCTTCGGCGTGTCGGTGTGGACTTGTTGGGCTGAAGGGCCTGTTTCAACGCTGTAATGTAATGTAATGTAATCTAATCTAATCTTAAACGATGCTTCGCAGTTGTGCAAGTGAGATGTCACCTGAGTTACTGGGCATATCACATGTGGCAAGTGAGCTAGAGGTTTCTGCTCAGGGTTGATCCCCTGGGGCCAAAGATTGTGGTGCAATGTTTAAAGCCCAGCTCGATACCATTTCACTCAGTGCAAACCGAGAACTTCAGAGGTGCCTGAAGTGGTCAGCTCAGGAGGCCCATCAATGTCTATTAAGATAATTCCCAGATTTAGACCAAAAGACAGAGGAACAGAAGTAGGCCATTCAGCCCATTCAACGTGATCATAGTTGATCTGAGAATCCTCAACTCTACTTTTCTGTCCTTTGCTTATAATTTTTGATTCTGCTATTGATTATAAATCTGTCTACATCAGCTTGGAATATACTAAATTACCCAACCTCCACAGCCATCTGCAATAAAGAATTTCACAGATTCACTATCCTCCAAGATAAGGAATTCTTCCTCATTTCTGTCTTAAATCTGTGACCCCTTATTCTGAGATTATTCCGTCTATTCCTAAACTCTCCAACTAGGAGAAACAACCTTTCTACCTCGACCCTGTGAAGTCCCCTAAGAATATTGCATGTTTCAATAGGGTCACTTCTCACTCTTCCAAATTCCAATGAGTACAGCTCCAATATATTTGACCTCTTCTCACGAAACAGTTCCTCCATATCTGGTATCAGCTGAATGAACCTTCTCTGAAATGTCTCCAATGCCAGTGGGTCTTGCCTTAGATAAGGAGACCAAAACTATTTACAGTATTCCAACTGTAGTCTGACTAGTCCCTTGTAGAGTTATAGTAAAACCTCCTTTTTTTATATTCCAGTCTCTTTGAAATAAAGGCCAACTTTCCATTTGCTTTCTCTATTATACACACTGAACTCCAATGAACGCTTTTGTGATTCACGCATGGGGATGCCCAAATCCCTTTGTTCTGCAGATTTCTGCAGTCATTCTCTGTTTAACTAATATTCAGCTCCTCTTTTCTTCTTGCCAAAGTACATGACCTCACATTTTCCCACAATATATTCTACCTACCAACATTTTGTCCACATTCTTAACTTGTCTCTCTCCGCTGGCAGACTCTTTATATCACCCTTACCTTTTGTCTTCCCACTTATTTTTGTGTCATCCACAAACTTGACTAAGATATTATCAGTGATTGGATCCAATCACTTATCCCTGTGGCACACTGCTAGTTACAGGCTGATCCCCCCTGGAAATGATCACTTAACCCAATTCTTTGTCTCCTATTACTTAGTCAATTCTCTGCTTATGTAGCTACATTACTTCCAACACCATTGGGCTCTTATAAAGTGGTCTATCATATGGTACCTTTTCAAACCCCTTTTGAAAATTTAAGTATGTTACATTGAAGGTATCTCCTTAGTCTATCCTGTTTATTACCTCGTCGATAATTCTAGTATATTTGTCAGGCATGATTTCCCCTTTATGAATTCATGCTGATTTGTTTTATCATAGTATGCAAGCATTTACTCTCAAAGGTTATTTTCTCCTTTTTTTGTCATTTTTTTGTTTGTTTCACAATCTTTCTCAATCCTCTGGATTACCACAAATCTTTGCCACATTGTATACATTCTTTCAATTTGATTTGGAGATGCCAGTGTTGGACTGGGGTTACAAAGTTAAAAATCACACAACACCAGGTTAAAATTCAACAGGTTTAATTGGAAGCACACTAGCTTTCAGAGCATCGCTCCTTCATCAGGTGGTAGTGGAGGGCTCAATCCTAACACACAGAATTTATAGCAAAAATTTACAGCGTGATGTAACTGAAATTATACATTGAAAAATTGATTGTCTGTTGAGTCTTTCATCTGTTTGAATACCATGATAATTTCACTTCTTTCATGTGAAATCACAAAACCTTTTTTTAAAAGTTGCATTTTTAGGTTAGCTGTTAACATATTATCTAGCTATCACCCATTCTGTCTGTCAGCCCTCCACTATCACCTGATGAAGGAGCGTCGCTCCGAAAGCTAGTGTGCTTCCAATTAAACCTGTTGAACTACAATCTGGTGTTGTGTGATTTTTAAGTTTTTTGATGTTATCCTTAACTCCCTTGGTTAACCATGGTTGACTTACCCACTTCCTAATCAGTGGAATATATATTTTCTATCAGCCACAAACTGTTTTCTTAAATGCCTACCATTGTTCTTCAACCATCTTTCCTGATAAACTGTTTCCCAGTCCAGCCAGCTCTGCCTTGAATCCTTTGTAATTACCCTCATTTAAGTTTGACACAATTGTGTCTAACCCAAATATTTCCTTGTCAAATTGAATTCTAAATTCTGCCAATATTAGAATGTTAATTCTACCATAAATTCTGTTGTGGTCATTATTTCCTTGGGGATCATGTACTCCAACATCATTGTTCACCCTGCCTCATTGCACATAGCTAGGCCCAAGGTAGCCTGATCCCTGTTTGGGTTCACTACATGTAGTTCTATAAAACTGTCATGACTACCCCTTATGGATTTTTCTTCATGGCTTCCTCTGTCAATCCGACTATCTCAATCGACACAATGATGAAAGTTACCTGTGACTGATGTACAGCTTTTGCTACATTGTGTCATTATGTACTAATTTATTCCCTTTTGAAGTGCATAATTACTGTCCTATCAGTGTCTTCCTTCCCTTTTTATTTGCCACCAACCATATGGATTGTACATCTTCCAATCCAAGATCATTTCTTGCTATCATACTTATTCCATACCATACCAAAAATGTTATCCCACCACCATCTCCATCCTGCCTACCCTTTTGAAAATTCACATAACCTGAATACTAAAGGGGAGGCAATATCTTAGTGGTATTATTGTTGAACTGTTAATTCAGAGACCCAGATAATGTTCTGGAGACCTGGGTCCGAATCCCACCATAGGTTTGGTGCAATTTGAAATCAATAAAAAATGTCTGGAATTAAGAGTCTAATGAAGACCATGAATCCATTGTGGCAATTGTTGCGTAAACCCAACTGGTTCGCTCATATCTTTTTGGGAAGGAAACTACTAACCTTACCTGGTCTGGCCGACATGTGATTCCAGACCCACAACAATGTAGGTGACTCTGAATTGTCCTCTGGGCAATAAATGCTGCCTAGCCAGTGACACCCTCATTCTGTGAATGAATAAAAGAAAAACAATCCCAACTTTGATCTGACAACCATATCTCTGTAATGGCTGTAAGATCATACCAGTTAACATATATTTATGCTGTTAATTCATCTCTCTTGTTCTAAATGCTGTGTACAATTGAGTAAAGAGTTATTAATTATGCCTTTTTACCTTTATTTTTACCCCATTTGATCCCATTTACTGCTGCTTTTCCATATTTGTATATCCTTTCCATTCCTGTCCCACTCTTGGTATCATTAACCACATAGTTGTCCTGTAATATTGCCGTATCATCTTGGTCTCCTCCTCTAGTTATACATGGCGCCGTCTCCTGCTGTAGTAGAAGTTTAGGCAAAATTGAAGGGAATGGCGGTCGAGAAGCTTTCACTAGAGGCAGCCAAAGCCATATAGAAGCTGAACTCGAGACCAAAGAGCAATGTTGACATGGTTGAATCATGCAATCAGGTAGCTGAAGCATCACATGTCTCGATTGGAATGAATCTAACTAGGGAAGGTAATGTAATTCTAAAGAAGACAAAAACTGTAGGAAAGAAAGCAAACTAACGTCAAATTTTGATGACTCTTCATCAGAGCTGACATGAAGTGTGGAGGGAGCAGCATTTATGCAATAGTGGGGGGGGGGAAGGGTTGGAATGCTGAGGAGAAAAGATGTTGATAATTCAGATGAAGCAATTGGAATGCGAGAATGGTAGAACACTGATGTGTCTAACTGCCAGACTGAAAAGAACGGACAATCCCACTGGGACTGTCAGTTTACAGCCTTCTGGACTTTATTGAGTTCCACATATACAAATTGTGAACTAACTTCTATTTCTTCCCTTTGTTTTTGCTCTACTTGTTACATTCTCTATCATCATGTCCTCTTTCCCCTCCCCCCACAGACAGTGGGGCTGTCTGTTCTTTCAATTCTGGCGGTTAGACACACCATTGTTATTGCTATTCTCACATTCCGATCACTTCATCTAAACTTTCAACATCCTTTCTCCCCCAGCACTCTACACTCCATCACTCCCACATGCCCTCCCCACCTTTAGCATAAATGCTGCCCCTTCAACTCTTCAATTCAGCTCTGATGAAGAGTTATCTAGATTCAAAACATGAGCTTGCGTTCTCTCCATTGATGCTGTCTGACCCGATGTGATCTGCAGCATTTGTTGTTTTGAGGCAGTCACACTGGAGTTGGGGAGGGGAGAGAGAGGACATGGTCACAGAATATGTAAAAATTAAAGTTAAAAGATAGGGAAGGAATGGATCCATGATTTGAAGGTGTTGAACTCAAGTTTGAGCCCAGAAGTCTATAAAGAGCCGAGTTTGAAGATGTGATGTTGCTCCTCCAGTTTGCGCTGTGATTCGCTGGAGCTTTGCAGCAGACCGAGGACAGACAAGTGAGTATGAGAACAGGGCGCTGTGTTCAAAAGACTGGCTACAGGAAGGTCAGGGTCATACTTGTACATGGACTGGATTTGTTCTGAAAAGCGGTCACCCAGTCCGCATTTAGTTTCTCCAGTATAATGTACGCCACGTTGGATACAGCGAATACAATACAGCAGATTGGTGGAGGTACAGGCGAAATGCTGCTTCACCTGGAAAGACTGTTTAGGTTCTTGAATGGCGATCAGGGAGGAGGTAAAGTGATAGGAGTTGCACCTTCTTGGTCACACGGGAAGATGCCGTTGGAAGGGGGTATGGTGTTAGTGGTCAAGGAATGGACTAAGATCTCCCAGAGGGAACCATCCCTGTGAAATGTAGATGGGGGAGTGAAGAGAAGATGTGTTTGGTGGTGGAGTTCTGCTGGAGCTGTCTGAAATGGTGCAGAGTGATCTTTTCGAATGTGGAGGCTGGTGGGATGAAAAGTGAGGACAAGGGGGACCCGATAATGCCATTGTGAATGATGGGAAGGGGCAAGGGCAGAAGCATGAATGATTGGTTGGATGTGGTTAAGGACCCTGTCACCCACAGTGGGTGGGAAACTACAGTTATAGGAGAAGAAAGCCATGTCAGCACCGCTGTTTTAAAAAGAGGCATCATCTGAACAGATATGACATAGGCGAAGGAACTGGGAGAATGTGATGGAATTCTTGCAGGATGTGGGGTGGGAAAAGCTGTAGTGAAGGTAGTTACGGGAGTCAGTGGCCTTGTAGTAGATGGCAGTGGACAGTTTATTCCCCAAAATGGAGACAGAGAGGTCAGGGAAAGGAAGTGTCGGAAATGGATGATACAAAAAGTTTATAGATGGGTGAAACTTGGAGGCAAAATGAACGTTTTCAAGGTCCATGTGGGAGCATGAAGCGGTACCGAAACATTTGTTGATATACTAAAAAAGGAATTTTGTGGGGGAGGTGGTGTGTGTAGGACTGGAACAAAGATTGTTCCATGTACGCCATGAAGAGGTAGACATAACTGGGAACCATGCGGGTGCCCATAACCATTCCTTTGACTTGGCAGAAGTGAGATGAATTTGCATCGCTGTCAATCACATATCAACTTACCTGCAGGGCACAATTCCAAAATTTTCAAATGGCAGAAAACTTCATGGGATTGTGAACAGTGACGTGGACATTAACTTATTTCAGGAGGAAGTGCGAGGACTGATGGGATTGCCTATTGCGTGTGTTGAATGGAATTCATAATCCCCCATATTAGAAGAACAGTATGGCTGGTTAAACATTTCCTGGTTAACACGTATGACTTTATCATTGTATCCATCCAGTTTTACAGAACAATCCCCACAATAAGCAGATTTGTTATGCTAACTAGGCTTCAGGTTAATGTGAGAAAATCAGACCAATCATTTTCATTGTTCTAATGGTCATATGGATTTCATTACCTAAATTTTTAATAGATTTTTAAAAAAACATCCATCATTTTAATGGATTAAAGGATTTTTAAATTAGTGATCCAGCTGCTTTTTAGGAAATTAAATTCAGTCATTTTCATGGTTTGGCCACAAACTTGTGGGGTTATTTTCTGCACTTTGACCTTCTGGAACACAGTACTGCACGCAAGGACAACATGCTGGAATACCAAGCCTGAATCACTGCACGCCACACAATTAAATCAGTTCTCCATCCATTCATTTAAACTTTATTTGGATGTAAATTTGGCTGCACTATGCTCTCATCTACATGGCATATTCTAATACATAGTCATGCTCTGTGGTCATGGAATCATAAATGGTTATGGCACAGAAGGAGGCCATTTGGCCTGTCATGTCTGTGCTGGTTCTCTGCACAAGCAACTCACCTAGTCCCACTCCATCCAGCTTTTCCCCATAAACATACAATTTCTTTTTTCTGTTTAGGTATCAATCCAATTCCCTGTTTCTCAAGCCAAAATTGCATTTGCCTGCCCAAGGTGCTCAGACAATGCATTCCAGATCCTGATATTATTCCCTCTACTTTGGCTCTCACGCAGGTGAGTTTGATATCACAAAGGGAAACTCTATGCATTTGTTGCAAGAACCTAATGTTCAAATAGGACATATATTTCAGGTTTTAAAAGGGTTCTGGCTTTAACAGCCTGCAGGCTGTCAGAAACTTGCCAGGGTCACTGAGGAGGCAAAGGATTTTTCTTCCACAAAATTGGCCGGCTGGGAAGTCTTTGAACAGATAATCAGAGTATATTTTGTATGAGGATGACCTCTTGTCTGCACATTGACACTGCTATTTGGCAGGTACCAGGACACTGGGGAGGCATTTTGGTAGCAGCAGTTCACTGCTGGGACCACTGCTCTGAGGAGCTGCCATCCCATTAAGGGGTAGGAGTACTTATAATGGCTTGTGTGAGTAACAAGATAGGTTAGCATTTGTGCAGAAAAATGTGGTGCTGGAAAAACACAGCAGGCCAGGCAGCATTTTAGGAGCAGGAGAATCGACGTTTCAGGCATAAGCCCTTCTTCAGGAATGAGGCTCGTGTACCAGCAGGGATATATTTCCCTCTCCACCCCTATCAACAGTCAGGAGAGACCACTCCCTCTGCGACTCCCTCGTCAGGTCCACACCCCCCACCAATCCAACCTCCACTCCCGGCACCTTCCCCTGCAACTGCAAGAAGTGCAAAACTTGTGCCCACACCTCCCCCTTCACATCCCTCCAAGGCCCCAATGGATCCTTCCATATCCGTCGCAAATTCACCTGCACCTCCACACGCATCATTTACTGTATCCGCTGCACCCGATGTGGTCTCCTCTACATTGGGGAGACAGGCTGCCTACTTGCGGAACGTTTCAGGGAACACCTCTGGGACACCCGCACCAACCAACCCAACCGCCCTGTGGCTGAACACTTTAGCTCCCCCTCCCACTCCACCAAGGACATGCAGGTCCTTGGCCTCCTCCATCGCCAGACCCTGGCCACACGACGCCTGGAGGAAGAGCGCCTCATCTTCCACCTAGGAACCCTCCAACCTCACGGGATGAATGTAGATTTCTCCAGTTTCCTTATTCCCCCTCCCCCCACCTTATCTCAGTCTCAACCCTCAGATTCAGCACCGCCCTCTTGACCTGCAATCTTCTTCCTGACCTCTCCACCCCCACCCCCTCTCCAGCCTATCACCCTCACCTTCACCTCCTTCCACCTATTGTATTCCCAGCGCCCCTCCCCCAAATTCCCTCCCCCTTACCTTTTCTCTCAGCCCGCTTGGCACACCAGCCTCATTCCTGAAGAAGGGCTTATGCCCGAAACGTCGATTCTCCTGCTCCTCGGATGCTGCCTGGCCTACTGCGCTTTTCCAGCACCACATTTTTCAACTCTGGTACTCCAGCATCTGGAGTCCTCCCTTTCTCCTAGCATTTGTGCAGGGCAACTATTTGGCAAAGATACAAGTGGACAGGAGATCAAGAACGAATGTGAGTGTTCACTTTTGAGAAAACAGCATGAGGTGACTACAGTGAGATGAGTGAGTTGAGTTCCAGTTTGTGTTGACCTAAGGAGCACCGTGAGGAGAAGGCTGAGCATGTCAGAGTGTGGGGCTTGGTATCTGTAATTAATCCATCACACATCTTTCCTCCTACTTTTCTGAGATCTTGGCTGCTCTTACAGTATTGAAAAGAACACACTCCTTCTAGTGTTCCTTGGTAACATATCATACGTGTTTGTTTGGAGAAGCAGACCTCTTCCATCAGTTCTTCGGAAAGATGTGTTAACTGATGTTCATCAGATCCCACAGCAGGATGTTCAGGTGGGAACAAGAGACCCATCAACAGCCTTTCTGGATCTCCTCACTATTCCTATGATTGCCACAGTCTTAAACATCTACTTGCCTCAATGAACCATTCTGACCCATGCCATTATCCCTTCTATTCCCTCTTATTGGCCAGTGAACCCGAAAACAGGACACATTGCTTTGTGTCCATTAAAAAAGCCTTAGCAAATTCACAGAAGAGGTCAATGGGTTTCTGGTCTACATGTGGTCTTACTGTTTTGCCAGGTACTATACATGAGTAAAATTTATCCAATATCTGTTAATGCTTCTGTTTCCCAACTTGCAGCTTAATGCAGTTTAGCCATCAATAAATTTCTTCTGGTACAATACATTATTCAGATTTCCAGCATGTATAGTGGTTTGATATTTTTATTACAGTTCTTTTTAGTGATGGGGATGTTAAAAACAATTTTCTCTTTAGTTTTGCAACTTGCCCAGTTGAGTCATGTGGACAATACTAAACCAACACAACAAATTGTGGTTGCTTTATTTGCTGATGTATAACATGGTTGGCTTCCAGCTCTGGATTTAGATATACAGCAGAACTCAGATTTAATTGGTGCAATTTAATGTTCAAGGATATGTATAAGCAAACATAAACCACTTGTTCAATGATTGTGGAAGTTCAAACAATTTCACAAATGGAATACATGAATTATCTATAGTGAATTTCATAGGGCTTTATCACAAATAACAGGAAGATTCATGCAGTTGACTTACTAATCAACTTATTGAATATCGTACATTTCAGATTACGTACAATACTTTTTGTGAGATGTAAAATATTGAATGAATCAGAACCCACAGTTAGGCCACATATACATATATATGAGATTCATTGGTTTATCAATGTCAAACAGTGCACTACTGTTCCACTGACCAAATACAAAATGGGCCATTTTGGTCACTAATAGACAAATGGCATAAGAAAACCACACATTTTCAGCACAATCACCAAATTAAGGACTTGTGGTTTGATAATAAAAGCAAGTAGATCATTTTATTTGACTATTCTGATCATTATCAGTACTGGTGTGCTTATTAGCAGCCTGCATCAAATCAGGACCCCAGGGTTAGATAATCTCAAGGGAGAAAATTGCATTTTTATGTTAAAGGCCAGTGTACATGCTAAGCATGCATTAAAGTGTAGTCATTTTGAACATTAATATCTGTCTATGCTTTTAAAATTGCTTCTGGGAGCAAACTGATTTAATGGACATTAATGCCCTGAGTTGAAGTTAATAGTTTTGTTGCTTGTTAGAGCTTTTCTAAGTAGCTTTTAATGGGCGATATGCCAATTTGCTCATGTTGATCTTGAAATACAATTGGCGGTTAACAACACTCAAATTAAACGTAATGCTAATGCAATGGAAAGGGTCAGCAGAAGTTCAGCACGGAGCAGAGGAAGAGGAGACGCTGAGTGAAGTCTACGTATATGTATCATAAGTGTACAAATGTCTTCCTTCATTGTTATGTTAGACGAGCAGAAGAGTAGAAACAGCAGGGAAGGTTTTGGAATTTCTGAGGCAACAGACCATTTATAATCACAATCACTGCAGGCTGCATATGTAGTGCCTGCAATGGACCTATCACAATCTCACGAAGCATGTGAGAAGTTACACCTCATCGAGCAAATTACATATGATTTACACCAAATAATGAAGCCTGATACATGGCCAAGTAGCAATATGAGCAGCAAAAATAAAAATTGCTGGAAAACTCAGCAAGTCTGGCAGTGTCTGTGGAGAGGAAAACAGAATTAACGATTCAGGTCCAGTGACCCGTCTCCAGAACAAAGGCATTGAACCTGAAACATTAACTCAGCTTTGTCTTCAGAGACGCTGCTGGACCTGTTGTGTTTTTTTAGCTATTTCTATCTTTGTTTCTGATTTTCAGCAACCACGGTTCTTTAGGTTGCTTTTTGTTTTGCAATATGAGCAGTTGACATCATTCTTTTGTCGGATTTATTTCAGAAGATGGCAAAATACTTGGTAAAAATCAATCAGCTCTTTTCTCTCTCTCTGTCTCACGTTCTTTCCATTTGCTCAGAAATTTTATACTCCACAGTCAGATTAACCAATTCCACACCATTAACTCTGATTAAATGGCTGTTTAGTCAATTCATTAAATCTACTGAGTGTGGTTTCCAATGAATTTCTTGGTTCCACTTTCATGACAGTGCATTCTAATTTGGCAAGGTTTCTTCACAGTATATACCATAAAGTTGTGCTTTCCAATGTCGGATCATAAAAAAGGTAGAACTTGGAACTCCCATTTAATACGCTTTTTTATGGATTAATAATGATTGCAGATATAAATTAAGTTATTACAATATAATTTCACCCAAGAAATGGTCATATACACTCATTAAAGTCAACTCGATTTTTAATTACACACTAGGGGTGTCAATTTTTACAGGAGTAACATTTGAAAGGTTGAAAGGTACTTTTGCCATCACCTCACTGTCGCCATTTTGGAGACTATTCCCATCAAAGTCGCCCTCAAAAATAGCACAAAAGGAGCTGCAAATATTTTTATTATTACCTTTTTATTCATAAATTTATAATAACCTCCATGGTGATGTACATTAATTTTTGTGCACTACATTCATGGAAAGTATTGAAAACAGAAGCTACCTGTGCAAATGTATAAACTTTCACTTAATTTTACCATAGTGCAGAAAACAATAAAACTGAGCAGCAGAGCACACACTAAACATTTATTAAAATCCATTAAAATTCACCTCACTCCTGCTCATCTTCAGAATAGAGCAACTTAATCGGTTTCTTGAATGGCATCATCTTATGGATCATCAGCATCATACTCATAACGTTCATGTCATCATCAATCACTTAATCCCACAAATCTATAGGCCCCAAGTGTATTGGATATCCCACATTTCGAGCATGATTTGGTGACATTTTCCATTTTTAGTTCATCCCTAGGCCTCTACAACCCACTCACACAGGATAGCTAACATCAGAGACAATATAATGCCAGACTTAGTGAATGTAATGTCTCCTCTGATCAATCTCCTTTTTTCTTATGCTAAACTTTTTCATGCTATTTTTGAAGGGAGAAGGTTGGTTAGCTAAGTTGGATGGACACCTAATTTGCAATGGAGTGTGATACCCGTACCATGGGTTAAATTCTCACACCAGCTGAAGTTACCATGAAGATTTCTCTTTCTCAATCTCTCCTGTTACCTGAGGTATGCTGACCCTCAGGTTAAACCACCAGAGTTCTCTCTGTGTAATGAGAGAATAGCCCAGCCTCCTTGAAAGGCTTCTTTAGAGAACGAGTCAATGGTTAATCAAAGCTGGTTAGACCACCAGGAATCACTACGATCGAACTTCAGCAACAACATCATCAAGAAGTCTCACAAGTCTGAGATGAAAAGATGTTTTCTTTATGAAATCCTTCAGGTTAGAAACTCCAAATTTTCTTCAGTGATATTGTGAATCCACCTTCACCCATCCATCCTTTATCATGAATGTGAATGTCTATTCCTTTCAGGAATTGCTGTTTTATAAGTGATTTCTGTTATAAATGATGTTGGCCTTTCATGCTCAATGTTCCTCATTAGCGCTAGTTTCTCTGCAACTTTGTTGACTCGTGGATTGGCATGTCAAAAATTCATGGCAGCGTAATCTATTTCCCCATTACAAGTTGTTCCATTACTATTCTTTCATCAATTGTTTGATTATAAAGCAATGAAATCTAATATGCTGACCATATTCTGCTAAGAGACGCTATGAAATTTTGGTCTTCTATTACATTGCAAACTCATCTCCCTTCATAAACCTGATATTCCATTTAGAAATGGCATTAAAAGTTGCAATGCCCAATTTTGATGCTTGTTTCAGAACAAAGATTGGGTGGGTCATTTAGAAACTGGGAGCCCATTCTGGCAATTTCATCTTCTAACCTAGGCTTTCCCCAGTTTGTGCATTCATTTTCAGACTAAGCTGTGTAAGGAGCTCCCTCCAATGTCTAAAATTACTCTCTAATATCTTGAATTCTGTACCTGCTGCTGCACAATTACTTGATTGCTCTGCAATTTCAATAGCTTTAAATTTGAACTGGGCTGTGTATCCACGATTCCTTCTTGATATCGTGTTAACATTCAGAGATGGGAATTGGTGGGAATGCAGTACACAACAGGGAGGTAATAGTCTTCATGTAATGCTGACATGAGGACACAGAAAAAGCTGAACAGCCACCTTCAGTGGTGTAATTTTTTTTCTCTGCGATAGCATCAAGGAGGTTTGCATCAAAGTGAGTTTGATATTAATGGCGAGTGGGTGGTAAGTACAGGATTTTCTAGCTCAAAGTTGAGTCCTAACATCTATGCAAGATATCTGAAAATAAATTGGGTTTTTTTGTCTCCTGTACTCAGCATCAAACCAGGCTTGATTTCCTGGCTTAATGCCGGTGATAGAGTGGGTGATGTGTTGTTCCTTGTAGTTACAAATTGTTCTTAAATACAATTGCCCACAGAGCCCCATGGACACCCAGTTTTGAGTTGCTAGATCTGTTCAAAATCTATCACTGACTGTGACTGATTATGATGTAGTTGAGAGTTCAGGAAAAAAATTGGCCTGGATTCTGTAATAAGGATAATAATAAGGCCATCAGTGCACACTGTTACTAAATAGTAAACCAGATGACAATTCAGGTGGTTGCACATGCTCAGTTAAGTACAGAAAGTTCAGGGGTTTATTTCATAAAGAGATGAGGAGAACGCAAAGGAGAAGTGAAATGAAATATTAGTATGTAACATTAAGGAAAATCTAAAAAAAGTTTCCTAAGTATATTGTGGGCAGGACAATAACTAGGGAAAGAATCAGGTTCATTAGAGACTAAAGTTGTAATCTGTATGAGGATCTACAATACAGCTGGAAGATTTTAAATGAGTACTTTGCATCTGTATTCACAATAGAGGACAAAATAGGTGTAGAGTAATGGAGGGGAACTTGATTTGATTTGACATGATTTGATTCTCTCCTTGGGGGAATATGATTAAGGTATACAATGTTATGAGGGGATTAGTGGTGCTGGAAGAGCACAGCAGTTCAGGCAGCATCCAAGTAGCTTCGAAATCGACGTTTCGGGCAAAAGCCCTTCAATAAAACCTTTTATTCCTGATGAAGGGCTTTTGCCCGAAACGTCGATTTCGAAGCTACTTGGATGCTGCCTGAACTGCTGTGCTTTTCTAGCACCATTAATCCAGAATCTGGTTTCCAGCATCTGCAGTCATTGTTTTTACCCCAATATTATGAGGGGCACAGATAGTGTTGATAGTAAGAAGGAAAGTGTGAAAAGAGATTGTGAGGATCTGGAACTCACTGTCTAAAAGAGTGATCAAGGCTAGAATGCTCAAGACTTGAAACATCATGGCTACAGGGTAAGTGCTATAATATCGAATTAGAGTAGATAGATGCTTAATGACTGGTGAGAACATGATGAGTCAAAGAGTTTCCATACTGTAAAATCTCAATGACTCTTTAGGAAACTTGAAAGGATTCAGAAAAGATTTACAAGGATGTTGCCTGCATTGGAGGATTTGAGCAAAAGGGAGAGGTTGAATAGTCTAAAGCTGTTTTCCCTGGAGAGTCAGAGGCTGAGGGGTGACCTAATAGAGGTTTATAAAATCATGAGGGACATGGATAGAATAAATAGACAAAGTTTTTTTCCCTGGGGTGGGGGAGTCCAGAACTAGAGGTTTAGGGTGAGATGGGAAAAATATAAAAGAGACCAAAGAAGCAACTTTTTCACGCAGAGAGTGGTACGTGTATGGAATGAGCTGCCAGAGAAAGTGGTGAAGGCTACTCCAATTGCAATATTTAAAAGACATTTGGATGGGTATATGAATAGGAAGGGTTTGGAGGGATATGGGCCGGGTGCTGGCAGGTGGGACTAGATTAGGTTGGGATATCTGGTCTGCATGGACAAGTTGGACTGATGGGTCTGTTTCCGTGCTGTATATCTCTATGACTCTATGACTCTATAAATCAGGAAATAGCTGTCTGAATTGTCCTACCCCCTCAAATGTCTATGATACATTGGTACGTCACCAAAAATCTAAAAAAAATGGCAGATGGAGTTCAATTTGATTAAATATGATATATTGTATTTTGGTACAACAAACAAGGACATGTATACAACTAATGTTAGGGACTTCGGTGGTGTTGTAGAACTGAGGAATATAGGGGTGCAGGTACGTAATTCTTTGACGTTTGCATCACATATAGACAGTTTGGTAAGAAAGGCATTTAGCTGCTTGCCGTCATCACTCAGTCCTTTGAATATAGGAGTTGGGAAGTCATGTTGTAGTTAAACAGAACATTGGTGAGGCCTCTTCTACAGTATTGTGTACATTTCTGGTCACACTGTTATAGGAAGGATAATATTAAGATAGTGATGATTCAGACGTTGCCAGGTATGGAAGGTTTGAATTATAAAGAAAGGCTGGACAGGCTGAGACCATTTTCACTGGAGCATGGGAGGTCGAGAGGTGACCTTATAGAAATCATGAGAGGTATAGATAAGGTTAATGGTAGGTGTGTTTTCTCTAGAATGGGGAATTTCAAGGCAAGAGGGCATATTTTAAAGATGAGAAGAGAGTGATTTAAAAGAAAATGAGAGGCAATCTTTTTTACATGTGGAATGAACTTTCTGAGGAAGTGATGGATGCGGGCACAGTTACAACATTTAAAAGACACATATATGTACATAAATGAGAAAGATTTGGAGGGATAGGTGAGACTAGTTTAGGTTGGGATTATGTTCGATGTGGACTCATTGGACCAAAGCATCTGTTTCTGTGCTGTTTGACTCTATGACCTGGAAGGGGATCACATTGCTGTACCCATTCCAAACTCTAATGAAATTAACCAGAAATGTTAAGGCTAGACTATTCCAACATAGATTTTGCTTAAAAATGGTATGATATTTCCTAATTGCTGTCAAGCAACCTACCTGGCAGTGAAAATAAACATTCAATGAAGGTAAAGTTTCATTCCTACAAATTTGAAATATTGTACAAGATGCAAAAAATGTTTTAGAAGATGTTTTCTCTTTGCCTTGTCCTTTTCTTAATCCCTTACTCTTTCCCTACATTCTGGTACAAGATTTGACATTGAATTCATTTTACAAACTTAAACTTTCTTCCAAAACAGTATATCTCTTCAATCCGATTGGTTAGAGATAAATGGTTACTTGGTCTGTTCGCACTGCTCCAAGATTTGCTGTGGAGGGGAAATAGACAGTCTGGATCAAGGACAAAGGTCATGATCAATGATCACAAAATCTGTACCGGTAACAATTTCAAGACGTTTATTGGAAGGGACTTACAGAATTAAGCCTGTTTTCACTAAAGAAAAGATGATCAAGAAGAGACATAAACCAAGCCTGTGAAACATAGAGGTGCATGGATAACATGTGTCATGACCACTGCTCGTAACCCCAGATCACCCTCAGACAATACTTTGTATCTGTATTCACTCAGGAAAAGGATATGGTGGATAGTGAGATTGGTGTCAAACATGCTAATGGGCTAAGGCACTTTGAGATCAAGAAAGAAGTGGGGTTGGGTCTCTTGAAGAGCATTAAGGTGGATAAGAGCCCAGGGCCTCACTCTGAACCTCCTTCGACTGACTGAACTGGTCCTCACCCTGAACAACTTCTCTTTCCAATCCTCCCACTTCCTCCAAACCAAAGGAGTAGCCATGGGCACCCGCATGGGCCCCAGCTATGCCTGCCTCTTCATAGGATATGTGGAACAGTCCCTCTTCCGCAGCTACACTGGCACCACCCCCCACCTTTTCCTCCGCTACATCGATGACTGTATCGGCGCTGCCTCGTGCTCCCACGAGGAGGTTGAACAGTTCATCCACTTTACTAACACCTTCCACCCCGACCTCTAATTTACCTGGACCATCTCAGACTCCTCCTCTCCTTCCTAGAGCTCTCCATTTCTATCTCGGGCGACCGAATCAACACGAACATTTACTATAAACCGACTGACTCCCACAACTACCTAGACTACACCTCCTCCCACCCTGCCCCCTGTAAAAACGCCATCCCATATTCCCAATTCCTTCGTCTCCGCTGCATCTGCTCCCAGGAGGACCAGTTCCAATACCAAAAAACCTAGCTGGCCTCCTTCTTCAAGGACCGCAATTTCCCCCCCGACGTGATTGACGCTGCCCTCCACCGCATCTCCTCCACTTCCCGCTCCTCCGCCCTTGAGCCCCACCCCTCCAATCGCCACCAGGACAGAGCTCCACTGGTCCTCACCTACCACCCCACCAACCTCCATATACTCATGCCAGCCGTCGTCATTTCCGCCACCTCCAGACGGACCCCACCACCAGGGATATATTTCCTTCCCTTCCCCTATCAGCGTTCTGAAAAGACCACTCCCTCCGTGACTCCCTTGTCAGGTCCACACACCCCATCAACCCAATCTCCACTCCCGGCACCTTCCCCTGCAACCGTAAGAAATGCAAAACTTGCGCCCACACCTCCCCCCTTACTTCCCTCCAAGGCCCCAAGGGATCCTTCCATATCTGCCACAAATTCACCTGCACCTCCACACACATCATTTACTGCATCCGCTGCACCCGATGTGGCCTCTTCTATATTGGGGAGACAGGCCGTCTACTTGCCAAACATTTCAGAGAACACCTCTGGGACACCTGGACCAACCAACCCAACCACCCCATGGCTCAACACTTCAACTCCCCCTCCCACTCCACCAAGGACATGCAGGTCCTTGGACTCCTCCATCACCAGACCATAGCAACACGACGGCTGGAGGAAGAGCGCCTCATCTTCCGCCTAGGAACCCTCCAACCACAAGGGATGAACTCAGATTTCTCCAGTTTCCTCATTTCCCCTCTCCCCACCTTGTCTCAGTCCCAACACTCGAACTCAGCACCACCTTCCTAACCTGCAATCTTCTTCCTGACTTCTCCGCCCCCACCCCCATTCCGGCCTATCACCCTCACCTTAACCTCCTTCTACCTATCGCATTTCCAATGCCCCTCCCCCTAGTCCCTCCTCCCTACCTTTTATCTTAGACTGCTTGGCACACTCTCCTCATTCCTGAAGAAGGGCTCATGCCCGAAACATCGATTGTTCTGCTCCTTGGATGCTGCCTGACCTGCTGCGCTTTTCCAGCAACACATTTTCAGCTCTGATCTCCAGCATCTGCAGTCCTCACTTTCTCCTGATAGTATCTACCCCAGGTTATTGAGAGAGGTAAGAGTGGAGATTGCCGGGGCCTTGACCAAGATGTTTGCACCCTCATTAGTGACTGGAGACAACCTTGAGGATTAGCAAGCAGCTAACATTGTTCCTCTGTTCAAGAAGCGAAATAGGGATAATCCAAGAAATTATAAACCAGTGAGTCTCACATCGGTAGTTAGGAAGCTATTGGAGAGAGAACACTTAGGGGTAGGACTTACATGCATTTAGAAAAGCATGGTTCAATTAGAAACAATCAGCAGGGCAGGTTTGTTTTACTAATTTGATTGAATATTTTGAGCAGGTGACAAAGATGATCAATGATGGTAGAGAGTGGATGATGTTTACATGGATTTTAGTAAAGCTATCAACAAGATCCTTCATGGTAGGCTCATCCAGAAGGTTAAGATGCATGGTTACTTGGCCGCATAGATTCAGAATTGGCTTGCCCATAGAAGGCAGAGGGTAGTGATGGAATGGTGTTTTTCAGGTTGGAGATTCGTGACTAGTGATGTTCCATAGGGATCTATATTGGGACTTCTGCTGTTTGTGATATATGTAAATGGCTTGGATGAAAATGTAGAATGGGTGGATTATTAAGTTTGTAGACAATACAAAGATTGGTAAAGGTTTGTATAGTGTAGAAGGATACAGTGGGATATAGATCAGTTGCAGATATGGGTGGAGAAATGGTAAATAGGGTTTAATCTGGATAAGTCTCCTAAAGTGCTGCACTTTAGGAGATCAAATGTTAAGGAAAAGTATACAGTTAATAACAGGAGCCTGAACAGCATTGATATACTGAAGGCTCTTGAGCTTCAAGTCCATTGCTCCCTGAAAGTGACCACACAAGGAGATTGGGTAGTAAAGAAGGCAAATGGCATGCTTACCTTTATTGGTCGGGGAACTGAGTACAAGAGTCATGATGTCATGTTGCAGCTTTATAAGACTTTGGTTAGGCCACACTTAGCGTATTGCATTCAATTCTGGTCACCACAATATTGGAAGGCTTTGGAGAGGGTGTAGAAGAGGATGCTGCACGGATTAGAGGGTATGAGCGTAAGGAGAGGTTAGATTGTTTTCTCTGGAGTGGCAGATGTCAAAAACTAGAGATTATGCATTTAAGGTAAGAGAAGAAATATCAAAAAGGACATGTGAGGGGGCAATCTTTTACACATGGAGTGGTAGGAGTTTGGAACAAACTGCCTGGTGTGGTGGTGGGGGCAGATACGATAAGGGTGTTTAAAGGACTTTTAGATAAGCACATGAATATGCAAGGAGTGGAGGGATATGGACAAGGGCAGGCAGAAGAGATAATTTAATTTGGCATCATGGTCAGCAAAATATCATGGGCTAAAGTGTTCATTCCTGTATTGTACAGTTCAATGTCTGATAATTAATTTTAATTACAGTGTGCTTTCTTGAAAAAGGATGTACATCCAAAGTTTGACTTCAGATATGAATTCAGTGGTTGCCTGGAGAGCGAGAGCAAGAGAGAGAGAGAGAGAGAGAGAGAGAGACACTCTGAAGAAGATTAACTAAATGCTGGAGCACCAACTGATAAGCCTTAGCCTCAACAGATGGAGCTCCCCAGTTGGGTTCATGCCAAAGGTGAATGGATCAATAAGGCTCTCCCTTGACAACCAAAAAAATAATGCAATGATTAGAGCTAACTCTTGCCCTGATACCCCAAATGGAAGATTGCATAGATAGAGTAGGTAAAACAGTCCACATTACCAAGATAGATTTACTCAAGTGGTGATGACAGATTTTCTTGACTGTTCACAAAAAGGAAATTTCCATCTTTGTAATGCCGGACGGGTTATATCAATGTTGAATTACACTCATTTGGATTCCTAAATAGCTCTGCCATCTTTCAAAGGCTGATGAATTAGAAATTGACAGGCTTATCTACTTATTTATTGAACCTACATCATGTCTGAGTGTACAGCAATACCTGGGAAATGCATGTAGAGTAACTGGAAGCCCTCGCTCAGTAAGTACAATTAGCTGACTTGGTAATCAGTCACATAACAAGAGAGTTCGCTAAGTCTCAAGTGAACTATATAATACATAGTGGGTCAGCACCAGGTACTGCCAAAAGTTGGTAGGTACAAACACTTTCATAACAAAGTGTGAAATCATAAGGTTTTTGCAAATATATAATTACTATTAATAGTTTATTTCCAAATTTCAGCTTTGAAGTCTTGCTGCTGACAGACCTACTAATTTATTTCAATAAATGAGCCTATACAAGCACCTGCAAGGTTTAACAAAGCATTTAAGGAAGCCATTGATGTGAATGACATTGGGATTGAGAACATTCTTCTTCAGGAAGATTAATCTAAAAGAGAGCGAGCAATCAAGTCCTTCTCCAAGAAAAAATTCTAATCTTGAGAATTAGTACACCATTGTAGAGTAAACCCTCTGCTCGCTTTCAAACACATTGAGGCGTGTGCCTGAAATAGGTACAGACAGACCATTTACTGGCAACAGTCCATTAACCTTTGTGGAAATCTTTAAGACCCAGGTTGCCAGGTACTCCACTGGAGTGCCTTCATAACTAGAGATGGATTCAAGATGTTTAAAAATGATCCAAACCTTAACTTGCAAAGAATTTGATTCCCCGAAGAAAGGGAAGTGTATAATATAAAAAAAAATCAAAAATAGCTTTAAATATTGCATTCTATGATTGTCTAGCAGTGAATGTAAGAAATTAAGTAAATAACCACTTGAAAGCACAAAATCACAATAAATCAGGAGCAAAAAAAAAATAAATTGTTACCAGATTCTACACATGGTCCTATAAACCAAAAGATCCAACCTTTCACGGGGCACAGGAACAGAGAGATCTAGCAGTTCATGGACCTGACTTGCTTTGTTAAGATGCATCTGGCATGCACTTTCTGAAGAGGTTGGTGGAAGTAGATTCAATAGCATGTTTCAAAGGGAAAATTAGATACACATTGGAAAACATTGCAAGGCTATGAGGAGAGAGTTATGAAGCAGAACAAATTGGACAGCTCTTTCAAATAATTGGCACATACATGAAAAGTTGAATGGTCTTCAATGTAATAATTCAAAGTCACTGGTATAGGTTGTTGTTCAAAGGGATTTTCTTACTGTCATTTTAATATAATGTAGACTTAAAGTAATATTCTTGATGCTAGTGATACATTGTGGAACATAAGATTAAAAGATGGAAAATCTTGTCAACTCATTTTCTTGTCTTCAGTTGTTTAACTCATAACATTGCACCAGTAAAATTATGTAGGTAGTTAGAACATGGGTTTGTTATCCCAGAACAATATGATATCAGTTCAGGAAAAAATTAAAGCTGAGGGCATAGTCTTATAAATATTGCTAAATTACATCAGCAAAGGATACAATAGACACTCCAATGTACTCACAGAAAGGGCATTTACTGCTAAGATTCAAAGCATTCACTTTCTTTCAAGTTAATCAATGTCAGATTTTATCCTTCTTAAACTGCTCCAGTAATCTGAGCTTCTTTCTAATTGCGATAGCAACTCAGTTTTATGAAGAGAAATAAGCCAAGTCAGTTGTTTTTCAGCCAGACTTGTAAGTTAAAATAGTGCACACTGGTGTTGAAATTATGCTGACGATTTTTAGTCTTAACACAGTTATGTGATTTAACCATGAATTTGTTAAAGTTCACTTTTCCTCAGCAAATTTGCAGTTGCCTCAATTAGAATTAAATGCTGAAGTGCTGAGAATCGATTACTTCCGATAAACCATCATAGTTACTTTCGTATTTTAGTTGCGCCTGCAGTGTTTTTGGAATTAATAGGCTGCAACAGCTGTGTTGTATCAACACAATATCACAATAAAACTCGTCCATAGGAGTACTAATGCAATTATAACTTTTTAAATTCACTCATGGGACGTGGGGATCACTGGCTGGTCAGCATTTATTACCTTTCCCTTGCGGCCCTTCAGTAAGTGGTAGTGAGCTGTCTTCTTGAACCACTTCAGTCAATATGATGTAGATAGACTTTCAATACTATTAGAAAGGGAATTCAAGGATTTCAACCCAATGACACTGAAAAAGCAGTGATAAGCCCTTGGGAGGAGAATGTGCCCAGCATGGACAGGTGTTTAGGACTGTTGTGTTAAACTGTTAACAATGTGTCTTTGCTTTTACTAAGAAGGACTGTAATGTTTAACTTTTTAACTTTGTTTTCTTTATTTTTCTGCTTTGTATCTATTATTCCGTATCTAGGTAACTTCGTACCGTGAGTGGTGATTTTTAAACTTTTCACTGTACTCGTGTGTACATGTAACAATAAACCTAATTCAATTCAATATTTCCAAGTCAGGATGGTGAGTGGCTTGGAGGGGAACTTGCAGGTGGTGGTGTTTCCATCTATCTACTGCCTTTGTCCTTCTAGCTGGTAGTGATCATGGGTGTGAAAAATACTGTAGAAGGATCTTTGGTGATTTTATGCAGTGTATCACGTAGATTGTACACACAGCTGCCACTGAGCAATGGTAGTGGAGGGAGTGGATGTTTGTGAATTTGGTGCCAATCAAATGGGTTGCTTTGTTCTGATAGCATCAAACTTCAAGTGCTGTTGGAGCTGCACTCATCCAGGCAATATTCCATCATGATGTTGCTTGCTACTTTTCAGCCCAAGTCTGGATATTGTCCAGATCTTGATGCATTTAGTCATGGAGTACTTCAATATATGCACAGTTGTGACTGCACCATGTTCAGCACCAATCATTGGCAAACACCTCCACTTCCAACTTTACGATGAAGGCAAAGTCATTAATACTGCAGTGAACAGGGTTGGACTGAAAGCACAACCCAGAGGAATTCCTGCAGAGCCGCCCTGTAGCTGTGTTTTCCCCTGATTCCCATTTACTCCAGTTTTGCTACGGCTCCTTAATACCACAGTTGGACAAATTTGACTTTGATGTCAAGGGCATTCACTCTCACCTCACTCTGGAATTCAGCTCTTTTGTCCATGTTTGAACCAATGCTATAATGCCGTCAGAAGCTGTGTGCCCCTGACGAAACCAAACTGGTGTCACTGAGCAGGTTATTACTGAGCAAGTGCTGCTTGCTAGCACTGTTGGTGATACTTTCCATCACTTTACTGATGATCAAGAGTAGACTAATGGGGTGATAATTGGCTAGGTTGGGTTTGTCTTGTAGTTTGAGTACAGGACATACATTGGCAATGTTCCCCATTGTCAGGTCAATGCCAGTGTTGTAACTTTTGCTGGAACAGCTTTGATAGAGCTGCAACTGGTTCTGGATCACAAGACCTCGGTGCTATTGTCAGAATGTGGTAAGGACCCACAGCCTTTGCAGTATGCAGTGTCTCCAATGGTTTCCTGATATTATGTAGAGTGAATCGAATTGGCTGAAGACTGGCATCTATGATGCTGGGGACCATGAGAGGAGGCTGAATTGAATCATCCACTTGGCACTTCTGTCTGAAGATTGTTGCCAATGCTTCAGCCTTATTTTTTTGCAGTGACATGTTCTGCTCGCCAATTATTGACGGTGGGGATATTTGTGGAGCCTCATTCTCCAGAGAGTTGTTTAATTGTCCACTACCATTCATGACTGGATGTGCAGGACCTGCAAAAGTATGACTAGGTCACTACCTCCCCAATTATTTAATAATTATCATTAACAAAGCAGAGGCTATCAACCATAAAATGACCACAAGAAGGACATTGTCTCTCCAAGAATCAATCAAACAGCTTACAAAACAATTCTCATAAATCTTTATGGGCTCTGATAAAATCCATTTTGTGTACATGAGCATGTGCATGTTTGGTGCGTGTGCATGCCCTCCAACTGTGGATACTGTGGACAGTTAGTTGGAGAATTGGAATATTCAAGGCACAAGATGGCCCATCACCAGTTACATTTGATCCTACATTAGAGCAAGGGTATGGCTTGTTGCAGGGTTTCTAATTGGTAATTCAAATCAGTTCAAGCAACAGTGAATGAAGGTTCAAGAGTCAGTGTAAGTCAGTGTGAGGTCATCAATGTGAGTTTGTCAGGAGCAAGGGAAGAGGATCCATATACAGGTAGTTCTCCAATAGCACAATAGTTGCGTTCTAGCTAAACCTTGCTTAATAGAAATAATGGGGTCTATGGGAAAAGTGGGGTTAGGAGCAGACCAGCAAAAAATATCAAACATGATTGTTCAAAAATCAACCAAATGTCTTAATGCAAAGTTTCACACAGCCAGGATGAAGGTTGAAATCATATTTATTAATGAAACAAAAGTAAATTCAACACAGTACATTTAAACGATATAAGAAAGCTGCTCCATCGGCAGCTGACATTGGCGTATGTGCAGAAGGGCAGAAAGATCGGCGCAGACACCACACATGCAAGAACGATACGGAGACTTCCATGTGGACATTGGTGCATGTGCAGAATGAGACACACAAACCAATCCCCGTTGATTGCCAATGGAGGTAAGTGTTCTCGAAAATACCATTCCCTAATTCTTCAGCCAAACTCTTTAGCCAATTCAATTGCCGAAACGCACGTTATCCCAGAACTACCTGTAGCTTAAGTGCTGCTATCAACTGACTCAGTGCAGGGGGAGCTCAGTGAACCTAGTAGAGAGCTGTTCAGTAGCACTATGCTATCGGGATTTTGGGATTGGGGCACTTATCAGCTCAGTAGAGTTTAAAGGAAGCTGTCTGCTATTGAGCTAAAGTTGAAGTTGGTCACAGAAAGAATCAAAGAAAATGACTCTATCCAGTTAAAGTGCTGCAGTTAGCTCTAAGGAGCTAAACAGCTCATTGAATTCCCAGGGGCTATTTAATGTAACTGATACCAGGCCCCAACTAAACCCACATGCAGCGTTTGTAGCTCAATGCGGAAGAGAGACTGGAGCTAAGGTACTAAGGGAGAATGCCAGCTTAATGAAGCTAATCATCTGCAAAAGAGTTGAAATTGTGCCATGAGTAAGTATTACAGTCTAACTCCATGAATTCAGGGAAACACCGTCCCAGGAAAAGAGATTGAATCAGCAGGAGCTGAACGATGTTTGAGGCAGCCCAAGTCAGACTGACATTTGAGGAAATTCAGAGGTTAGTTCTTTAGAAGTTAACGTTTAATATCCCATGTGAAGGAAGCAAAAGTTAATGAGATTTGATGACCCACAGTGTCATTGACTTTGAGTGGCATGTGGAGAAATCTATGGGATCATCATTGATGATATCTGCTATTTGAAGTACTCTGTGGTATTTTTAACCAGAGTTAGTCTGTAAACTCATGTTTACTTCATTTTAGTTCTAGGCTTTACAGAATAAGTTTCAAGTCTGTATGCATACTCATTAGATTGTTTTGGTTCCATAATATGTATAGTAAAGCTTATCTTGTTTGTTTACAAATCATGGAATATTGTTACTTTACTTTCTGATTGAATACTTAAGATCTCAAACTCAATGTACTTTAGACAACAAGGTTACTGGTCCTGAATCAGATTGTAATATAAATGCACTTGTACATTGGTTATAACTAATACAGAGATAAAATCCTCTTATCCTTCTCAACTTCCCTTGAAAATAAAAAATTAGGTAAGTACTGGAAGTTTTAAGCAGTGATGAGTCATTTTTTACCTCTCGATCCTGTGGTCATGTGGCTTAACTAATTCAGAGGAGCAATAGCTGTACTTGTCATTCTTTTAAAAATTATCATGTCCAAATTCATCAAATTTATTTAAAAATTTACTTAAATCATTGATTTGAAGTCCAGTATTTTTTAAACAAAATACATAAATAGAGGAGTTCAAGCAGAGTAATTGTTTTAAAATAACATGAGTTTTACTCTAGATTAGTAGTTCAGGACAATGCAAAACCTGGGGCTGGCACACTACTGTTCAGAATATCTAAAGTGGTTTCCTCCCTTGCTGAAGAGAGCTATTTTGAAAGACAAAACATCATTTCCTTTGTTTATTTCTTTTATATTACATGTGATGAAATGAGTCTGCACAACAAAGAATATTGGCAAGAGTCAATTTTATTGTTTGAGAACTTGTGCTCCCAAGAACTTAACATAAATCATAGACCACCCAAAAGATCAAATAACTTCACAAGTTTGATTCACCAGGTACGTCTTCAATGTGCTACCATGGTCTTCATAAATAGAGATGTTTATCCTAGCAATATCCTGTTGTGCCTTGTTTTTTCTTCAGAACAAGTCATACAGTCATAGAGTCATAGACATGTACAGCACGGAAACAGACCCTTCAGTCCAACTCATCCATGCTGACCAGATATCATAACGTAATCTAGTGCCATTTGCCAATTCTTGGCACTCTAAACCGTATCTATTCATGTACCCATGCAGATGCCTTTTAAATGTTGTAATTGTACCAGCCTCCACCATTCCCTAATTCTTCAGCGAAACTCATTCCATACACGTACCACCCTCTGTGTGAAAACATTGTCCCTTTGGTCCTTTTTATATCTTTCCCCTCTCACCATAAACCTGCACCTCTCGCTCTGGACTCCCCCACCCCAGGGAAAAGACCTTGTCTTTTTACCCTATCCTTGCACCTCTTTATTTTATATACCTCTATAAGGTCACCCCTCAGCCTCCGACACTCAAGAGAAAGCCTCTCCCTGTAGCTCAAATCCTCCAACCCTGGCAATATCTTTGTAAATCTTTTCTGAACCCTTTCAAATTTCATAATGTCCTCTGATAGGAGGGAGACCAGAATTGCACACAATATTCCAAAAACGGTTCAACCAATGTCCTGTACAGCCGCAAAATGACCTCCCAACTCCTATACTCAATGCTCTGTCCAATAAAACAAATCATACCAAATGCCTTCTTCACTATCCTATCTACCTGCAACTCCACTTTCAAGGAACTTATGAATTTGTGCTGCAAGGTTTCTTTGTTCAGCAACACTCCGCGGGACCTTACCATTAAGTATATAAGTCCCTGTTTTGATTTGCCTTTCAAAAATGCAGCACGTCACATTTATCTAAATTAAACTCCATCTGCCACACCTCAGAGTATTGGCCCATCTGATCAAGATCTCATTGTACTCTGAGGTAACCTTCTTTGCTGTCCGCTACACCTCCACTTTTAGTGTTATCTGCAAATTCACTAACTATATCTCCTATGTTCACATCCAAATCATTTATATAATTGACAAAAAGCTGTGGACCCAACATCGATCCTTGTGGTACACCACTCTTCACAGGCCTCCAGTCTGAAAAGCAACCTTTTATTACCACCCTCTGTCTTCTACCTTCAAGCCAGTCTGTACCAAATGGCTAGTTCTCCCTGTATTCCATGTGATATAGCTTTGCTAACCAGTCTACCAAGAGGAGCCTTGTTGAACACATTACTGAAGACCATATAGATCATGTCCATACTCTTCATTATTTCTTCAAAAACTTCTATCAAGTTGGTGAGACATGATTTCCCACAGTCAAACCTATGTTGACTACCCCTAATCAATCCTTGCTGTTCCAATTGCTTGTAAATCCTCTCCCTCTAGATTTCCTCCAAGATTTTGCCCACCACCAATGTCAGGCTGACCAGTCTATCATTCCCTGGCTTTTCCTTACCACCTTTCTAAAATAGTGGCACCACATTAGCCAACCACGTTAGCAGGGGACCCAGAAATTACTTGCCTAGCTTCCCACAATGTTTTCAAGTACACCTGATCAGGTCCTGGGGATTTATCCACTTTTATGCATTTGAAGACATCCAGCCCCTCCCCCTCTGTCATATGTACATTTTCTGCACTCAAGAAAAAAGATTTTATTTAGATATTCATAGAATCGCTACACTGTAGAAACAGGCCCTTTGGCCCAACAAGTCCAAACCGACTCTCTGAAGAGTATCCCTCCCAGACCCATCCCCCTACCCTATGCATCCCTGAACACTATGGGCAAATTAGCTTGACCAATTCACCTAGCCTGCACATCCTTGGACTGTGGGAGGAAAGTGGAGCACCAGAGGGAAACCCACGCAGACACGGAGAATGTGCAAACTCCACACAGACAGCCACCCGAGGCTGGAATTGAACCTGGGCCCCTGGCGCTGTCAGGCATCAGTGCTAACTATTGAACCACCATGCCACCTGTGTAAATATGAAGGAATAAAAATTCAAGGCTCCCACATTGTGCCTCTCCATTCAAATTATTAAAATGAAATAAATTACTGAAGTGTATTCTCCAGGTTAACATATGAAGACTGCTACAGTTGGGAAAAAGAAGCAAGCCAACAGTCAGGGCAGGCAGGAACAAAGCAGAGAACAAGGTAGGACTGATAAATGAAACTGCATTTATTTCAATACAAGAAGCTGACCAGGGAAGGCAGATGACCTCAGGCCATGGTTAGGAACATGGGACTGGGATATCATAGCAATTACAGAGACATGGCTCAGGGATGGACAGGGCTGGCAGCTTAATGTTCCAGGATACAAATGCTCCAGGAAGGATAGAAAGGGAGGCAAGAGATGAGGGAATGATATTTTGATAAGGGATAACATTATGGCTGTACTTAGAGAGGATATTCCTGGGAAAACATCCAGGGAAGTTATTTTGGTGGAACTGAGAAATAGGAAAGGGATAATCACCTTATACTGTAGTCAATAGTCAGCGTGAAATTGAAAAACAAATTTACAAAGAGATCTCAGTTATCTATAAGAATAATAGAGTGGCTATGTTTGGGGATTTTAACTCCCCAAACATAGACTGGGACTGCCATAGTATTGAGGATTTAGATAGAGAAGAAATTTGTTAGGTGTGTACAAGAAACTTTTCTGATTCCGTATGTGGATGTCCCTAATACAGAGGGTGCGAAACATGACCTCTTCTTGGGAAATAAAGCAGGGCAAGTGACAGAGGTGTCAATGGGGAAGCACTGTGGGGCCAGCGACTATAATTCTATGAGTTTTAAAATGGTGATGGAAGAGGATAGACTGGATCTAAAAGTTAAATTTCTAAAGTGGAGGAAGGCCAATTTTCAAAAGTTGATTGAGGGCAGATGTTTGCAGGTAAAGGGATGATTGGACAAAGGAAGACTTCAAAAATGACATAACGAGAGTCCAGAGAGTTCCTGTTCAGGTGAAAGGCAAGGCTGGTAGGTGTAGGGCATGCTGGATAACTGGAGAAATTACAGTTTTGGATGTCTTAAAATGCATAAAGGTGGATAAATCACCAGGACCTGATTAGGTGTATCATAGAACTGTGTGGGAAGCTAGGAAAGTGATTGCTGGGCCCTTTGCTGAGATATTTGTATCATCTATAGTGAAAGGTGAGGTACCAGATGACTGGAGGTTGGCTAACGTGGTGACACTATTTAAGAAAGAAAAAATAAAGAAAAGCCAGGGAACGATAGACTGGTGAGCCTGACATCAGTGGTGGGTAAGTTGTTAGGGGGAATCCAAAGGGTGAGACATTTAAAAATGCAATGACTGATTAGGGATAGTCAACATGGCTATGTGTGTGGGAAATCATGTCTCACAAACTTGACTGAGTTTTTTGAAGAAGTAATGAAGAGGATTGATGAGGGCAGAGTAGTGGACGTGATCTATATGGACTTCATTAAGACAAGGTTCCTCATGGGAGACAGGTTAGCAAGGTTAGATCACATGGAATTCAGGGTGAACTAACCATTTGTATACAAAACTGGCTCAAAGGAAGAAGACAGATGGTGGTGGTAGAGGATTGCTTTTCAGACTGGAGGCCTGTGACCAGTGGAGTGCCACAAGGATCAGTGCTGGGTCCACTACTTTTCATCATTTATATAAATGAATTGGATGTGAACGCAGGTGGTGTAGTTAGTAAGTTTGCAGATTACACTAAAATTGTAGGTTTAGTGGACAGCGAAGAAGGTTATCTCAGAGTACAACAGGATCTTGATCCAATGGGCCAATGGGCTGAGGAGTGGCAGGTGGAGTTTAATTTACATAAATGTGAGGTGCTGCGTTTTGGAAAAGTAAATCAGGGTAGGACTTACACACTTCATGATAAGATCCGGGAGAGCATTGCTGAACAAAGAGACCTTGGAGTGCAGGTTCACAGTTACTTGAAAGTGGAGTTGCAGATAGATAAGATAGAGAAGAAGGTGTTTGGTATGCTTTTCTTTATTGGACACAGCATTGAGTATAGGAGTTGGGAGATTATGTTGCGGCTATATCGGACATTGGCTCAACCACTTTTGGAATATTGTGTGCAGTTCTGATCTCCCTCCTATTGGAAGGATGTTGTGAAACTTGAAAGGGTTCAGAAAATATTTACAAGGATGTTGCCAGGCTTGGAGGGTTTGAGCTAAAGGGAGAGGATGAATTGGCTGGGGCTATTTTCCCTGGACCATCGGAGACTGAGGGGTGACCTTATAGAGGTTTACAAAATCATGAGGAGCATGAATAGGATAAACAGACAACATTTTTCCCTGGAGTCCAGGCCAGAGGGCATAAGTTTAGGTGAGAGGGGAAAAACTTAAAACGGAGCGAAGGGGCAACATTTTCACACACAGGGTAGAGTATGTATGGAGTGAGCTGCCAGAGGACATGGTGGAGGCTGGTATAATTACAACATTTAAAAGGCTTGTACATCTCTATGGCTCTCTGACTCTATAAATGTAGTCTTGAAATTTTATTTTCATTGGTAGAGACTACTATTCTTCTTAACATTTCATTATTCCCAAACTCCTTTTTAGATTAGATTACTTACAGTGTGGAAACAGGCCCTTCGGCCCAACAAGTCCACACCGCCCCGCCGAAGCGCAACCCACCCATACCCCTACATCTACCCCTTACCTAACACTACGGGCAATTTAGCATGGCCAATTCACCTGATCTGCACATCTTTGGACTGTGGGAGGAAACCCACGTAGACACGGGGAGAATGTGCAAACTCCACACAGTCAGTCACCTGAGGCGGGAATTGAACCCGGGTCTCTGGCGCTGTGAGGCAGCAGTGCTAACCACTGTGCCACCGTGCCACCTCCTTCTTTAATTTCTACCAAATTCTCTTTCAGGTTTCAATAGACATCAGGTCCATAAGAAAACCAAGGAAATACATGATCAGGGAGGAAAAATGAGCAGATTTAGAGGACTGTGTAATCTTACTGAAGGTACCCTCATTGGGCTATAGGATCTACTCCTCCTTGTTCTTAATTTCTTATGATTACTGACTCCACTGCAATGTTTCTGAATTCCTTTCTCTCTCTCTCTCTCTCTCTCTCTCTCTCTCTCTCATTCTCTCTCTGTCAGCATGTCTGAACTTCAGCATGTTCTCCATGTCCAAAGTTAACTTCCAAATGCTCGCCTTTTCTACCAAAGTTAAGGTTCAGTTTAACGTAACTGGGTAGTTGCGGTACCATACAAATCAAAACACTAGGAATAACTGTCCATAATAGATATGGCTTCACATCAGTAATTCAATACTTTGTTCACAGCCTCCTGTCTATTTTTGTTCATGTTGTGCACTCATTTTTAAAACTTAGATCCAAATTTTCAAAATAACTTGAGAACAATCCATTGTAAGACTTTATCCTGGGGCTTGTCATAAATTACATGAATGA
Source organism: Chiloscyllium punctatum (assembly GCF_047496795.1). Taxonomy (NCBI): domain Eukaryota; kingdom Metazoa; phylum Chordata; class Chondrichthyes; order Orectolobiformes; family Hemiscylliidae; genus Chiloscyllium; species Chiloscyllium punctatum. The sequence continues at coordinate 97,951,920 of NC_092747.1, forward strand.
AGGTCATATGTTTTCATGAAAAAAGTTTTATTCTACTATTTCAGGGTACTTTCTTAAGCAGTATCACATGCCATCCCACACATTAATAACTGAGATATTATACATAAATAATACTAACTAACAACTCAATAGAAGCATCAACAGTGATAATATGAACAACATAGATTCATGGTACAATAATCATCACAAAAATAAATCAATTATTCCAAATTGAATTTTTGCTTTCAATCAAAAATTCCCAGTAATGCTGTATATAAGTGGTATGGAAGTGCTGGTGTTGGATAAAGACAATGACATCAGGTTATAATCTTACAGCTTTATTTGAAATCACAAGCTTTCTGAGTGCTGCTTCTTCATCAGAATAAAGTGACTTGTTGGACTATAACCTGGTGCTGTGTGTCTTCTGACTTTTACTATAAATAGTGTTGTGTTATTGTATGAATTAGAAGTAAGCTAATTTCAGATTGTGGACTATTGTTCAGTGTGGAACTTCATTATCCTTTGTGGTGATCACTGCATAGTTCAGATCAATTGAAAAATCTTGTGCAGGGAAGTGCAAAAGTATGCACTAAAATATGCATGTTCTAACTGAGAGGTAGAATAGATTGACAGGACTCAAACTCCTATTCCAATCTGCGCCACATGACAGATGGCAGGGATGAAGTTGGTCTTGGCCAACTGCAGTCTGTCAGCCCAATACAAATGGATTGGCCTCCACCAGTGAGATCACTAATAAAAGCTTACCATCCAGATTCCAGTATGGAGAAAAGTCCACCACCATTGTTCTATAATAACAGAAACAATTTACCATCGAGCCCATCACATGGAACTCAGATAAGTTACAGATGTGTTTGCTATTGTGACATATTTCTGTTTATGACTAATAACTGAGTTGTAGATTCATGTGCTAAACTGCCAAAGTTCAAAAGAAGACAATGGAAGGGGAGATAAAATTAGATTTATCCAATGTCGATTTGGAAGTACATGATCTTGGTTTTGAAAGACTGCAGTAAGATGGGGAAACTGCAGCTACAGGAAATTGTTTAGTTTAGTTGGTGAGACAACAGGGTCAATGTTTACTTTGTGTGATAAATTGCTGGAATAGAGTAGCTGGTCTTTACAGAACCTGCCTGTATTTAGTTCCATTGAATTGGACAGGTTCTACAAATCACCAACTGACCAACCAACCGGTGAATTTGAAAATCATGTCTTATGTAGGATGTATAAACAGGTGATCTTGTGATCTGATATTCCCAATGATTCACTGATAGTGAAGATTGTGAAATCCTGGGTCCTCAGTTCACTATTGCCAGAGCTGTGTTCCCTGTTATTGAAAATTTCACATAAAAACAATATATGCCAAAAGGCATTATCTCATCAACCACAGTGCCCAGTTTTCTGGCCTTTAGTTTTCCAGTTTGAACTGCATTTTATTGGAAGTTTCCCAAATACAATCAGTTCTTTGATTGCACAGTGGAGATTTTTCAACGTAAATGAACATGGACACAAAATTTGAATCCATCACAATTCACTAGAAGATCTCAGATTCCATTAATCATAAACAGCTGCTGAAAGTTGGTTTTTGTATCACTTTATGCAAATAAAGAGGAGGAATACATTTCTTTAAAGCATCTGTTAAATGCAAAGAATTCCAGATTCTCTAATCTTTTGGCTGGGAATTCATCATTATTTATCTTGTTTGGTGGTTATCATATATAAACTGTGGTAAAACAAATACTTCTGAGTGACAACAAGAAGAGTCACGTTGCTTTGCTTGGCAATCTTGTCTAAGTAGAAATCCAATTTTGATTTTAAGATAGTTGACAGCAAAAGTCATAAGAAAGTAGCATTTATTCTACCTTGTAGTCTGTTCTAAAACATTTGATTGAATGAAACGGCAAGGAAGTATTCTATCTCTGTTCTACTTAAGAATGTATAGAATATGTGCAGATACAGAAACTGGAGATTATTTGCATCCTTACAGAGGACTTGAAATGATAAGGTACAGAAGTAATGACTCTGGTACAAAGTATGTCTAACGTTATCCAGTATGACAAAGTAAAAACGCTGCACAGCATGTTTGTGAGGTGAACGATGTTTTTCCTTCACTGTTTATCCAGTGCTTACAGTAAGCACTGTTCATTGCTTACTGGAAATCTGTTATTGTTGATTTGTGTTTCCCAGCATAGTTCAGGTATAATGATTTGGTCACTTGGAAAAGCAACGTGAGAAAACATGTCATAATGTTACTGAGGATGGAGGTTGAAAGACATAGATTACTTACAGTGTGGAAACAGGTCCTTCGGCCCAACAAGTCCACACTGACCCGCCGAAGCGCAACCTACCCCTACCCCTACCCCTTACCTAACACTACGGGCAATTTAGCATGACCAATTCACCTGACCCGCATATCTTTGGACTGTGGGAGGAAACCGGAGCACCCGGAGGAAACCCACGCAGACACGGGGAGAACGTGCAAACTCCACACAGTCAGTCGCCTGAGGTGGGAATTGAACCCAGGACTCTGGCGCTGTGAGGCAGCAGTGCTAACCACTGTGCTGCCCATTAACATCAATGCAAGAGACATGGTACACCTCAACCTTTCATATCTCATCCTTAAGTCATAGAACGGAATCCCTCCAGTATGGAAACAGGCCCTTTAGCCCAACAAGTCCACACCAACCCTCCAACGAGTAGCCCACCCAGACCCATTCCCCTACATTTGCCCTGACTAATGCACCTAACCTTCACATCCCTGAACACTATGGGCAATTTAGCATGGCCAATTCACCTAATCTGTACATCTTTTGATCGTGGGAGGAAACCCCCACAGACACAGGGGGAATGTGCAAACTCTACATGGACAGTCACCCGAGGCTGGAATCGAACCCAGGTCCCTGGTGCCATGAGTCAGCAGTGCTAACCACTGAGCCACGATGCTGCACCAGTATGGGTACTACAAACAAAGTTTGATGGGGAAAATGTTGCAGGAGGAATAGGTGACAATTTTCCTTTTAAGTTTATTAATTTAATTCATAGGTACATATAGCTGACAAGGTCTTGTCAAGTGGTGTTTAATACAATCACTTTATAGCAATCACTTCAAGAATAGAAGCATGGAACAAAGTATCAAACCACCTGCCTGTAGGTTACATTCAATTCTTTCGATGGATTTCTTTTAAATTGATTTCATCTGCTGAGCATACCTTATGTCCAGCAAGAATACCAAAATAATCTTGCAATTCAACTAAAAATGATAAACTGACAGTCATTTTTCAGTGAGCTCCCTCTCTGACCAGCACACTTACTTAACCTTGTAACCTGCATCATTCACTCTTGACTGGATGCACAAAGGAATGCACACTTACAAGATGTTCAAAATTGATTCTCTTTTTCTTTGACTGGAAAATGAAATCTCCACTCTTCTAAGTAACACACAAAGCTATATGGTCCAAAAAGGAAAACATAGCAAAAGCAATTTACAGTCCGACAGCCAAGTGGAAGTTGCTGAACAAATGCCAGAGGGAAATGTTGCTGATGTCATTCTTGCATCAAGAATTAATTATTACAGGATCTTGTGGGATTTGAAGTCCATGTAAAGCAAACAATTGCTGTTCCCACTTGCGGCATAAACTATGAATAAATCCTCACTTCTACAAACAATCTAACATGCAACAAACCCATCCGCTGTTCTTATATTTAAGTCATAGCTTCAGGGAAATTTGCACAGTTAAAGATCAACAGAACTGATTATGCTAAATTTAAAAGAGCTATTTATTGGCAGCATTGCTTTGATTTTCACAGCCCACACCAAAAGAAATGGTGCAAAAATTGTACATTTTTAGAACAATCACCCAACTAATTTACAAAAACAGACCCATTTCTTCAACTACTTTGATCTTCATATCTTTACTGAACAAATTGTGCTTTGTTAAGTATTTTGCAAAACAAAACTTCTTTTGCAATATTAGCTCAGTGGTATATTATCCCAAGGTTCAGATTGTGGGATAAAAACTGAAAGAACTGTGGATGCAAATCAGAAACAAAAACAGAAATTTCTGGGATGGCTCAGCAAGTCTGGCAGCATCAGTGAAGAAAAATCAGAGTTAACTTTTCGGCTTGAGTGACTCTTTCTCAGTCATCTCAGCCCCAGGCCATCTTTGTGAGAGTTCATCAGGTGGTGTCCTAGTATCCTCAGTTCTGAGGAAGGGTCACTCGACCCAAAATGGTACCTTTGATTTCTCTCAAAGGTGCTGCCAGACTTGCTGAGCTTTTTCAGCAATTTCTGTTTTTGTTTTAAGTTACAAGGGGAGGTGATGACCTAGTACTGTTGTCACTTGGTTATTCATCGAGAAAACTCAGCTAATGTCCTAGGGACATTGGTTCAAATCCTGTCATGACAGATGATGGAATTTGAATTCAATAAGGAATCTGGGATTGACAATCTAATGATGTTCTTTAGGGAAGGCGATCTGTCATCCTTACCTGGATGGTCCCAGAAGCAAAACATAACAAAAACAATTTTTATCCGCCCTCTGGATCATTAGGGATGGGCAATAAATGCTGGCCTATCCAAAGATAAATACATCCTGTGAGTGAATAATAAAAAAAATCATTAACATCTCATTATCAGTCAGTAATTCTATGTCCAGAAAATTTTAACTATTAACTTCAGAGTAATATGTACCAGTATAGTAGAATATATTCAAATACACAATTTACCTCTTTGGCTTGCAAGAGAGTCACTTTGTAGTTTTTGAATTGTCAGCATGCTTCCAAATCTATTCCCACCACACTGTTTTCTCTCCAAGAGATGCGTGTAGGTTTCTGTGAACTGCGATGGTACATGACATGAGTGTGCGAGTGGGCGAGCATTGTGCTGGAGGCCCAAATTGGTTCTCAAGGAAACAGCATCCACTCCCAAAACCATTTACATGTCCCCTAAATCTCACTCTTGCCCACCAAACCAACCCCCACACTCTTTCCATATTCCTTCTCATGCCCTCTGCATGTATTCTTCATGTCATTCCCTCAATATACATTATACGACCATAAGATATTGGAGTAGAAATTAGACCATTCAGCCCATCGACTCTGCTCTACCATTCAATCATGGCTGATATGTTCCTCAACCCCATTCTCCTGCTTTCTCCCCATAACCCTTGATCCCCCTGATACTCAGGAACCTATCCATCTCTGTCTTAAATATACTCAGTGATCTGGTCTCCACAGCCTTCTGTAGCAATGAATTCCATCGATTCATCACTCTCTGGCTGAAGACGTTTCTCCTTATCTCCGTTCTAAAAGGTCTTCCCTTTACTCTAAGACTGTGTCCTCAGATTCCAGTCTCTCCTCCCAATGGAAACATCTTCCCAACATCTACTGTGTCCAGGCCATTCAGTATTCTGTATTAGCTATACCCCCCACCGCCCCATCCTTCCAAACTCCATTGAGTATAAACCCAGAGTCCTCAAACGTTCCTCGTATGTTAAACTTTTCACTCCTGGGACCATTCTCGTGAACCTCCTCTGAAAACACTCCAGGGCCAGTACATTCTTCCTGAGATATGGAGCCCAAAACTGTGCACAATACTCCAAATGTGGTCAGACCAGAGCCTAATAGAACCTCAGAAGTATGTCCCTGCTTTTATATTAAAAAAAAAGACATCATTGCATTTGCCTTCCTAACTACTGACTCAACCTGCAAGTTTACCTTGAGAGAATCCTGGACTAGAACTCCCAAGTCTCTTTGCACTTTGGACGTCTGAATTTTCTCCTCTTTTAGAAAATAGTCCATGCCTCTATTTTTCCTACCAAAGTGCATGACCTCACACTTTCCCACATTGTACTCCATCTGCCACTTCTTTGCTTTCTCTCCTAACCTGGTTAGAGACAAAAAAATTGCAGATGCTGGATTCCAAGATAGACAAGCAGGAGGCTGGAAGAACCCAGCAAGCCAGGCAGCATCAGGAGGTGGAGAAGTCAGCGTTTTGGATATAATCCTTAAGAAGGGTTATACCTGAAATGTTGACTTCTCCATTTCCTGAAGCTGCCTGGCTTGCTGTGTTCTTCCAGCCTCCTGATTGTCTACCACTCTCCTAACCTGTTGAAATCCTTCTGCAGGCTCCCTGCCTCCTCAATACTACCTGTTCTTCTACCTATCTTTGATGATCTGCAAACTTAGTCAGAATGCCCTCAGTTCTTCATCTAGATTATTAATGTGCAAAGTGAAAAGTTGTGGTTCCAACACTGAGCCTTGCAGAACACCACTTGTCACCAACTACAATCCTGAGAAAGATCCTTTTAACCCCACTCTCTGCTTTCTGCCAGACAGCCAAGATGCTATCCATGCTAGCACCTTGCCTCTAACACCAAGGGCCCTTATCTTACTCAGTAGCCTCCTGTGCGGCACCTTGCCAAACACCTTCTTGAAGTCCAGGTAGATAACATCCATTGGCTCTCCTTGATCTAACCTGCTTGTTGCTTCCTCAAGGAATTCTAGTAGATTTGTCAGGTATGACTCTCCCCTTGATGAAACCATGCTGACTTTGCCTTATTTTATCATACACTTCCAAGCATTCAAAAATCTTATCCTTCACAATGGATTCCAGGATCTTACCCATGAACGTTAGACTAATCGGTCTGTAATTTTCCATCTTCTGCCTCACTCTCATTTTAACCAGGGCTGTCACATTAATGATTTTCCAGTCCTCTGGGACTCTCCCTGATTCTAGCAATTCCTGAAAGATAACCACTAATGTCTCCACTATTTCTTCAGCTACCTCCCTTAGAACTCTGGAGTGTAGTCCATCTGATCTGGGTGATTTATCTACCTTCAAGCCATTCAGTTTTTCTAGCACCTTCTCCTTGGTGATGGCCACCATACTCAGCTCTGCCCCCTCACTCTCTTGAATTTTTGGGATATTACTCATGTCTTCCACCGTGAAGATTGATGCGAAGTAATTATTCAGTTCCTCAGCTATTTCCTTGTTCCCCACTACTATCTCTCCAGCGTCTTTTTCCAGTAGCCCAATGTCCACTTTTGCCTCTTTTTTGCCCTTTATATATCTATTTACAATCCTCAGGAACCATACAATAGCCGACAGATTTTTTTTAATACAGATTAAAAAATTAAACATTTATTAATCTAATAAAACTCTCATTACAAATCTGTTATTAATACTGCAAAGTAAAACAAAAATGTAGTTGCATAGAAAAAAAAAGTTATAATTTCATTTGTGACCATGAAGTTGTGTAAAGAAAATGTTTTCAGAAAGCAAATGAAAGGCAAATAATATTATTACAACCTCTTAAAATGGTCGAAAACTCCCATGTAGAATTGTTACCAGACATCCCACTGAGCTGAGTACACCATTTGGAATTCAGCCAAGAATCCAAGATGGTCAAATGAATCAAAGCACGAGTCTGTAGCTCTGGACTCTGAAACTGAAAGTCAGATAGTGTTACATTTTCATTTCAATATCACGGAGGGTGGCATGTACATAGAAAGAGCTACCAAAGGAAGTGGTAAATGCCGATTCAGTTACAACTTTTAAAAGAGAGTTGGACAAGTACGTGAGTAGAAAATGTTTACAGGGATATGGGCCAAATGCAGACAAATAGGACTAGTTCAATTTGAGAAACTTGGTTGGCATGGACCAGTTGGACCAAAGAGTTTATTTCCATGCTCTATGACTCTACAATCCATGAGGAGGTGTAAGTAGTTGGCTGAGCCAGTATATATTGATTATCCCTACTTGCCCTGTTTAGTGAACTGCCTTCTTGAACCACTGTTGCCCTTTTGTTGTAGGACTACCAACAGTATTATTAAGGAGGGAGTTCCAAGATTTTGACCCGGTGAAAATGAAGGAACGACATCTTAGCTAGAAGTCAAGATCCTGTGTGGCTAGAAGGGAAACTTGCAGGTAGTACCACTCTCATGTATCTGCTGCCCTTGTCCTTCTAGGTGGTATACATTTCAGGTGTGGAAGGTGCTGTGTAAGCAGCCATGGTAAATTACTGCAGAGCATCTCTTAGATAAGCCACACTTCTTCTAGAGTGTTGTTAGAACTGTAATCATCTGGGCAAGTAGTTGTCAATGGTGCTGACCATTGTGCAGTCATCACAAACATCCCCACCTTGGACCTTAATATGAAGAGAAGGTCATTGATGAAGCTACTGAAGATAGGAGGGCCTAAGACACTACCCTGAGGAATTCCCGGAGAAGCTTTGGAGCTGAGATGACAATCACAATCACAATCATCTTCCTTTGTGTGAGGTCATCTCCAGTCAGCAGAAAGTCCATTCCCAATCTACATTCCCATTAACTCCCATTTCATCGGATTGCCTATCAATCAATAAAATGAAGAAAGAGCTTGGTTGTGTTTTTATCTTAATAATGCTGAATAACATCTTTCTGAAAGCTAAATATCTCCACGCAAGGGATTATCTAATTGCCTTATGAGATCATTGATCATCTCTGTTTCCACCATGCGTACTAAGAGAAAAAAAGCTCTTCTTCATATCCTCTTTGATTCTCTTTCCCAAACCTTCAATCTGTGTTCCCTAATTCTTCTACTGGAAATATTAGGGGTCAGTCGCTTGGTTGTCAGAACAGATGGTTTACAATGCAGTGTGATGCAAATAGCAACAGGTTCAAGTTCCACATTGGCTGAGGTTCCCATAAAGACCTCTCCTACACAACCTCACCCTCGCCTGAGGTACAAAGACCCTCAAGTTAAGCCATCACCAGTTGTCTCTCTCTCTCTAATGACAGAATGGTCCTATGGAACCGAGGCAACATAACTTCCTGGGGAAAAGAAATTATTAAAATTTTGCAAGGCTTCAAGGAGCAGCCAATTTAAATTGCTTGTTAAATTGCTTGTTCAAAGAATCAGCATAAAATGGGCTGAATGGCCTCAAAGTGTGCTATAAGGTCAATTATATTTTTCAGCTGATATGTGAAGTACCACAGAATTCATGTGGAAAACTCACTGATATTATCAACCAGCAGGTAATTTACAGCTGTGGTCACAAACATGTAGATTGCAATCAACTGGCTGATCACAGGGGAAGCTGCATATCGAGAGAAAAATGCATGCACGCAATAGGTTTCGTCACCTTAATGCAATATGTTTCAGTTTGGTCCATGTGGACTACCATTGTAGGATAAAATGAGTTTGTGGTGGTAATGGATGCAAATAAACAGGAAATATACTAGTAACTAAAGTGTGAAGCCAGTACATTTCAGCACTAGGAACATAGGAGGCTATTCAGCCCATCACGTCCATATGGATTCTCTGCAAGGTCACCTAGTCCTGCTCCTCTGCCTGTTGTTTGCAGATCTGCAATTATTTTTATCTTCAGCTACTTAATAATGAAAACTTACAGAAATTCTGCCATGCCTCACATTCAATACCTGAGCAAAAAGAAGGATACAATTTTATCACCCTGCACTTTTAAATTGAAATCTTCCTTTAACTTCACATACTTCTGTGAGACAGTGTTCTCTTAAATGAAGGAAATAAAGTTCAAATATTGCATCCAGGTCACATATCTCCATTTGACTATCAGCCTCAAACTACAACGCAGATTTCAAGGCAGTCACAGATGTCCCACCGAGTAGATTACAAAACAAACAATTATTGATACTCACTTTTAGGTTTATTTATACTAAAAGTAAACTGTTTGTTTTACATTTTCTTCAGGGTAGATCCTGAGTTAAATTCAAAAAGTGGTCTTGTACTTAAAAATTTTGGACATCACCAACTTACACAAATCAGGAATATACGTGACAAAATAAACCTAATTCATATTCACTGAATTGTCTCCTTATATTGATTATTCTAAACAAGGTAATCAAGTTCAAATAAATCAAATGTAGGAGGTAGATTAAATGTGATTATTCAGTGGAGCAACTTCATAATAGTATTTTCTTTAACTCATGCAAATTATTAAAGTCCAGCTGCAAAAGGTTTCGAGTTCCTGGCATAGACATCAAGGTCTGGCCTACATATCAGAACATGTTTTTATGTTCTATACACAATGATTTTGTCAAGAGCCAAGAATCCAAACATTTCTAAGAAATGATGCAGAAATAGTAACTCTGGCACAGAATATAATCAAGCTCATCTAATTCAACAGAGTAATAACTTTGTATAGTAATAAATGAAAGGAAAGATGCATCATGTCTGCTATTTACCCATCCAGGGTTCATCGCCTGTGGGAAAAGAGTAATTCTTGATTTTGATCACTGTTCCTGAGCTCATGTGAGACGTCTCTTTTCTGACATAAATCTCGAACACAGTTTAACTGTAATGATCTGCTCACTTGGGAAAGAGTTATTAATTCTCCTAACAATCTTCCAGTACAAGAAAATCTGCCATGGTATTGCTAAGGATGGGGTTGGAAGACATATTGCTTTATGGTAGGGGTGTTATAAACCAAATTTAATAATGAATTGTTACAGAAAGAATGAGCGACACTTCAGATTTGTACTACCAGGAAGCTTTCTAACTTGGCAGACATGCACCAGTTAAAAGTTTACTTGAGCACAGACAATTTTCACTCAGGTTCCCACCTAACCCTGGAAGCAGATGCTAGGAGAGCAGAAGGGTGGGAGAATGTCAATGCCTACCTGATTCTCTGGGATTTTCTCTGGGAGTTGTAACGAAAACAGATAGATGCTCTACACTTCACTCCTTACAACACTTCTTCATCTCCAGTTACTCCCCATGGTCCCCCATACCCTATATGCCATGTCAAGTCCATCAACCATTCTCAATTCTATCAAAAATAACTGACTTTTCGGTCATGCTCTAAAACGCCCAGTACTGCAGTTGGAAACAGTGAACATTGAGAGATCATCAATGATATATATGGAATATGGAACAAGTCCTTACTGCAGACCATAATGATGTGGGAGACAAGCATTCAAAAGTGATCAGTTTGTTAAATTTGTGCACGTAGTCATTTGGCATTATGTACGGCTTCCTGTTGGTTATGATATAAACATAAATCTTACAAATGTATTTTCAAAATATTTCAATGTACCTTCCCCCACCTCTTCCATTTCAACAGATAGTGATACCCTTCCTCCTGGTCATTCTCTGGTACCTCTGTCTCCACTCTGTCAGTAGCCATGGTGGGGCATTATTGAACAAGAAGTCAATAAAGTCAGTAACAACATAAATGTGGTAACAAGGTTGTAGTGGAATTCAATTTTAAAAGCATACCACAAAAAATGACGAGCTCTTATGTTGTGATGGTAATGTCCTCATCTCTGACTCAGGAAGCCTGGGTTCAAGTCCCATCTGCTCTACAAGTGTATAATAACAGCAGCACCAGATACATGAGAACATCACAATGTGCAAATCTTCCTCCAAGTACATGCAATCCTGACATGAAATAACATTGCCATTCCTTCACTGTTCTTAGCTCTGAGCTTGACATCTCCTCCTAGAAGCCCCCACCTATTTGATGGTTTTGGTGAGTATTTGGAGCTCATGGGGCAGTGTGATCCAGGGTGAAACACCACTTTACCCTCAACCACCTGTAACTTGCCATCTGCAATGACAAGTAAGTCAAGAGGCTGATAGGAGTCACCATATTCCAGGGTGTGCTGCTGCCCATAGAAACCAGACCAACCAGCAAGGTTTACACCAAAAGGACCAAAATGAAGAAAAGATCAACACATTTTGTGAATCGAGAGGTTTTAAAGAAAAGCTCCACCATTTAATGCATGCTTTAGAAATGCCCCTTTCTCCCTCCCACGCTCTCCACCAACAACTCTCTGCAATGACAAAGTGGCCAGACCACAGCAGGAGAGCTTCCTTGAGTTTATGGAGGGCCACAACAAACAACAAAGACACGCTTCATACCCCATCCCCAGGTGATCCATCATAAAAACACTCACCCTGCCCCCCGCACCGAGCCCACCAGCCTCTCCAAATTAATTTACCCAGGAGCATAGGGGGATTGTATGTGTTAGAGCTTGGAAAGCAGAGAGGCAGACAGAGGTGGCAACAGTAGTGTGGGCAGACAGGAAACTAGGGAGATGGAAAGTTGCAAAGGAGGAGGAGTGAGGGGAGGGAAGAGTGGATAGGATTCAGCAGAGAAGGAACGCAGTGAAGTGGAATGGAGTTGTGACAGGCTGAGGAAAGGAGCAGGCAGGGAGAAAAGAGAGGAGAAGAGGAGTGGAAGGATTATAATAATACATAACAAAAAAATCACAATGATAACAAATTGTGGCACATATATTAATCAATATAAGGAAAAGCATGTTCAACATCAGATCTGACACTAAGCTCATGGTTTACATGGTGGTGGTGGTTCCCATCCTCTCATATGGCTCTGAGACGTGGACAGTCTACAGCAGACACGTCAAAGCACTGGAGCAGTACCACCAACCCTGCCTGCGCAAGATCCTGTGATTCCATTGGGAAGAAAGACACATCAACACAAATGCGCTTGACAGGGCCAACACCCTCGGCATCCTCGATTGGCTATGATGGACTGGGCACATCACCCACATGTCCGATACGAGACTCCCTAAGCAGGTGCTCTACTTCCACCTTTGAAACAGCAGGCGAGCCCAGCTGGACAGAGGAAGCACTTCAGGGATACTCTCAAGGTCTCACTGGTGAAGTACAACATTCCCACAGACACCTGGGAATCACTGGCCGAAGACCATCCAAAGTGGAAGAGGACAATCTGGAAAGGCATTGAGTACCTTGAGACCTGCTATCGGGAAAAAGCAGAAGCCAGGTGAAAACAGTATTAAGGAGTGCGCGATCACACCAATGTTCCACTCACCACCACTTGTGAACACCTTCTGCCCCAAGTACAACAGGGCCTACAGAAGCCACATTGTTCTGTATAGCCACATACGGACTCATCCTGAGAGTGGAATAGAGTTATCCTTGTCTGCAATGGTGATGATGATGATATAATGTATAGTAATAACCTTGCAGTGCAGTGAATTGACCATGTTAAACTATCATACATCTATGGTTGAGGCTTAGTAACATATCTGAGATTTATCTAAGTTCTTTTTTTCTCTTGTTATACAATCATAGTTGCAGCTGACACTTAGAAAGATTTTGACCTCAGATTTTTCTTCTCTTGATCACGTCAAGGCTGATTAAGATCTTGTTTCATCTTACTTACTTGTCAGTTGATTTCCTAAGGTTTAAGTTGAATGCAGCTAAGCACGTTAAAGGAAATTAAATATTTGCAATTGATGTGCTTGGGAGCACTGTGTGATTCATTTCAGAGTCATTGACTTCAATAGATCACACCTAGATGTCAAATGATGCAGAATGGACACTTTGAAATGCAGATTGAGTGCTTTTGAAATGAATAATCACAAAATAATGTAATCAAATGGCGTCGAGTGCAGAACAATCTCATTTGCTTTTGTAGTGCATCGGCTCTCATGCTCTCCACATCAGCTCAATGCCACTCCATGTTCCCAGACATGGGGTGGAAATGATGGCCCAGTTCTCACTGTATATGTTTGGCCAAGAGTCCAGATCAATAAAAGTATCAGCTCAGTGGGAATCTATTTTGACAAATGGTGTGAATTGCTGACTTTGCTTGATTGTCATCTTTAAATAGTCATAGAGTCATAATTATTGTCTTCTGCCAATGTTCTGTTATCGATACTTTAATGTCCTACCTGTCCATCTTCCTTCCCACCTATTCGCTCCACCCACCCCTCCAACCTATCAAACCATTACCCTCACCTCCATCCACCAATTGCTACCTTCCCCCCCCAGCCCCAACCCCTGCCATTTCTCTTTCCACCCCCAAGGCTCCCTGCCTCATTCCTGATGAAGGGCTTTTGCCCGAAACATCAATTTTCCTGTACCTTGGATGTTGCCTGACCTGCTGTGCTTTTCCAGCACCACGCTCTCGAATTTAATGATTCATCCAACTAATACTTTTATACAGCTGTAGAAAGTGCTTTCTCTTTCAAAAGAACATTTCTCATTGGGTGTTTATTACTTTTCTCACCAGTTCCACACTTGCTATTGTTAGTAAATGACTTTTTATGTAGATATTGCATACTGTGTTAGTGGACATGAAAGGGACAAGAAATAACACAATGGTACCATCTGACAGTACACCCTCAGAACATAATGTAGCCAATATCACTAGTAAAACTGAAAAGTGCCACAGTAAAAAATATCCAATAGTTGTAGCTGCATTTTCTAATGCTAAAGTTACACAAACGAGGAAAGCAGGAATAAAATCATTATTGAAGAGAGCTTCAAAGGTAAGCTCAGCAATGTCAATGTATCCAACTCACGCTTCTAAATGAAAGTGAAGATGACTGAGATGAGAAAATATTTAAAATTTAATGGGAGGAATTTCATGGAACCTACAAGGGCACAAACCATGACATACAGCGTGACAATTTGCCAGGATGCAAATATTGATTTCCCAACAGTGGTTTGAGACAAAGTCAGTGGCATCATTGTGGTACTGGCCTATGGTGAGTTTGATCTTGGTTCTCGTTTGATCTATCAAACCAGATTTCACTCTGCAATTTGATTTGTCCAATATTATTAGCTGGGATCATAATGCTACCATTAGCTCATATCACGCCAGAAAATCCTAAATGTTCTGGCTGCTGTTATCTGCCTTTCATTTTAATAGATTTTAATTTCCCATGTGCACTGTTATTTCTGACAGGAAATATTAATTCTTTTAAATATTTCTGACTTCCAGTATCAGCAGCATTTAGCTTTTACATGAGTTGTATTGTTCAACTAGTAACAAGTTATCACATGCAATAGCTGAAAAAATGTGACAGTGATCTCATCTTCAGTCAAGATGCCTCCTCTCAATTATTCTGTGCCTCTGTATATCTCCTAGCCTTGCTGGAGGCTATTCAGCATGAGAAATATCCATACTGATACCAATGATGAGAAACAACTTGTGTTTCTAAAGCTGTGACTCGTCCATTATCAAGTTGTACCTGATCAGTAAATAAGCAATTGTTTCAGATCAACAACTTGAACAATTAAACTAATACTTAATTCGAATTGACAAATAATATTTTGAGAAAGCATTTTGCCCTTATGAGCTCCTGCAAAAGTCTATTTCATTTGTTACTACAATGATGAAAGTTGACAGAGTTTTCATAGAAAAGATCAGAGGAAAGAGCTTAAGCATGGCCATTCTGTGGAGTGAGCACATTACGTGCTAGCCAGGACCTGCATGTCTCCAATTCCATCTTTAGTTTTAGGCTTCATCCCCACTTAAATAGTAAACTGCAGAAACCAACCAGGTATAGTGCTGATGCTGTGACTTTAAGAGGTGTATTATGTCCTCGTTTCTTTTAAGAGAGGTAACGAGCAGTCTGTGGTAACATGTACAACTTGTGAGGACTTGTGTTTATTTTAAAGTGGGAACAATAGAAGCATCCTGGATGGGCGTGGCCAGCTCTCAAAGAGCAGGAATTCTAGTTTTTTTTTAGCTTTTAAATTCAGCAGAAGCTATTGGAGCTTAGGAAGTAGAAGCTAATTTTTCCCCTCTCTTCATTATAGCTGGGAGCTAGGGATTCACTTCCTACTGTGGGTGTTGCATTTGAGAAAATCTGATTTTGAATTTGCCTTTTTGCCAAGGGGTGGGTTTGTGGGATGTTACTATATTGGAACTGTTGATTAATAATAGTTACTGCATCTATTATTCTGTTTAGTTTTCCAACAGAGTTGTTATTCTTGGTTCTCTTTTCTTTTATTGTATTTTAACTATCGTGTCTGAATAAATTGCGTTTTGCTCAAAGCCAAAAAATTTAACCAATCGAATTGCATCTGGAACACAGCACTTTATATTTGCCTTTAAAGCTGAAGAAAAATAGGGGCCAGGCTACCTCCTTAAAATACTTTGAAGGGGTCTGGTTTGGTCCATAACAGTATCCTGAGGAGGCTTATCAATATCTGCAGTAGCAAGTTGATCTGACTAATGGCTTTAGCAGGGACTCCTGAATAACAGCTGTGGGAATTTGGGGGTGTTGAAGGGTAGTGAGCAGAGGAGTCCCCTCAGGTAGCTGATGCAACAGGAGTGTTGAAGGTTATTGGAAGGAATAGGTCCTTAGATCATGCCCAGGGAGGTCACTAGTGGAGCATTTCAGTGGCTTGCAGGTGGTTTGGGTGGGTGGGAGTATCAGGAATAACGCAAGCACGCAAAATATAGAATAATTTGCAGAATATCTGGGCATTTGAACAAGGACTTGCTTATGGACTCCTGTTGCAGGAGAAAGTATTACAGCTTGGTTCATCTTGTCGCCACTCAATTTCAGACCAGCTTCCTTCAACTGCCAATATGCATTTCCAAATCAGCCTTCCTCATCACTGCTTCTAACTGAAGTTTGACATCAGACTTTATACCTAATGCTTTTTACTAACTCAAAGGTGAGAAACTGGCCAGGGTTTCCTTCTGCCCAGTTTTACAAGTACGGAATAGTAATTTATGATAATCTTATATTGGCACTTAGATGCACAAACCTCCATCTCCAGATTGTCATCTCACCATCTTTATCCCATTCAGTTAATGTCTGCATTAGTAGCATACAGTGGACAGCCCTGGTGTAGGCAAATGCCTCTATGTTGTTGAAATGTAATGCTATTAACTTACAAACCAATTTCCAATTACACCACCACGTAACATTTCATTTTTAAGTGCCTGTTATAAACTAATACTTGATGCTTAACAAAGCAATAATATCCTCACTATTAAAAGTAACAGTTCTTTAATAACTGTGTAATAGCATTGGCAATAAATATTTAATGAGTTCAGTGTAAAATTTGCAATCCGCTCTATTAATTAGATAGATCACTCACCATGAACACATTAACTTCTTTTCCTTGAATCGAGGCACTCCCTAATCAAACATGGATTTTGTTGCAAAATTGGCCTTTCAAAGAAAAATTGGCCAATTGCCATTTTAAGATTTTGGTTTGGAATCCTCCGAGGGCATTTTCATACAACTCTATGTAACTTGCTTTATGATGCAAAACTGGAATGAATATATTAAATACAGAACTGGATTGAAGACCGAGTCAAAAATGAATAACAAATACTGAACATCATTGACAATATAGATCTGTCCGCACAACAGCATACGTCAGCACATATAACTAACAATGTTGAACAATGACCCTAATCTCAGTCTAACCTCCCACACAACTATGAAGTGAAGTTAATATACACACAATGCCCTCATGAGTGCTACAAATTAGAATTTGTCTTCAGGAGCACTGGAAGTCTAATATTGATAAATTAACAATGTAGCAGGAACCACCTACAGAATTAGGATATTTTTATTTAAAGTCTTCCTTATATTGATTACTGGGAATATTTCCCAGATGTGTGGATTGCACATCCTCCTTCATCACTGGGTCGCAATGCTCTGAGGAGATTGTTGAAGTTCCATCAGGACCTCTCTGACATCCATTCGATGGGTGAATTACAGTGAACTGTACATTCAGCCCACTGAGTCTATGCTGGTGTTAATGCCTCTTCCCACTTTGATTGTTCTGAACTAGAATGGCATCTCCTTCCACTCCTTTCTCCTTTATGTAAATATTTAACTTCTTCTTAAATGCAATTCAACTCCAGCACCACACAAGGTAGTGAGATCCAGATTTCCACCAACGAGTAAAAAGCGTTTTTTTTTGTTTCAAAGTTGGATTTATTAGTTACTCTTCTACTATTATTTCCATTAGATTTCATTCCAAACAGAAGCATCTTCTTTACATCTACCCCGTCATATTCCTTCATAATTTTTGAGCTTTATCAGCTCACAAGGCGAACATGTTTTTGGTACATAAAAGGTGAGCAACAATGTTTGTTTACGAGTTTCCAGTTCTAAGATTGTGATCAAAAACAGATACCTGCGCTGAAAGGGGAAGTAAACCCTTCAGTCAGTCACACTGGGTCACATTTGCGTCCTTGCAGTTGGGCTGAGTAACCTACAGAATTCCAGCTGTAACAGCATTGTGCAGGATTAAAAATGTAAATGTTCGGAGACATTTGCTTGCAGTTTTTAATACTGTTTAACACATAAAAGTACCTCAGACATTGAAAACGGGCCACTGTATTCTCAAAAAGACTTCCCCCAACATTGTACCAGGAACCAAAACTACTGAAATCTAGGATAAAGTATGTGTTTCAGATATGTGCACATAAAAATATGTGCATTTTACATTCCACAGCACAAACATATTTGTATCTTTAATCTATTTTGTGGAACGATAAACAAGATCACTTAATGTGATATATCACTTTACATACAGTCATACAGCACAGAAACAGACCTTTCGATCAACCAGTCCATGCCGATAATAATCCCAAACTAAACGAGTCCCATCTGCCTGTGCTTGGCACATATCCCTCCAAACATTTCTCATTCATGTACTTATTCAAATGTTTTTTAAATGATTGTGGCTGTACCCACACCCACCACTTCCTCTGGAGGTTCATTCCATATACAAACTACCCTCTGCGTGAAAAGGTTGTCCCTCGTATCTTTTTAAAATCTTTCTCCTCTCACCTTAAAAATATGTCCCTACTTTTGAAATCCCCGACCCAAGGAAAAATACACCTGTCATTCACCTCATCTATATCCCTCAAGATGTTGTAAACTTCTATCAGTTCACCCCTCACTTGCCTACATTCCAGTGAAAAATGTCCCAGTGTATCTAGCCTTTCCTTGTAACTCAAGGGGAGGTAACAACCTTGTGGTATTGCCACCAGACTGTCAATCTAGAACCCCAGGTCATGTTCCAGGAATCTGGGTTCAAATCCCACCATGGCAGACAGTAGAATTTGAATTCAATGAAAATTGGAATTAAAAGTCTAATGATGACCTTGAATTTGTTGTTGATTGTTGGAAAGAACAAGCTGGTTCACCAGTTAGAGTCATAGAGATGTACAGCACGGAAACAGACCCTTCGGTCCAACTTGTCCATGTTGACCAGATATCTCAACCTAATCTAGTCCCACCTCCCAGCACCTGGCCCATATCCCGCCAAACCATTCCTATTCATATACCCATCCAGATACCTTTTAAATGTTGCAATTGTACTAGCCTCCACCACTGCCTTTGGCAGCTCATTCCATACATGTACCACCCTCTGAGTGAAAAAGTTGCCTCTTAGGTCTCTTTTATGTCTTTCCCCTCTCACCTTAAATCTATTCCCTATCGTTCTGGACTCCCCAACCCTAGGGAAAATCTTTGTCTATTTATCCTATCCATGCCCCTCATGATTTTACAAACCTCTATGAGATCACCCCTCAGCCTCCGGCCCTAGCCTATTCAACGTCTCCCTCTAGCTCAAATCCTCTGACCCTGGCAATATCCTTGTAAATTTTTTTCTGAACCTTTTCAAGTTTCACAACATCTTTCCGATAGGAAAGAGACCAGAATTGCACGCAATATTCCAACGGTAGCCTAGCCAAGCTTCTGTACAGCCTCAACATGACCTCCCAACTCCTAAACCCATTACTCTGACCAATAAAGGAAAGCATACCAAACGTCTTCTTCACTATCCGATCTACCTGCGACTCCACTTTCGAGGAGCTATGAACCTTAGGGAAGGAAACTGTCATTCTTGCTTATACGTGACTCCAGACCGACAGCAGTGTGGTTGATTCTTAATTGCTCTCTGGAAATTCAGGATGGTAATAAACACTAGTTTAACCAGTGGTGCCCACATCCCATGAATGTATTTTTAAAAAATCCTCCATTCCTGGCAATATCCTGATAAATCTTTTCTGACCCTCTCCAGCCCTATAACATAGTGACCAGAACTGGACACCATATATGGAACGCTGGTATCTGAAACTAAATCACCAATGAACAGAAAACTTGCAGGACATACTTTAAACCTTTGCTATAAATTAATGTACAGTGAAGTTAAAAAAAAACACATTTGGGATTTGTTTTACTTCAAATATAGCAGATAGAATGAATGTTCTTGTTTTTTTCAGAATAATATAAGGCTTTATAAGACAGATACCAAAGACAAAAAAAAACTTCTTGCTGGCAGTGCCTATTCCCTTTCGTATTGACAGAGTAGATTTTGATCTTATTGAAAGCACTCGACAAATGTACAACTTGGTTAATCAAAGCATCTCAGTGAAGTAGAGATGAGCCACAATTCCTACAAATCCCATATGCTCTGGAGACCTTTCACCGAAATAAAACTATAGCCAAGCCTTCCCTCAAAGTGACTGTTCTATCTCTAATCCTTGACATCATGAGATGGTTTATTTTTGGTTATAGCAATAAAATACACACATACGCACACAGACACACATGCACTGTCTCCCTCACACACTCACGTACCCATGCATGTACACACAAGATAGTCATCTGATTTTACCATCTTTAAATAGGGTCCATGAGCTGGATACCATGAAACAATAATTTTGCAGTGGTGCCAATGGCCCTAATTATGGACTGTTCCAGCAATTGTTACCCAGAATAACATAAACAGCTGTAAAACAAAGACTGCAGGTGAAATTAGTGAAATCATTATACTGTGTTTTTAAAACAGTTCAGCCTTAACACAAAAGATTGTTTATTATTTCTGAGTTTGTAACTAATAAAGGTCATTCTTTGGTTATGGTCCCAGAAGAACACTACTAAAGAACAAAAAACATTCACAATAAGTGGAGAAAGAACCTACTCCATGACTATCCCATTCTGTCACACTTTAAAATCAGCAAGAAAGTGGGTTCTTCATTTTATTAAAAAGGAGACATGTTTTATGAATCAGGTGGAACAATTGCTGTCCAATTGTAACAGATTCAACCAGAAGTTACAAAGGTCTCTGGGACAGAAGGAATGCATGGGTAGAAGAGGTAGTTTTGGTTTAGAGAAATATGGGAAGTCAGGGAGACCATTTTGCTTAGCTAAGCTTCTTAATGCTAAAGTCTATTTAAGTTCAGGTCGGTTTAAGTCTCTTTAAGTCTGGCACATCATGGGTTCATTGTCATCAATATACAGCTAGAAAATATAGGTCATAATCTGTTCCAACTTCCACCATACTTTTTCTTATGTCTAATTCAATTCACTAATCTTATATCACAGGGTTTTGAAGCCCAATATCAGATGGCAATAGATGCTTCTTTCTGCTTATCAGACCATTTGTGATCTTAAACTTGAACTGAATTGAAGCTTGATGGCTTTCTTTCATAAAAATCCTCCCATCTAGGATTCAGTTAGTGGAAGCAATTATCCCCAGAATATTTGGTTGTGGACAGGCAAGACAAGAGCACAAACAACAAAGCAAATTACAAATTGTCTATTGAAATGGAATTCCAATGAAATTATCAAAACCTTTCCATTAGCACATTTTAAAATTGCACATCTTAACATCATGCAAAACTACAGATTTTAAAAAAATACTAGGAGGAATTATCTTTTTTAATATTAAATCTAAAATGCTACACTTGATGGGTCAAAGCGTGGAAATTACTCAACTCGTTTCGAAAGTTGTTTTTCACCATTTAACAGATGGAATATTGTGTGCAATTCTGGTCTCCTTTCTATCATAAAGATGTTGTGAAACTTGAAAGGGTTCAGAAAAGCTTTACAAGCATGTTGCCAGGATTGAAGGATTTGAGCTAGAGGAAGAGGCTGAATAGGCTGGGGCTATTTTCCCTGGAGAGTTCGAGGCTGAGGGGTGACCTTATAGAGATTTATACAATGATGAGGGGCATGGATAGGATAAATAGATAAAGTCTCTTCCTTGGGATAAGGGAGTCCAGAACCAGAGGGCATAGGTTTAAGGTGAGAAGGGAAAGACATAAAAGAACCTAAGAGGCAACTTTTTCATGCAGAGGGTGGTACATGTATGGAATGAGCTGCCAGGGGAAGTGGCTAGTACAATCGCAACATTTAAAAGACATCTGGATGGGTATATGAATAGGAAGGGTTTGGAGGGATATGGGCCAGGTGCTGGCAGGTAGGACTAGATTGGGTTGGGATATCTGGTCGGCATGGACAAGTTGGACCGAAGGGTCTGTTTCCAATCTGTACATCTCTAAGACTCTTTGATTCTATTAAAGAGTAATCAACATCTGCATGTTAACAGACTCCAGAAACATAAGCCTTTGCTGCCCTCTTCTGTATGAAACAGTCACAACAGATTTTTGCAGAAACGCCAGAGATCAGGCCTAAAATCCAGTGTGTCCCAGTGATGATTGAGGGCTGGCACGAGATGATGGCATTGTGGCAATTACCAGAATACCTAACAGAGACCTCTTGTGGATACACATTGAGCAGAATCCCCTATTGTTTATATGGATATCATATCAATACTCTTTTCCTGCAGCATTCAAGGTTAAAAGCACATAATCTATTATACCTGGTACTAAAGAGAAACTTGTACTTCTCATAAACTCCACAACTTCTGTCCTTTTGCCTCACACCGTCAATCAAAAGGATACTCTTTGGCAAAAAAAAATACAGGCCTCTAGAACTGATTGGCTGATTTTGCACATCAATTATTTCATCCTGAAATGTTCCAAGGGCATAAAAATTGAGGTAAAGCCTTACTTTGATCGCCAGGAACAGGAATATCCACTCCAACACTACCGAGTTCTGATTTTCCACTTCATAACATCACCTGCTTTGTCCCGCATCTGGTTATCTGCTACCAGAAACCTCATCCATGCCTTTGTTGTCCCTAGACTTAACTATTCCAAATATCTCGAAGCTGGCCTCCCAACATCTAGAGCACATTCTCCTGCTTATCCAAAACTCTGCTGCTTGTGTCTTTAATCACACTAAGTCCCATTTACTGATATGTTTGTTGACCTACATTGGCTCCTTTTTAATATTTTCATGCTTGTTTTCAAATCCCTGCATTGCCTCACTCTCTTTTCTATTACTATGCATTCTTCCAGCCCTTTAGGCTTTCTGTATGTCTATTCTCCTCCAACCAATATCATGTGCAATCACAACTTAACACTTCACCTCTGGTGCAAGGCTATTAACTGACTGAACCCTAAACTCTAAAATTCCTCATTTAAACTTTTCCACCTGTAAATCTCTCTGTATTTTTAATACCCTTTTATATTTTTTCCAGTAAGTTATGGCTCTTGCTAGGGGCGTCTTTTTTATACTATAAACGTAAAGTGATGGGGGTTGGTTAGCTGTTCGGTGATGCTGAATAACATCAACATCATGGGTCAATTCCCATATTGACTGAGGTTTACCACAAAGATCCCTCCTTCTCAACATCTGAGGTGTAGTGACTCTCAGGTTAAGTCACCACCAGTCATTTCTCTTGAACTATAGCTTGGTTCTCTGGGACTACAGTACCTTTACTTTTTCATTTTTGTGCAATGCTACAATTAATGTAATTAACGTCCTGCTAAAGGAGGTTGGAGGGAGTGGGGGTGATGCCATACCAGCTACTGAGTAGCAAACTGCTGTTAATAACAATACAAGAGTGTACATGGGGGACAGAGAGAGACAAACATTACTTACACACATAGACACACACATGCACA
The DNA here is from genome assembly GCF_047496795.1 of Chiloscyllium punctatum. NCBI lineage: Eukaryota > Metazoa > Chordata > Chondrichthyes > Orectolobiformes > Hemiscylliidae > Chiloscyllium > Chiloscyllium punctatum. Next base: position 97,975,454 of record NC_092747.1, read on the forward strand.
AACACCGATCATAAAGTCTATAGTGGCAGACATCAGAGAGTGTTTTAAACAGAAATTAACACAAACTTTACACTTCTGACATTTCATAAGGCTTACCAGTATGAACTTGCTGACAGATTGAGCAGTACATTGGGGTTGTGGACGGCACAGTGGCACAGTGGTTAGCACTGCTGCCTCATAGCACCAGAGACCTGGGTTCAACTCCTGCCTCAGCAATTGTCTGTGTGGAGTTTGCGCGTTCTCCCCGTGTCAGTGTGGGTTTCCTCTGAGTGCTCTGGTTTCCTCTCACAGTCCAAAAATGTGCAGGTTAGGTGAATTGGCCATGCTAAATTGCCCGTAGTGTTAGGTGTAGGGGAATGGGTCTGGGTGGGGTTGCTCTTCAGAGGGTCGGTGTGGACTTGTTGGGCTGAAGGGCCTGTTTCCACACTTCAAGTAATCTAATCATTAGTTGGCAACTCTCGTTTTCCTGGAGATTTCATCAAATAATCTCCCCATACCATTCTCAATATCCTATAAAACCTGATTTCATATTTGAAAAGGGAGGCATTGCAAGAAACACAAATGCACTTGACCTGCAACTTAGGGTGTGAATTGTGTTTGGTATTGCACTATCATTTTGTTTTTGATGCATTGTTCAATATTCCTCTTAAACTCTATTTGCCAAAGCACATATGTAAAATCTCCAATGTAACACCACCATCTAGAAGTGAAAAAGAATATAATTGTTTCCTTTGTTTTATGGATTAAATAAAGTTAAAGTTTGATTAACACAGCAAAAAAAAAGTTTGATCATAAAAAAAAGAGCATTTTTAGTCATAATGTTTAGTTAAGCACCTTAGAGTTAGCTGATTTTAAATTACTGATGACAACTTTAAACAAAAATGTATTGGAGCATCAATTTGCATTATTGATGTTACCCATTCATTTCCTTCACAAAAAAAACTTTTAATATTAAGATGTTTTAAACATGTCTAGTTCTATGCCTTTGTAAACATGGGAACTCAGATTGAATCATAGAATCCCCACAGTTTGGAAGCAGACCAGTCGGCCCATCGAGTCAACACTGACCCTCCAAAGCGCATCCCACCCACACGTACCCCACTACTCTGTCCCTGTAATCCTGCATTTCCCATGGCTGCATTTCCCACCAAGCCTGCACATCCCGGGAGACTATGGGCAATTTAGCATGGCCAATCCACCTAACCTGCACATCATTGGACTGTGGGAGGAAGTTTCCCTGAGGAAACCCATGCAGACAGGGGGAGAATATGCAAACTCCACACAGACAGTCGCCTGAGGGTGGAATCAAACTCGGGTTCCTGGCGCTTTGCTAACCATTGAGCCACTGTACCACCTGCTTTAATGCTCACAACTGGAAGAAGCTTACCATCATGTTATACAGGTTATCGAACTTACCAACATGATTTTAATTCTGAATTAGCATTTAAAATTGCAATATTTGATTTACACTTCACATAGATTTCACATAAACTCCCTAAACTCCCACAGTATTTTACACCAGTTAGGCTATGTTTAGGTTATTTCCATTGGTCAGACCAGTGCAACTGAATGGAAACTCCACACCAGTACCCCAATAACTTCATGTTAGGTGGTACAACAACATGTCATATACGCAAGGGCATCCCTACTTAAATGATTTAAGACAGGTTGGTAGTGAGAGTGATATAACTTAACTAAGGGTTAATGAACTTGCAAGAATAATACAAATATGAGCATTTAACCTGTTGCAGCATTCAGTCTGATCATGGTTGTTTTGTTTCTGCAGATGGAATATTACAGAGGTGATTCATTAGGATGTTGCCTAGGATGGAAAGTCTTGGTTATGAGGAGAAACTGGATAAACTGAGTTTGTTTTCCCTGCAGAAGATAAGCCTGAGGAGGAATCTGATTGAGGTATACAAAACCATGAGACAGGGTGGAGCATGAGAATCTTTTCCCCATGGCAGACATGTCTAAGACCACAGTGCATAAGTTTAAAGTAAGGAGTAAGTGGTTTAAAGGAGGTCTGTGGAAAAATGTTCACTCAGAGGATAGTGGAAATTTAGAATGCACTGCCCGAGAGGGTGTGGAAGCATGTACTCTTACAACGTTTAAGAAGCATCTGGGCAAGCACTTAAAATGCCTGGTCAGAGTAGGCCGTGGACCAAGTGTAAACAAATGGGATTAGTGTAGTTTAGTGTTTGTTGGTCAGCATGGACATGGTGGGTTGAAGGGCCTGTTTCTATACTCTATACTTCTATTTTATTAAACTGACCTTTGGTAGTAGTTGATCCTCAATCCACATTGATTCCTGAAAGATTCTTGACAGAGAAAACCTAGTTTACCTTTATGGTGCCCAATTCAAGAGAGATGCCTTAATTCTCATTCCCATATGGTGCCCAGAACATTGGTCCTCAAATAACCATCAACACTTATTTCCTGTCTACACTCTTAAGTGCTCCATGTGGGATTTTTTTTGACAGAGCTTTTCATACAAATCACAGTTTGGGAAAGAGCTCATGCATGTCCGGTTCTGGATGCAGATTGGCCAGTTGAGTGCATCATCAACTTTGATTGGTTAGCATTCTCTCAGGGCTCCCATTGCCTTATCCACGTGCAGACCTCTTCCTCTCCTGCTATTTGATCTTGATCAGTTTGCTGTGATTAACTGTTCTAATTAAATGTAAAACCTTCTCTTCAACGTAGCCATATGATTGTATCTAGCCCATCCTGTTTCCACATACAGATAGAAGATCCTTTATCCGAAATGCTCGGGACCAGATGTTTTAGATTAGATTAGATTAGATTACCTACAGCATGGAAACAGGCCCTTCGGCCCAACAAGTCCACATCGCCCCGCCGAAGCGCAACCCACCCATTCCCCTACATCTACCCCTTACCTAACACTACGGGCAATTTAGAATGGCCAATTCACCTGATCTGCACATCTTTGGACTGTGGGAGGAAACCGGAGCACCCGGAGGAAACCCACGCAGACACGGGGAGAACGTGCAAACTCCACACAGTCGCCTGAGGTGGGAATTGAACTCAGGTCTCTGGCGCTGTGAGGCAGCAGTGTCGGAATTTAGAATTTTTCGGGTTTTCAGAATCAGTGACAGTTTAATGGTGAAATTTTTTAAAATCTTACTGGAGAAGCAGACTTCTAATTAAGAACGTGCTTGGCCATGCCCCTCCCGCACGTCACATCTGAGTGACGTGCATCGAGTGGGTGTTGACTTGGGGGCATTCACAGAGAAACCCCAGGCCTGTCGGTGTTTAGCCACACCCCATTTCACATCTGAGTGAGTGACACACACCAAGTGGGTGTCGACTTGGGTCAATGTTTGCTTGCCAAACAACCTTGTTAATGAGAAAAACACTTCACAAAAAATCTTCGGATTCCAGAGCTTTTCGGTTCTCGATGTTCGGAAAAAAGCATCTTCTACCTGTACTAAGCACATCGCTGAACTTGCAGCCAGCTGTTAACCATTTCTTTCCAATGTTGATCACATTTTGTGTGAAGAATGTCCTGAGCTCTCCTATTGGGATCTTGTGTTCCCTTGTATAATAACCTCAGTTTATTATTATTTATATTTTAACACTTAAAATACTACTTGTACAAAATAACCTGTGTTTTTTTTTCCAAATTGAAAAGTCCTGAAAATGTCTCAAGTCTTTTTATAACTCACACACCCACAAGTCTAGTGTCTCGAATCAAATTGTCTCTCACCAGGCAGAAATTAATAGCAGGAGGCAGATCAATTAGTTAACTCCGCTGATAGCGCTATCTTCCAGATATGTTACCATATCAACCAGTTCTTCTGAGTAGATGAACGAGATACCTGCAGAGAATAAAGCAGTCTTATTTTAAACACGCAAGTTGGATATAATTCAAGCCTGATACCATTCAGAGAATTAAACAAGTGTATTCTTCATTTTCCTGTCAGGCAAAATCTTCCAGTAGCCATACTGAGATCAGAATGTGTTGGGAAGTAAAATTCATATTTTCTGATACATCAAAATGTTTGTTTGAGGTCCTTTGCACCAGCCAGGCTGCCAACCCAGCTGACTGTGAGGTGGGAGCCTGAAATCTTTTAATCAATGGGGGACTTGCCATTAAAGTTTGCATTGAGGGCATGCATTGTGGGGTGAGAAAGTATAAATTTCTATTTTGTATAAATTGAGTTTGTAGTTTTTTGGCATTAAGCTAAAAGCTTGTTTAAATTAACCTTCAGCTGGTTTTATTTCAAGGGTTCCAGTGAAAAAGCAGCTTAATAAAGAACTACCTGAAACTAGATCCTCATTAAGTGACCCAGATGCACCTTTTGTTTGGGAGCATATGTAAGTAGTCTAGAGTGGTGCTGGAAAAGCACAGCAGGTCAGGCGGCATCCAAGGAGCAGGAAAATTGATGTTTTGGGTAAAAGCCCTTCATCAGGAATGAGTTTCATCAGGAGGGGGTGGAGCAGGGGTTAAGGTAGCAGAGAGTGCAATAGGTAGATGGAGGTGGGGGTAATGGCGATAGATCGGAGAGGAGGCTGGAAAGGTGGGAAGGAAGCTGGAAAGGTAGGACAGGTCATGAGAGTGGTGCCAAGTTCAAAGGTTGGAACTGGGATAATGTGGGGGATGGGGAAATGAGGAAACCGGTGAAATCCACATTGATGCTATGCAGTTGGAAGGTGAGGCATTCTTCCTCCAGGCGTCGAGTAATTAGGGAGTGGTGATGGAGGAGGCCCAGGATTTGGATGTCCATGGAGGAGTGGGATGGGGAGTGGGAGTGTTCGGCCACGCGGTGGTGGGGTTGGTTAGTGTGGGTGTCCCGGAGATATTCTCTGAAGTGTTCTGCGAATAGGCTTTCTGTCTCCCCAATGTAGAGGAGACCGCATCGGGAGCAACAGATACAGTAAATGGCATGTGTGGAAGTGCAGGTAAATCTATGATGGATGTGGAAGGCTCCTTTGGGATCTTGGATGAGGTGAGGACACGGGTTTTGCAATTCCTGCGATGGCAGGGGAAGATGCCTGGAGGGGAGGGTGATTTGGGGGTGGGGGGTTTGGGGTGGGTGGTGGGGTGGCGTTGACCTGACGAGGGAGCTGTGGAGGGAATGGTCTTTATTGAAAGCAGATAGAGGTAGGGAGGAAAGGGAAATATATCTCTGGTGGAGTCTGTCTGTAGGTGGCAGAAATGGTGGAGGATGATGCGATGTATACGGAAGGTGAGGACCAGGGGGTTTCTGTCCTTGTTGTGGTTGGAGGGGTGGGGCTTGAAGACAGCGGTGGATGAGATGTACTGGAGGGCATCATTAATTACACGGGAGAGAAGTTGTAGTCTGGTGTGTTCTGTTGTGGAACTGGTCCTCCTGGGAGCAGATACAGTGGAGGCAAAGGAATTAGGAATAAGGGATAGTGTTTTTACAGGACGCAGGGTGGGAGGGAGTGTAGTTCGGGTAGCTGTGAGAGTCGGTGGGTTTGTAGAAAATGTCAGTGTTGAGTCAGTCACCATTGATGGAAATGGATAGGTCCAGGAAGGGGATAGAGGTGTCTGAAATGGTCCATGTGAATTTAAGGTTGGGGTAGAATGTGTTGGTGAAATTGATGAATTGTTCAAAGTCCTTGTGGGAACACAAGGTGGCACCAATACAGTCATCAATGTCGCAGAGGAAAAGGTGGGGTGTGATGCTGGTGTAACTGCAGAAGATGGACTGTCCCACATAGCTGACAAAGGGACAGGCATAGCTGGGGTCCATGTGGGTGCCCATGGCTACCCCTTTCATCTGGAGGAAGTGGGAGGATTCAAAGGAGCAATTGTTGAGGGTGAGAACCAATTCAGCCAAACGAATGAGAGTGTCAGTAGAAGGGTACTGGTGGAGGACATCAGGAGAAGGAAAAATGGAGGGCTTGGAGGCCCTGGTCATGGCTGATGGAGGTGCATAGGGACTGGATGTCCATGATGAAGGTAAGATGTTGGTGGCCGGGGAAATGGAAGTCTAGGTGGAGGTGGAAGGAGTGGGTGATGTCCCGAATGTATGTGGGGAGTTCCTGGACTAGGGGGATAGAACAGTATCAAGGTATGTGGAGGTGAGTTCAATGTGGCAGTAGCAGCCCAAGATGATGGGTTTTCCGGGGTCGTCAGACATGTGGATCTGAGAGGGAAAAACAATGACTGAAGATGCTGGAAATCAGATTCTGGATTAGTGGTGCTGGAAGAGCACAGCAGTTCAGGGAGCATCCAAGGAGCTTCGAAATCAACGTTTCGGGCAAAAGCCCTTCATCAGGAATAAAGGCAGTGAGCCTGAAGCGTGGAGAGATAAGCTAGAGGAGGGTGGGGGTGGGGAGAAAGTAGCATAGAGTACAATGGGTGAGTGGGGGAGGGGATGAAGGTGATAGGTCAAGGAGGAGAGGGTGGAGTAGATAGGTGGAAAAGAAGATAGGCAGGTAGGACAAGTCCGGACAAGTTATGGGGACAGTTACTGAGCTGGAAGTTTAGAACTAGGGTGAGGTGGGGGAAGGGGAAATGAGGAAATTGTTGAAGTCCACATTGATGCCCTGGGGTTGAAGTCCCCTCCAATCCTGGCACTTTCCCCTGCCACCGCAGGAACTGTAAAACCTGCGCCCACACCTCCTCCCTCACCTCTATCCAAGGCCCTAAAGGAGCCTTCCACATGCATCAAAGTTTTACTTGCACATCCACTAATATCATTTATTGTATCCGTTGCTCCCGATGCGGTCTCCTCTACATTGGGGAGACTGGGCGCCTCCTAGCAGAGCGCTTTAGGGAACATCTCCGGGACACCCGCACCAATCAACCACACTGCCCCGTGGCCCAACATTTCAACTCCCCCTCCCACTCTGCCGAGGACATGGAGGTCCTGGGCCTCCTTCACCGCTGCTCCCTCACCACCAGACGCCTGGAGGAAGAACGCCTCATCTTCCGCCTCGGAACACTTCAACCCCAGGGCATCAATGTGGACTTCAACAGTTTCCTCATTTCCCCTTCCCCCACCTCACCCTAGTTCTAAACTGACTGGCACAGAGTGTCCAGGTGGATGGGGTGTGTTGGAGGAGGGAAAAGGGTTCCTCAGAAGGTGGGCGGGAGCCTTGGTAGAAAAAGCAAGCCCAGAGGTGGAGGTGGCAGCGGCGGAAAAAGTGTTCAATGTCATAATGCGTGTTGAATTCGTTGATCCAAGTGTAGAGGGGGATGAAGGTAAGGCCTTTGCTGAGGACTGATCAATCGTCCTCAGTGAGGAGGTGGTCTGGGGGGATGGTGAAGGCTTGGCAGGGCTGGGAGCTAGGACCTGGTGTAGGGCTAGAGCTGGGAGTGGGGGTGGAGACTGTAACTGGAGTGGGAGTGGTAGTAGAGGGACCGGGGTTACATCATTTATGTTAGTGACACTCCATCCCCCGGGTGTCGGGGGGTCGTGGAGGTAGTGAATGTGGGGCTCATGGGGGATGTGTCGTAGGTTGTGTTCAGGTGAGTGGCATCAGTGGTTGCGGCAGCTACAGGGGTGGAAGGGGCGGAACTCATGGCATAAGTGATGTCAGTGGGGGCAGAAATGGCCGTGGTGGTGGCAACATAGGGAGTGGAAGTGATGTTCTGGCTTGGTCTCGTATTGGTCTCTGCAGCAGTGGATCTCTTAGTGATCGTGGCAGCTGTGGTCTGGCTGACGGTTGCGGAGTCAGCATGGTCAGCTGTGACTGCTGGTTGTCGAGCGGCGGGGACGGAATTGATGTCATCGTTCCCGCAGTGGTGATGGCTGGAGGCCCCATGTGGCTGATGGCGACTAAGCAGTTTCAGAGGCCGAGGGAAGCTTCTGGAATCGTGGAGGAACCCGGACTATTGAGGTGGGTACCCGAAAGTTTGTCGTACTTAAGAGTTTTTGATGTCTGATATGGTGGAGAAAAAATGTTTGTTAAGTGTGTGAATTCTTCTGAGGATGAAAAACACCAGAGGTCCTTTGCAGTTCTGAGAGAGTGTGGCCCTCAGTTGAGGCAGGGCTGATTGTAGAGGAGTTAGGGGGCGGCGCACGGCTGCGAGTGTATAGCGAAGGATCCAGAAGGAGAACCGTTTCTGGAGGTTTTGAATTTGTAGTAGGTACTGGTTGTCCTGTTCAGATGCAAATTGTGTTGGTCTGAATGTAGTCCGGAGTCCACACGGGGTCAGTCGGTTCTGTAGGCAGGCACTGAGGAAGGAGATGTGGCTGTGGTAACGAGTCTGTTTCAGGATGTGACTGAAGAGCTTCAGGACAGAGGAGACGACCTGGGGTATGACCTGTGAGGCAATCTATTTTATTGAATTTGTCTAGACAAGGTCTGCTTATGGGATGTTACTATATTAAAACACTCCATTAGTAATAGTTAACATTTATATTATCTTGTTAAGCATTTTGATAGTTAGTTAAGCCAGTTTTGTCTATTCTTTCCTTGTATTTTTATTTTGTCTGTATTTTAATTATAGTGTACAAAAGAAGTGTGGTTTATTTCAGGCCTGGAAGTTTGACCAAACAAATTGCATCCAGATGACAATGCCTTTCACTTACCATTAAAATAAGAAGTTAGGATCCAGGCTGTGTTATTAATACATTTTGAGGAAGTTTGGTCTGGTCCATAACAAATTAGGAGCTCATACTAAATCAAAATCTCTATTTCCAGGTTGGGTTTAGATAAGTGGATTCAAAGGCAGTAAGTGGTGAGTTTTAGTGCTTTCATTTCGGGTGCTAAATTCAGTTGGTTTCAATAGGGTGTAATAGCCTTGTGTAATAATGGCTCTTCCAATCATTAAGAGTTTCCTGGGGATAGAAGAAGTCACTTTGGGAGTTTTACAGAAAGCGAGTGAGGCAAAGCTTTTGGAATTGGCAGACAAGCTGGAGTTCAGATTGCCTTTGTTCGTGTAAAATGGGGAGGTAATTGCAGCAAGAGCTCGACGTTTACAATTGCTGGAAATGCCATCTAAATCATTGGAAATGGCTAAAATTCAATTGCAAGTGAAGCAGCTTGAACATGAAAAGTAAATGAAACAAGTTTGAGTTGTGATTGAATGCAGAGGAAAAAGGAGAGGAAGGGCCGAGTCGAACAAAAGGAAGAATGAGTTCTTGAGCATCAGAGTTTGGAACTGATAACTCAAAGTCAACTTAAAATGGTGTAAGAAGAGGTGAAAGGTAAGATTCGTGACAAGAACAGTGATGGAGAGCAATCCCATTGTAGCCAAAGGCCTGGTAGGGATCTGTTTAAAAGATATCCAAGCATTGCCAAAGTTTGAAGATAAGAATGTAGAAGCTTTTTTCATTTCATTTGATAAAGAGGCTGAACAAATGAAATGGCTGGTGACCATGTTGGTATTGTTGATTCAAACATAGATGGTAGGTCGTGCTAATCAGGTACTATCAGCGGAGGTATCTCAGGAGTATGATGAGGTAGAAAAAGCCATTTTAAGTGCATATGAGCAAGTACCAGAAGCCTGTAGATAACATTTTAGGAATCTAAGCAGGGACCCTGGTCAAACATATATAGAGCTTGAAAGGATCAAACATCCTATTAATTTAATTCTCTAAAGGTGGCTCAAGAAATCGCATGCATGCTCAAAGACAATATAAGCAAAGTGAGTTGCAGCTAATGGAGCTCACCCATAATAATAGGACCCAACAATTATCTGCAGACTATCACAAAGTCAATGCTGTTACAAAATCTGATTTATACCCTATTCCATGTTTGGAAGACAACAACTTATATTTCAATATTGGACTTACTCAGAGGACACTGGCAGGTACCTTTATCTGAAAGAGTGAAGAAATTTCAGCTTTCATGATGCCAAATGGTCCACACCTAGTTACAGTCAAGCCAATTTTTAAAACGATTTTCTATTTTAATTGTAGTGTAGGAATAAAGTGCATTTTGCTTCAAGCATGGTAGTTTGAACAATCAAATTGCAATTGGAGCACAATACCTCACACTTTTAAAATAAGAAAAAAAGTTAGGGTTTACATTATCCTTTTAATATATTTTGAGGGATTTGGTCTTGACTATAACAGCATCGAAGGAGTACTAAGAAAGCAAACTCAGAGCCCTGAGATGCCTCCTTGTCTGATGTAAGAGCTGAGTGCCTGTACCTATACACAAAGTGTCCTGGCAGCAACATTGCAATAAAAAGTAGTTTGTATTCTCTGAAGCGAAGCGAAGCACTATATTGGTTTGGCGATGTGCCATGATGATTTAGCGAGGCTGATCCGATGCCAACATCCATGCTTGGGGAGAGATCATTATTCGTGGAGGGTGCCCAGAGATATCGGGGAGGTTTGCTGTCCAAAATGTTGCCCTGAACAAGCAAGTCAACAAACAGGAGATATCAGAAATCTGCTCTGACTTTCGTGTTGGGAATCGTCAACCATCTAGATTCCGTCTAGCACATTGATATGCAGTTTCCTATTCTCCAATGTGGAATTAGGTAATGCCAGCCTTAATTTCCCAACAGACTCGCCAATACTTACAGAGTTCAGGGGCTGAGAAAATTCCACCTGTAGTACATCTGTTCTTATGAGTAAGAATGTTCCTCTTAACATAATGAAGTGTGCCATACATTTACCTAATTGAATTTTACTATTTTTTTCATCGGTGCATGTGTTAAGGTCAACTCATGGTGTATACAGCATGAGTTGGCATGCTTTCTGAAAAGGCAAAGCATGTTTATAGGTTACTGGATGATATGAAGGGGATGGGAATGATGTGAGCTCGGTATAGGGTCTACATTGATATGCAGGTGATGTAGATGGGTATAACTTTTCAGGTTTTCCTGAGTTGCTCACTTACCACATCAAAAATAAGAAGTTGAGGTAGCCCATGTTTGAAGATTGTTTTTTTGCAGCAAGAAATTGTCTCATCACTGTGCACGTGACGCAAGAATGAAAATCAAGGTTTGTGTAAGCGACGACACAGTACTATATTCAACACCCCATAGACTCAGTCTGGTAAAAAAAAATTGTCATATCAAATACTCACTATTCAGTTTATCATCCAATCCCCGAATCTAGTTTGAATTCCTACAAAGATAGCTCATGGAGAGCCTTGTCAAGAGCCTTTCAGAAGTTAAGGTACACCACAACATGAAGATCCAAATTACTACTTACTTTTCTGATCAGATCAGTAATGCAGAGCCTGAGGATGATACACTTAATGGTAAGGTCCTAGGGAGTGTTGCTGAACAAAGAGACCTTGGAGTGCAGGTTCATAGCTCCTTGGAAGTGGAGTCACAGGTAGATAGGATAGTGAAGGCGGAGTTTGGTATGCTTTCCTTTATTGGTCAAAGTATTGAGTTTAAGAGTTGGGAGGTCATATAGTTGCAGCTGTCCCAGACATTGGTTAGGCCACTGTTGGAATATTGCATGCAATTCTGGTCTCCTTCCCATCAGAAAGATGTTGTGAAACTTGAAAAGGTTCAGAAAAAAATTTACAAGGATATTGCCAGGGTCAGAGGATTTGAGCTATAGGGAGACGTTGAATAGGCTAGTGCTGTTTTCCCAGGAGGGTCGGAGGTTGAGGGGTGATCTCATAGAGGTTTGTAAAATCATGAGGGGCATGGATAGAATAAATAGACAAAGTTTTTTTCCCTGGGGTTGGGGAGTCCAGAACGAGAGGACATAGGTTTAGGGTGAGAGGGGAAAGACATTAAGAGACCTAAGGGGCAACATTTTCACTCAGAGGGTGGTACGTGTATGGAATGTGCTGCCAGAGGAAGTGGTGGAGGCTGGTACAATTATAACATTTAAGAGGCATCTCGATGGGTATATGAATAGGAAGTGTTTGGAGGGATATGGGCCAGGTACTGGCAAGTGGGACTAGATTGTGTTGGGATATCTGGTCGGCCTGGATGCGTTGGACCGAAGGGTCTGTTTCCGTGCTGTACATCTCTATGACTCTATGGCTATGACCATAAGTTAAACCACCACTTGCCATCTCTCTCTCTCTCTAATGAGAAAGCAGCCTTCTGATCCGGAAGGACTATGGCGACTTTATCTTTTACTCCAAAATGTCAACTGTCTTTGCAAATTCTCCTCTTGTGGTATCTTTCTTGACCTAATGGAAAGAGGGTGTCTTTCTGTGACTACTTCTTCGCTTCCAATTTCCACAATAGTGTCACAAAATCTTGGGACTTACTTGAGTCATCTTGAGATTGAGATGATTTCAGTCAATGCAGAGATCAAATTCAAATATTCCTTTGTAAATGTGGCAGAAGTCTAACTTGTAAGCAGCTGGGCAATTGTAAGTTACATTCAGACATTACAAATCAGTGTGCTTCTGCTGCCCACCATTATCAGTTAAAAGGCCCCCTGTTGTTTTCTGTATTTCTCTTCAAACAATACTCAAAGTGAGTGGCCATTAATGTCAAATCTATCATGGTTGAAGCCAATTGTCAGCAGTAGCCTCATGAAACAGCAGCTGTTGGTTCACAACATCAAACACCCAAGAGGCTGCTGTGTGTGATGGCACTGCAAATGCAAAAAATCAATTTGTCAAATGAGTCCTTCAGCTGCTTAATGTTTAAGAACTCTGGATAATTTCAGTTCTGAAACAATATTGATGGGCAAAATTATCAAATTATCTAGAATTTGTAGGTTATACATACCCAATGTTTATTGCATTAAGGTGTGTCTAAGGATTGTTTAAAAATACAATGAATGCACAAACAGGGAAAGGCTACTCAGCCCAACTTATATTGTTGCTACACATGTACCTCCTCTCACGTTTTCCCTGATCTGACCAGCAAAATCTTCTATTTTTTGCTCTCAAGTTTATCTAGCATCATAACTGCATTTGTGCTACTTGTCTCGATTACTCCACATTTTAAACATTCTCGGGGGAAAGGAATTTTTCTTGGATTCACTCCCTCTCTCTGTTCAGATGCCATGCCCTAAAAGTTCATTTGATGACTAACTAACTTTTCCTTTTTAAAATTCTTTCACAGGATGTGGGCATTGCTGACTTGACCAGCATTTATTGTTCATTCCTAACTGCCTGGACCCCAGTGGTGACAAGCTGCCTTCTCGAATCATAATACCTGAAGTATTGGGACACCCACAATACTGTTAGAAAGGGAGTTCCAAGACTTTGATCCATCACCAACAAAAGAATACCAATATAGTTCCAAATGAAGATGACATGTGTCTTGGAGGAGACCTCGAAGTTAGTGGCATTCCCATGTATGTGCTGACCTTATCCTTCTATGGAGTAGAGATTGTGAATTTAGAAAATGTTGTTAAAGGTACATTGGTGAGCTACTGCAGTGTATGTTGTCGATGGTACACACAGCTGTCATGGTGTGTAAGTGGAGCAAAGATTGGTGCATTGGTCCATGGCTGTATTTGGCAGAGTACTGTAATGAATGGTCATTGTCTCTCTGGGCACTTGTGAACCTCTATCAAAGGCCAGCCAATGGGGCTCCTTAATGGCATTTGTTGCTGGTGAATTTTCTTAGAGTTAATTTCTTCCTCATCCCTAAAACTTCTCTGAACTAGGGTACTATTTTTACTCACGGTGGTCATCTGCTTTTTCCTGTTGCTTGTCACATTCTTTTCTGTAAGCACTTTCCCATGTCTTTCACTTTCTTGCACAGGCTTTCCTTCAGCAAAGTTCAGTTCCTAGGTGCAACTTAAAGTCCTTCATTGACTGCTTTCCATTGCCCCCAATGCTCGGGTCTCAGGGCTTTGTTTTAGGCTCTCTATGCTGTTTCTTCTTTTCCTGGGTGTCTGATCACTGCCACTACCCATTGGTAAGATCAGATCAACACACTGATTGGAGGATTTGAGCAATAGGGAAAGGCTGAATAGGCTTGTGATTTTTCCCTCTGGTGCACCAGAGGCTGAGGGTTAACCGTACAGAAGCTTATAAAATCGTGAGAGGCATGGGTAGGGTGAATAGCCAAGTTCTTTTTCCCCAGGATAGAGGAATCCAAAACTAGAGTGCACAGGTTTAAGGTGAGAGTGGAAATAGCTGCCTGAGGAAGTGGTGGAGGTGGGCACAATTACAACATTTAAAAACAATCTGGATGAGTATTTGAATAGGAAGAGTTTAGAGGGATATGGGCCAAATGCTGGCAAATGGGACTAATTGTATTTAGTATATCTGCTCAACATGGAAGAAATGAACCAATGGGTTTGTTTCTGTGCTGTATAACTTTATGACTCTATGACTCTGGTAGGTGAACAATTGCAGGCTTTATTAAACATAACTGTATACAAGAGATTGTAAGAGAGGACATCATCTGAAACCCTACAGACTCAGGTTCCAGTACCATTGTGATTCGACATCACTATGATTCAGCTCCTTTTGCTCAGTAGATATTCCTGGAGCAAAGGTACAATTAACCTTTTTACACAACATGTTCCAAGGAACAATTCCAAGAACTGGAGGGTTACGGAAAATAAATCATTGAACAGTGAAGACAAGTAACATTTGCAACATGATAAGTGTTTTATTTTCAGTGATTCAGACTCAAACTGCAAATGTCAAACAATGTTGGTAACAGCATCCTTTGTTGATCTTGGTCAAGTTAAGCTATCATTGGAAGTATAGCATAACCCATCCAAAAATGGAGGGAAAATAAAGTTTATTGCAGAAAATCATCAATACATTCCTACATCAATTGGCAATAATGTATTATATTTTTAAGCAATATTCAATAAAATGCAAGAGTAACTGGCTTTATGTATTTGGCATTTCTATAATACCTTAATACAACATTATTACATGAATTTGCGTTTAAGTAGTCCTGTAAAACCTCTATAAAAATTAAGTTGCTGTGTGTCCATTTAAAAAGTGCACCTTGTTCTCAATACCAATATTAAGAAAACATTGCAAAACGATCACTTATTATTCTAAAAAAAATCATCTCAAACTGTCGCATACATGGTCATTGCTGGGTTTAAGTGCAATGTGCATTGTCATAAATCATAACTGACAGGACAAATAATTTATGCATAATAAATTAATGTTCAGAAAAACAAACAAATCAGACAGTGATAATGGGATTGTGAATTTCCTTACCCACAAATGCTACAAAACATAATAACTGTTAACTTTACTGGATGGCACGTGAAAAGCTGTTTGTAATTGACTTTCACGGACATGCTGACCCTTCAGGTCCTGTGCAAAACAGAAACAAAATATTGCTGCAGTGCTCAATACAATTGGTTCTACATCAAATCTGCAGACCAGACTTTCCATTAGTCAACAGTAATTTCACCCTAAATGCCTCTCAGAAAGTATACTTGTTTGACAAAACTGGAATAGACTAATTATTAAAAGCAAATCTACTGTCTGTCAATAGTCCAGTACAGTAAAAAATATAATTTTGCAGGCATTGTTTAGATGGTTGGACACACTGTAAAATGTGTAGTTTGTATTTATAATAAATAATTGTTAGTAGCATAATATAAATGCTTCCAATTACATCTGGTTGAAACATCTGAGAATGTTCTGACATAAAATTACTGCACCCAAATTAAGAATGCAACTGACCATCTTGGGCATGAGAAATAAGTGTTGGGCTAGCCAATGATGCCCAAATCCTATGTACGATCTTAAAAAATACGAAACCATCACACCAAAGGAACGTTAACACATACAGATTACTATTGAAAGAAATTAGAAGATTTTGACCAACATGGAAAGTAGAAGCTAATTGTTTACACCTCCTCCTTCATGTTGCATTATGGAGGACCTGATCAGAAATAATGTACCTGGAAAAGAAGGGGGAAGAAAAGAAAAATGCGAGAAATAGCTTGAGCTATTATTCTCTTGCATTTAGTAGCCTTCTTCCACAATTGTGTTCAGTCCTCAGTAACTTTCTCTTTACCATAGTAGAATCTTCTTGGTAATGACAAAGTTACAATGTTTTATTGAAAGGGATTTCTGCAGTCAAAGATTAGAATCAGATCATTTTCAATGTTTAAAGGAATTAATTACACAAGACACTTGAAATGATATAAATTCCCCAGCACGAGATTAAGTCATTGTATTGTCGAGCCACAAAGACCAAATAGGTCAACTGGCTTGGCAACAGAAACACTACAACTGAAGTAAAAGCCTTCTGCTGATGCACTGGGAGTGACAGCATAGCGCACGTGCGACATTAAACTTTGGGTGAGCGCATTGGCAAACAAATATCTAAATGGGATAGAAGAACAGCGGGATCTACATGCATAGATTTAAAGGTCACTAAAATTAGCTTAACAAGTCCATATTAATGCAAAAGAAAATTAGGCCTCTAAGCTCAGAATGTAACATTTAATAATCACTAATAAATCTAGTAGGAAATTGAGAAGAAACGCCTTTACCCAGATCGTGGTTGGGATTGTGGAATAGTTCAGGTGTCTCATACAGAGGTATTTAATGGGATGCTAGTGACAAACTAGGGGAAAAAAAGACAAATGACATTAGTTGAAGAATGGCGTGAGGTGGTAAACGTGTCTATAAACATTACCACAGACTTGTAGGACTGTCTTTTGTGTGCTACAATTACTTTACATTATTATGTAAAGTCATAGAAGAGTGGCTAGCATGTCCCTTACATTGAACTCTCCAGCCAGCTATCATAAATGAACAAGTACCAATTGAGGAGAACAGGTGATGTGTGTTTTATACTTAGATAGCATTTGCTAATTACTTCCGTCATGCACAAGGCAATTTCAGTTTATTATTTTAAACATGTGGCAATTTAGTGATTAAATTATATGTAACAGTATTGGAGCTTTCATAACCATTGCTTTTCGTTGAGATATTACAGTTTGGCTCAACAAGTGTTGGTCTGCAGCATACACTCAATAGTTGACAGTTTTGTTCAAATGCAATTCAATAAAAGCAAAGTTAATTTCATCTCCTAAAAAAAAGAAAATCCCTTATGGCAAAATACTTTTTTGGAATATTAGTATCTGTTTGAAATGTGAATAATGCAAAGCTAACATTAAACAAATTGAATCTGATCAAGAGGCATCTTGCACTGGAAGTATTGCATCTGCAAGTTTGAGATTATTACAACGCACGGGGCTAAGGTTTAAAAGCACAACATTACAACAGTTAGTTCGCTTAGTATTACTTATTAACAAAACTTGTGTAACTGTGTGCCTTGCCTAGACTTTAGAATTTTTACTGAAACCAACTGTAGATACAAACAACTTGTAACATATCTAAACCCAGCCAGCTGGGCATCATTGTGTAAGAGCTCCACTGTTTAAACAGTCTCTGTGACAGTGAATGTTAGTAACACCCATCCCTCCAGCTTCCATCTTTAAGAGAACTGAGTGCTGTAAGGGGCTTTGGGGGCTGAAGAAAACTGGAGAGAAAAGGAAAGACATAGCAGGTTAAATTACAGGCCACAAAGTTTTCATTTTCAAGTTAAAAATGCATATTATACATCTGTATTTCCATTTTGGTTTGGATAAAACAGATTCCTATATTAAAAAAAAGTGCTGGAAATACCAAGCAAGTTTGGTAGCTTCTGTCGAGAAACAAAAGACAGTTAAAGTTTTGAGTTGAATATGACTTTTCTTCAGAGTTTCTGGAATCAAAATTGCTGTCTGTGGGTCAAACCTTTACATGTTTTAACACATTTCTGAGATTACAACACTTCATGATTTCTAAAGTGGCTGTGAAGCATTTTGGCAACCAAGGAAGAAACTATATAAATGCAAGATATTCTTTTCCTTCATGAAAATACTAAATAATGTTTATTTTCAGAAAAGAGGTAAAACAATATTATTCTTGTTGATGTACCACTGCCCAGAAATGGATGATGTTGGTGAATGCATTGTTAGTAGATAACCTTGCATTATTGGACGTTTGACAAAGTGATTTACATCTATATGAAAATTACAGAAAAAAAATCATAAACGTGCATAATATTCGTTAATAGTGTGTACAGCCATTTCTGGTATAATATATTGTGTAACTTAGCCACACATCCGCTAATGTCCAACATAAATTACTGAAGCCAATTTGCTGACAATAAAAAAAGTTGTTTTCAGTACAGCATGATTCTTTTAATTGTACTCAACTTGTTGATTCAATGGTATAACATTTAATACTCGAAATAATGACATTTATGGAGACTCAAGACCAAATGTAGTTTTCAGTTTAACTGGGGTTTAGTGGTTTAGTTCAGAGTATAAGGACATAACTTAGCCACTATTTTAAAGCAATAATTTAGTTCATATTTTTGTAATGATGTTATAAATTGCTATAACCACATTTATCACACAAATGCACATGAAAACCTGTTGCATAGCAATTATATCCTCCCACGCTGAAGTATTCCACTGGCAAGAGGCTATAATTATGTGGCAAATTGGCACAGGTAGTTCTCATTATAACTGAATTGAAAAAATTAATAGGAAGCATATATAGACATAACATTCTTAACAGTTAAATTCCAAAGTAGGTTGGTAATTAATCAGAAGAAGGTACACATACACATTGCACAAATGCATTATACTTAAGGGTCAATAATATGTGGAGCTGGAGAGGCACGGCATTGGAGGAGAAGGAAAATCAACATTTCGGATCAGGACTAGAGAGGGGAAGGGAGCGCACAAATAAATAGAGGGAGGGGGTCAGGCTGGGGGAAGGTAGGTGAGATGGTGATAGGTGGACATAGGTAAGGGGTAATTGTGATTGGTCAATGAGAAGGGTGGAGCAGATAGGTGAGAAGGAAGATGGACAGGTTAGGTCAAGTCAAGGAGGCAGGGAGGAATGGGAGGGCTGGATATGGGATGAGGTTGGGGGTGGGGAGATTTTGATGCTGGTGAATTCTCCATTGAGGCCATTGGGCTGTAAATGCTCGAGGCGGATATAAGGTGAAGTCCCTTCAGTTTGCGTGTGGCCTCATCTTGACAATGGAGGCGGCCCAGGATGGACATGTCGCCTGGGGGGTGGTGGGGTGGGAGTTGAAATGGCTGGCAACTGGAAGCTAATTGTTGATTGGACCGTACAGAGTGCAGATGCTCTACAAACCAGTCAGAGTCTGCACTTGGTCTCTTCGATGTAGAGGAGACCACATCAGGAGCAATGGATGCAGTAGACCAGGTTAGAAGTGCAGGTGAACCTCTGTCAGGTTTGGAATGATTGTTTGAGACCTTGGACAGAGGTGAGAGGGGAGGTGTAGGAAAAGGTGCCGGGTGTGGAGGAGCAGTTGGTGGGGAATGTGGAACTGATGAGGGAGTCGTGGAATGAACGGTCCCTACAGAAAGCAGATGGGGTCTGGAAGGAAATATCTTTTTGATGATGAATCTGACTGCAGGTGGTGAAAATGGCAGAGGATGGTGCATTGGATTTGGAGCTGGTGAGGTGAAATGTGAGGACCAGGGGACTCCATCCTTATTGTGGTTAAGGGGAGAGGGTTTGAGAACAGAGGTGCGGGAAATGGAGGCGATGCAGTTGAAGGCATTATTAATTACAGGAGAGGGGAAATGATGATCCTTGAAGTCGGAGGACATCTGGGATGTCCTGGAGTAGAATCCCTCATCCTGGGGAGCAGATACAGCAGAGGCAGAAGAATTGGGAGTACGGGATCGCATTTTGGCAGAAGGGCGGGTGAAAGGAGGTGTAGTCGAGGTAGCTGTGGGAGTCAGTGGGTTTGAAATGGATGTTGGTGCTAAGTCAGTTACCAGAGAGAGAGATGGAGAGGTTCATGAGAATTTGAGGTTGGGTTGAAGGTGTGGGTGAAGTTAATGAACAGTTTGAGCTTCTTGTGGGAGCAAAAGGCAGTGCCGATACAGTCATCAAGTTAGTGTAGGAAAAAGTGAGGAATGGCGCGAGTGTAACTGCAGAAGAGGGACTGTTACACATATCCCACAAAGAGGCAGGCATAGCTTATGTATGCTTCATTTTATAACTATTAAAATAATGACTGGCTGATGAGGTATGGGACAAATGAAACCTAGTTTCATTTTGACTCAACTGCATTTAGTGATGCTGCAATTGTAGACAGTTCATTTTGTTCCCATGCACATTGGCAGTGTCTATATTAAAGATATAGCTCACATAACTTTATATAGCACAGAAGACCATAAGACATAAGAGTGGAAGTAAGGCCGTTCTGCCCATCAAATCCACTCCACCATTTAATCATGGTTGATGGGTGTTTCAACTCCACTTATCCGCACTTTTCCCCGTGGCCCTTAATTCCTTGCAAGATCAAGAACTTATCAATCTCTGTCTTGAAGATATTTAACATCCTGGCCTCCAATGCACTCCGTGACAATGAATTCCACAGGCCCACCACTCTCTGGCTGAAGAAATATCTCTTCATTTCAGTTTTAAATTGACCCCCTCTAATTCTAAGGCTATGCCCACGGGTCCTCGTCTCCTCGCCTAATGGAAACAATTTCCCAGCATCCACGCTTTCTAACCCATGCATTATCTTTACTTCTTCTCCTTTAATTCACTTCCCCCATCCCTGTTAATATGTTTAATCCCTTACTAATTACATGCTTAATTAGTGTGAATTATCATTAATATACTTACCACTGTATTGTTACATTCCAATCTTATTCATCATAAACCCATAATCAACACCAGCCGTTTGATATTACTGTCCCTCCTCAATTTCCAATCATAAGAGAGACCTACATAAGTTAGCAAAACCTGCACCTCACTCCATAATGCATATGTTGTATGGTTTGTGGAAATTGATTGATTAGTTGGTCATGTAATTGGTTAATCATGAATATTTGATCAAACTTGGCATCTGATTACCACTAATCACTTTCAATTTCTGCCTAGAACTGAAATAAAAATAGATAAATGTGAACTTGCCTCCACATTAAAATTATTATCATAGAAGAGAATCCCTTTAGTGGAGAAGCAGATGTTTTCACTCATCGAGACTACACTGACCCTTTGATGAGCATCCCACCCAGACTCTATCCCTGTAACCCTGCATTCCCCATGACCAATCCACCTAACCTGCACATCTTTGGACTGTGGGAGGAAACTGAAGCACCTGGCAGAAACCCAACCAGACACAGGGAGAATGTGCAAATTCCACACCAAGAGTCACCCAAGGCTGAAATCAAACCCTGGTCCCTGGAGCTGTGAAACAGCAGTGCTAACCACTGAGCCACTATGCCACCCTACACTATATATACAATAGTACTATATCTTCATTTGGAAAAACTACGCAGGCACTCGGTGGTTAGCACTGCTGCCTCACAATGCCAGGGACCCAGCTTCTATTCCACCTTCAGCAACTGTCTGTGTTTACATATTCTCCCATGTCTGCGTGGGTTTCCACCAGGTGCTCTGGTTTCCTCCTACAGTCCAAAGATGTCAACATAACGTGGATTGACTTTGCTAAATTGCTCATTGTATTCAGAGGTGTGTAAGTTAGGTGCATTATAATGAGAAATGCCGGGTTACAGGGATAGGGTAAGGGGATGGTTCTGGGTGGGATACTCTTTGGAGGGTTGGTGTGGATTCATTGGGCTGAATGGCCTGTTTCCACACTGCAATGATTCCTTTCTAAAAAAAAAATGAAATTCCATTAAGCTCTGTATAGAGTCTGAAACACATTCATGGGGCAGGGATTAAGTTTCATCAGTTTTCATAACACACAAGAAATGGGATTGCTTTCTCAAGATGCAACAGAGAGAAGTTAAGCTACACTCAAGTCTCTGATTTGCATCCATCTCTGGACAAGATAAAACAAGGCAGTATCACTGGCACTGTCAAGTATAGAAAATTCCTAGAAATAAATAAAAGCACTTATTTCACAGATTAAAAAGTACTGCTTAAAACATGACTCACCTTCGGACAGGTTGTGCTAATTTGCTTCTGGGTATTCCACTACCTCCGATAGCAGATGTCGGTCTGGGAAGGCCACTCCGACCTGGTATCCCCGTGTTACTGGGCCTATTTGGTAAAGGGATACCAGTACTCGAAATGGAATGCAAACTGACAGACGTATGGATCCCATTTGTATTATTAACAGTTGGGCTCACATAAGCTGTAGCCTTAGGTGGCTGCCTAACCGACAATGGAAAATGGCTGACACTGTTGACTCGGTGTTGCAGCTTATTGAGAGAAGGACCTAGAGAGAAAGTAAAGATTCAAATTATTCATATAGGATGTTTATTTACTTCCCCTGTTGTATTTGTGACCTTTAGTTACAGCATTTGTAAGAATGCTTGCATGTTGCACGCAACTGCATTTATCTCTAAACTAAAATGTGCTTCAGCAGACAGCAATGATAGTTATATTTTGTGCACTTTTGCAGCATTCTCCTGTTAGCCTCCACTGCACTGTTTCAAGGCATCATCTCAGCTAAACCAAGCAAACACTGTTTGTGAACTTCCATTATTCAGTTCCTTTATTGTCACAGTACTAGAAGGATCAAAATTCAAAATAATTACTCAGCAACTCTTGACTGATTTAAACAGAATGTGAAGTAGATTTAATTCAATTGTTGTACATTGTATACCATTTGCAATGATCTAAACTATAGGAATGCTGAATACTAGAAAATTATCAGTTTAATTTGCTATTGTTTTGGTCATAATGAAGCACAGTCAAACACAACAAGATTGTCAATGAAACAAGTGAGCATGCAGTATCATTGTAACAAGGGCCCCACTTTCTGGAATTCCTTCACTAAACAATTGTTCCCTAATGACGTCCAGAAGGTTCTTAATTTTTCTCAACGTTTCATGTCCTTTTCCAAACTTTGTTTCACAATTTGTGAATGCCCACTCTTGCAAAGCATTCAAACTTCTCTCTCCACATCACGAATTGCTATGGAAAGCTAAATTACTATAATATTCCCTCTATTACAGCACAAATTTGATAAATATTACAGCAACTCAGCTACAAGTTTCAAATGTGGGATTAAGAAAGTGAAATTGTGTATGACTA
Source organism: Chiloscyllium punctatum (assembly GCF_047496795.1). Taxonomy (NCBI): domain Eukaryota; kingdom Metazoa; phylum Chordata; class Chondrichthyes; order Orectolobiformes; family Hemiscylliidae; genus Chiloscyllium; species Chiloscyllium punctatum. Next base: position 97,998,341 of record NC_092747.1, read on the forward strand.
GCCATTGTGTCACACATTTGCTCCTTGTACAAGCTTGGGATGGTGACATAGTTGGAATATCACAGGACTAGTAATCCAGGCCAACATTCTGAACACGGGGGATTGAATCACGTTATAGCAGATAGCGAAATTCAATAAAAATCTGGAATGAAAAGCTAGCCTAATGGTAGCCATGTAACTAGCATTGAATATTGTAAATTCCCATCTGGTTCAATAATGTCCTTTAGGGGAAGGAAATCAGCCACCTTTACCTGGTCTGACTTACATGCAATTCAGGATCAACAGCAATGCGACTCTTAATAGGCTCTTAACTGCCCTCTAGATAATGAGGGTGGGTCAATAGATGGTGGCCCAGTCAGCAATGCACATATCCCATGAATGAATAAACAAAATAATAAATTCCTTTGTTACCCTTAAAATGTGTTGGCAGCTGATCTACTTGTTAATCATTGGGTGGTAACCGTATTCAGTCGGGTCTAATTCAGGACCTACATGTGTATGTAAGTATGCATATACTGCAGCAGGCTGAAAGAGGGCTGAACTATTGGAATAGAAGAGTGTGGTACTGGAAAAGCACAGGAGGTCAGGTAGCATCCAAGGAACAGGAAAATTGACGTTTTGGGCAAAAGCCCTTCCTCAGGAATAAGGCCAGGATCATTGGGGATGGAGAGTTAAATGAGAGGAGGTGGGGTTGGGGGAAGTTAGCTAAGAGGTGCAATAGGTGGTTGGAGGTGGGGGTAATGGTGATAGGTCAGAAGGGAGAGTAGAGTGGATAGGTGGGAGGGAGTTGGAAGGTTAGAACTGGGATAAGGTGGGGGGAGGGAAAATGAGGAAACTGGTGAAATCCACATTGATGTCATGGGGTTGGAGGGTCCTGAGGCAGAAGATGAAGCATTCTTCCTCCAGGTGTTGGGTAGTTAGGGAGTGGCGGTCGAGGAGCCCCAAGACCTGCATGTCCTTGGCGGAGTGGGAGGGGGAATTGAAGTGTTCTACCACAGGGCGGTGGGGTTGGTTGGTGTGGGTATCCCAGAGATGTTCTCTGAACTGCTCTGTGAGCAGGCTCGGAACTATTGGAAGTGCCCAATGTGTAATTTGTATCTCTTTAAATAAAATCCAGCAAGCAAAACAAAATTTGAATTCAGTGTTCTATTAAACAGCCTAGCTGTACAGAGTTTTGACAAACTGACAAAGACTAAAATAAAGAAAATAAGACTCAGGCTCTATCGGCAGATCAGATATTGTCAACATGTGCCTCTCCCTCTTTTGGAACAATGCAATCAACGACACAGCTGTTCGGAGAGCTGAGCTAGTTTTATTTGGGATTGGCAAATCAGCCGATTCTGCCAGGGGGGATTTTTGGGAAGTGAACTTCATTTGGATTGGATGCTTGACAAGCACTGTTGGAGGTGCCCATGGTATCACTGTGTTGCCATGGAGATAGATAGGGTGAGAATCATCCTCCAATAGGAGAACTACTCTACTTTAAAGCAAAATTTCTGCTCTCAGTGCATCAGAGAGAAAATACCAAAAGATTGTCATCTCCTTAAATCCTTGCAAGGTATACTTCTGCATTAACCAGATCATCTTCCACAATTGCTGCCAGCTACAATATGATCTGACCACAGAATTGAATGCCCTCTTCCTTTACCTCTCTATTTATTGGATGGAATGAGTTGATTTGATTTATTATTGTCACATGTACCAAGGTACAGTGAATAGTTTTGTCTTGTGTGCAGCACAGGCAGGTCATATCATACAAAATGCATTTGGGTAATAGAACAGAGTGAAGAATACAATGTTACGGCTATAGAGAAGGTGCACAGAGAGCGAGATCAACCATTAAATTAAAATTTGAGAGGTCCCTTCAAAAGTCTAACAATAATGGGAAAGAAGCTCTTCTTCAATCTACTCAAGTGTATATACAAAGTTTTATATTTTCTGCCTGATGGAAGAGGGTGTAAGAGAGTATAACCAGGGTGAGAGGGGTCTTCGATGATGTGGGCTGCTTTTCCGGGGCAGCGGGGAGTACAGATGGAATCAATGGATGGAAGGCTAGTTTGTGAGATGGACTGGGCTATGTGCACAACTTTTTGTAGTTTCTTGCAGTCTTGAGAAGAGCAGTTGTCAAACCATGTTGTGATGCATTCAGACAGAATGCTTTGTATGATGCATCTATAAAAATTGGTAAGAGGGCTTGTGGACAAGCCAAATTTCCTTAGCGTCCTGAGGAAGTAGAGACATTGTTGTGCTTTCTTGACCAGTGCATTGGCATGGGTGGACCAGGACAGATTGTTGGTAATCATCATTCCCAGCAGCGTGGCATTTTCAACCATCTCTGGGCTATGGCTAAGCTGTCTAAGCCGCTGGATTCAGGTGATAGTCTCCACACAGGCGTGGGTTTGTCTCCCACCGCTGCCTAATGTGCGTGATTTTTGAGGGCAGCACCGTGGCTCAGTGGCTAGCACTGCTGCCTCACTGCACTAGGGACCGGGGTTCATTTCCCACCTTGGGCAACTGTCTGTGTGGAGTTTGCACGTTCTCCCAGTGTCTGCGTGGACTTCCTCTGGGTGCTGCGGTTTCCTTCCACAGTTCAAAGATGTGCAGGTTAGGTGAATTGGCCATGCTAAATTGCCCGTAGAGTTAGGTGCATTAGTCAGAGGTAAAGAAAAAATGTAGGGTAGGGGAATGGGTCTGGGTGGGTTGCTCTTCGGAGGGTCGGTGTGGACTTGTTGGGCCAAAGGGCCTGTTTCCACACTGTAGGGAATCTAATCTAATCTCCACCTCAGCACCGTTGATGCAGACTGGGCTGTGCCCTCCACTCTGCTTCCTGAAGTCAATAACCAGCTCCTTCATTTTGTTAACATTGATGGAGAAATTGTAATCTTTACACCATGCCACTAAGCGCTCGATTTCTTTCCCGTATTCTGTCTCATCATTGGTTGAAATCCACCCTACAACAGTGGTGTCATTGGCAAACTTATAAATGGAGTCGGAGCAGAATTTGGCCATAGTCATGAGTGTATACGGAGTATAGTAGGGGGCTGAACATGCAGCCTTGCAGGGCACCGATGTTGATGATGATGGTGGGGAAAGTGTATTCGCCTATTCTTACTGATAGCGGTCTGTGGATCTGGAAGTCAAGGAACCAGTTATGGGGAGGGGGGAGGGGCAAGACCTAGGTCTCAGAGCTTCGAGATGAATTTGTTTGGAGTATCAGGGGTTGACGGCAGAACTTCAATCAATACGTAGGAGCCTGACATAGGTATCCTTGTTATACAGATGCTCCAGGAATGAGGATAGGGTCAAGGAGATGGCACCTGCTGTTGACCTGTTGAGCCTGTACAAGAACTGCAAAGGATCAAGGCAATTTGGTAGGCTGAAGCTGGTGTGAGCTATGACAAACCTCTTCATAGTCTTCCCTCCATGCCTTCTTATTTCACTCCTATACCACCTTTTCAAACAACTGCCTTGTGCTCACAGCTTATGGCGCAAATGCAGAAGATGCAATACTTGTTCACTCACTTTCTCTCACACAAACCCTATTTCCTTAAGAGAGATGGGTACATTCTTCAAGAAAGAACAGTACATTTGTTTGTCATCTTGTAAGCTTCTCTATGCTAGGGACACCAAATGCAGGTCAGTTGCCTATTTTGCCAAGTACCTCTGATCTGAGCACTCTTAGACTTGTCATTTCAAAATTCCAGGTGAAAGTGAGGACTGCAGATGCTGGAGATCAGAGTCGAGATTAGCGTGGTGCTAGAAAAGCACAGCAGGTTAGGCAGCATCCGAGGAGCAGGAAAAAAAAAATGTTTCGGGCAAAAGGCCTTCATCAGGAATGAGGCTGGGAGCCTCGAGGGGTGGAGAGATAAATCTATCCACCCCCGAGGCTCCCAGCCTCATTCCTGATGAAGGCCTTTTGCCCAAAATGTCGCTATTTCCTGCAGTGCTTTTCCAGCACCACTCTAATCTTGACTATGGTTTCAATATTCCACCAATTCTGAATATTCCCTTTACACTGTTTCAATGAGATTCAATGCAAACTCCAACGTTTGCTTCTGAGCACCTTTTTGAGATGAATAACAAATTTCATGGAATTATAAAATGGTTTGATGTTGAGGGTAAAGGACTAGACAGAATAAAGTAACAGCATGCGAACCCAAGCCCTTGTTGGTTGCTTATCTCCTTATAATGATCCCTGATGAGATTTCCAAATTGATATTATAATCTGTCGAGGGACAAGCAGGTTCTTTGTTTAAAATGGACAATGTTTCAGATTCTAGCAAGTACGAGGAGAATAAAGCCAGAAGATTCCAGAGTCATGAATAAACAGAATAAACTAGACCAAATCATCTAGTACTTTATACTTTAATATCCAGAATTAACAGTAAGCACCCCCACAGAGAACGTTAAATGTAGAAAAGACAAATCAGATTACCCCACAAACATTGCACAATCCCTCCCCAACATTGACACCAAATCTGTACAAATATTGTCTCATTTACAAAAGATTACAATTCTCACTATTGACGATCCAGCTTGAGAAACCACTCACAAGCCATTCAATCAATGACTACTTATGACCAGGTAGCTTCTCATGAGGCTGTGCTCCTTGGAATTCTAAGACTGCACCCCAGCACTTACTCAAGTACAATGCCAAAAGCCAAGGAAATCAGCTAGATTTTACTGAACTGACACTTTTTCAAGCTCTAATGTTTCTCAGCTACATGAAGCAAATACTGCTTGTGCACTTCCTTCATTCTCAATCACTGCTGCACTGAACCATCAATGGCTCTCAGGCCTTCTTGCAAATTGTGACTGCATCAGACAGCTCTCAGGGCTTCTTCTGATCCCTGACTGCAACTTCAGGTTGCAACTAATGGCTCCCGGGACTGAGCTCTAACTGCCTGAAGGCTGTTACAGGAAGATCTTTTCAGTATGGAGTCTTGTATCCTGCTACACAACACTCCTAATCACATGCAGTCCTGCAAGGATCCTGTGGCTGGAATTTGTTTTCTACTGTCACCACCCGCTGCAACTACCTAAAAAAAAACAAGACGTGGAACCCTGGGCTGAACATATACAACCTACCCTACTTTGCACAAGTGCCAGAACTTCTAGGGTATGATATGAGTTGTAGCCTTCAGCATCTGCCTTAAAATTTCAAGTTTCTTAATGCCTTGCACCTGCATCCCATCCTTCACTCTGCTGTCATGTTTCCAATCTAACATAGGCCATGATTGGGAATTTTACCTGCTTCTCCAGTTTTTCCACTATCTAACCCCTCCCTTGTGTCACTTGAATTCATTTTTCCCATGTTTGAGTGTACTGTTAATTTCAGTCTCTGGATTAGTGGTGCTGGAAGAGCACAGCAGTTCAGGCAGCATCCGAGGAGCAGTAAAATCGACGTTTCGGGCAAAAGCCCTTCATCAGGAATAAAGGCAGTGAGCCTGAAGAGTGGAGAGATAAGCTAGAGGAGGGTGGGGGTGGGGAGACAGTAGCATAGAGTACAATAGGTGAGTGGGGGAGGGGATGAAGGTAATAGGTCAGGGAGGAGGGTGAAGTGGATAGGTGGAAAAGAAGATAGGCAGGTAGGACAAGTCATGGGACAGTGCTGAGCTGGAAGTTTGGAACTAGGGTCAGGTGGGGGAAGGGGAAATGAGGAAACTGTTGAAGTCCACATTGATGTCCTGGGGTTGAAGTGTTCTAAGGCGGAAGATGACACGTTCTTCCTCTAGGCGTCTGGTGGTGAGGGAGCGGCGGTGAAGGAGGCCCAGGACCCCCATGTCATCAGCAGAGTGGGAGGGGGAGTTGAAATGTTGGGCCGGGTGTCCCAGAGATGCTCCCTAAAGCGCTCTGCTAGGAGGCGTCCAGTCTTCCCAATGTAGAGGAGACTGCATCGGGAGCAATAGATACAATAAATGATATTGGTGGATGTGCAGGTAAAACTTTGATGGATGTGGAAGGCTCCTTTAGGGCCTTGGATGGATGTGGAGGAGGAGGTGTGGGCGCAGGTTTTGCAATTTCTGCAGTGGCAGGGGAAGGTGCCAGGATGGGAGGGTGGGTTGTAGGGGGGCGTGGACCTGACCAGGGAGTCATGGAGGGAACAGTCTTTGCGGAAGGCGGAAAGGGGTGGAGAGGGAAATATATCCCTGGTGGTGGGGTTCGTTTGGAGGTGGCGAAAATGTCGGCGGATGATTTGGTTTATGCGAAGATTGGTAGGGTGGAAGGCGAGCACCAGGGGCATTCTGTCCTTGTTACAGTTGGAGGGGTGGGGGTCTGAGGATGGAGGTGCGGGATGTGGACAAGATGAGTTGGAGGGCATCATTAACCACGTGGGAAGGGAAAATGCGGTCTCTAAAGAAGGAGGCCATCTGGTGTGTTCTGTGGTGGAACTAGTCCTCCTGGGAGCAGATATGGCGGAGGTGGAGGAATTGGGAATACAGGATGGCATTTTTGCAAGAGCTAGGGTGGGAAGAGGTGTAATCCAGGTAGCTGTGGGAGTTGGTGGGTTTGTAAAAAATGTCAGTGTCAAGTCCGTCGTCATTAATGGAGATGGAGAGGTCCAGGAAGGGGAGGGAGGTGTCAGAGATGGTCCAGGTAAATTTAAGGTCAGGGTGGAATGTGTTGGTGAATTTGATGAATTGCTCAACCTCCTCGCGGGAGCATGAGGTGGCGCCAATGCAGTCATCAATATAGCGGAGGAAGAGGAGGGGAGTGGTGCCGGTGTAATTACGGAAGATCGACTGTTCTACGTAGCTAACAAAGAGACAGGCATAGCTGGGGCCCATACATGTGCCCATGGCTACCCCTTTGGTCTGGAGGAACTGGGAGGATTTGAAGGAGAAATTGTTAAGGGTGAGGACGAGTCTGGCCAAACGAATGAGAGTGTCGGTGGAAGGGTGCTGTTGGGGACGTCAGGAGAGGTAAAAACAGAGGACTTGGAGGCCCTGGTCATGGCGGATGGAGGTGTAGAGGGATTGGATATCCATAGTGAAGATGAGGCGTTGGGGGCCGGGGAAACGGAAGTCTTGGAGGAGGTGGAGGGCGTGGGTGGTGTTTTGAACGTATATGGGGAGTTCGTGGATTAGGGGGGATAGGACAGTGTCGAGGTAGGTAGAAATGAGTTCAGTGGGGCAGGAGCATGCTGAGACAATGGGTCGGCCAGGGTGGTCAGGCTTGTGGATCTTGGGAAGGAGGTAGAACCAGGCAGTGCAGGGTTCCCGGACTGAGGTTGGAAGCTGTGGATGGGAGATCTCCTGAGGTGATGAGGTTCTGTATGGTCTGGGAGATGATGGTTTGGTGATGGGGGGGTGGGCGTCATGGTCGAGGGGGCAGTAGGAAGAGGTGTCCTCGAGTTGGCGTTTGGCTTCAGCGGAGTAGAGGTCAGTGCGCCAGACTACCACAGCGCCCCCTTTATCTGCTGGCTTGATGGTGAGGTCGAGATTGGAGCAGAGGGATTGGAGGGCTGCACGTTGCGAGGGTGAGAGGTTGGAGTGGGGGAGGGGGATAGACAGGTTGAGGCGGTTAATGTCCCGGCGGCAGTTGGAAATGAAGAGGTTGAGGGCAGGTAATAGGCCAGTGTGGGTGTCCAGGTGGATGGAGTGTGTTGGAGGTGGGCGAAGGGGTCCTTGGAAGGTGGGCGGGAGTCCTGATTGTGAAAGTAAGCTTGGAGGCGGAGGCGGCGGAAGAAGTGTTTGATGTCACGGCATTCATTGATGTGTGGACGGAGGGGGATGAAGGAGAGTCCTTTGATGAGGACTGATCGTTCGTCCTCAGTGAGGGGGAGGTCTGGAGGGATGGTGAAAACTCGGCAGGGCTGGGAGCTGGGATCTAGTGTGGGTGTGGAGCTGGGAATGGGGGCGGAGCTGGTAACTGGAGTGGGTGTGATGGTGGGGGCTATCTACCTCAACTTCAAGTAGGCTGCAGATCATTGCACCTTCCTTTTCTCTTCTCGGTCTATTGTTCTGATAACGTTAAAATACTTGAGCATCAGTCATCTTAAATTCTGATCTGTGGCTGAAAGACTCAAATAACAGTTCCACCCTTACAAACAAGGAGCAGAAGTTAGGCCTCTCCACCCAACTCCACCATTTAATAAGATCATGGCTGATCTGATTGTAATCTCAAATCCACATTCCTAGCTATCCTGATAACCTTTTAACCCTTTGTTAAAGAAGAACTTCTACTTTAAAAATATTCAAGGACTCGGTTTCCACCATCTTTTCAGAGCGAGTTCCAAAGACTGTCAATCCTCAGAGTGGAAAAAAAGAGCCAAATGTCTGTTTAATACAGGTGCCCCCTGACTTTTAAACGTGGCCCCTAGTTTTTATTATTCCATAAGAGAAAATATCCTCCGCACAACTACCAAGACCCCTCAGGATTTTATATATTTCAACCATCATCATTAAACACCTCGAAACACCAAAAGATTTGAGATTAGCTAATCCAAACCTCTCTCATAATAACTAGATTGGGTGGGTTGTCTTATGTCTAGTAAACCCGCTTGAAACTCTTTCCAACACCATTACATTCTTCTTTGGATAAGGAGACCAATTCTGTACATATTGCTCCCGACATGGTTTCACCTGTGGACTATATAACTGAAACATAACCTCTCCACCTTTACATTCAATTTCCCCTCATTGTAAATGATAACATTTTATCAGCTTTCCTAATTAATTGCTGTATCTGCTCACTTTTTATAATTAATGCATTAAGATACAAAGATTTGTCTGCAATCAGAGCTCTTCAGTCTCTATTTCAATAGTGTAATTCTTTTTTAATTTTTCCTGCCAAAATGGATAATTTCATATTTTTCCTACTACTGAATACTCCATTTGCTAGAATTTTGTTCGCTCACTTAACCTAACTGAATATTTTTGTAGTCTCCCTTAAGAGCTCTTCACAATGTACTTTCCTACCTATTCTTTGTGTTGGTAACAAATCTGGCAAGCATACTATCCATCCCTTCATCAAAGATATTTATAAAAATTGCAAACTATTGAGGTCCCAGAATTCATACTAATGGTACACCACTCATACATCTTGCCAATCCTTAATGCCTATGCTTTGTTCCCTATTAGCAGCCAAGCATCTATTCATGCCAACATGCCGGCCCTACACCATGATATTTTTTCCCGCATCTTCATTTCGTCATACATACATTGAAATTTACACCACAGAAGCAGGATACCATTCCACTGTTAAATGCTGTTTCTTTGAACGAGCAGTTGTAATTAGTTCCGCATTGCAGCATTTTGTTCATAATCCTGTAAGCTTCTCAAATTTGAAGGTTTGTCAAGCTTCCTTTTAAAATTATCCAGGAAATCAGCTTCTATCACCTTTTTAAAGTGAGTGCATTTCAGAATCTGACAAGTGTAACTGAATAACATGTTGCCTCATCCAACCTCAATAATTTTCCAACAAATTTTAATCTAAACTCTGGACACATTCTCCTCCATCAAAATCTTTCACCTTGGAAACAATGATTAACTTAACCAATCATCACTTAACCTTCTCATTTGAAGAGATCTCTATTGGATAAAATGCTAGCAATTACTTCCAAGCAATTGAGTGCACAGCTCAACATTACAGAAAGAAAAATAAATGTATAAATCCACATCCATTCCAGAAAGGTCATTTAACTCAAAACTCAAGCTGCATGTCACAAAAAGAAAACTGCAGCTGGCTTTGCAAACAGTGCTGCATTGTCATTTTATTCTTGCTCCTTTCCCAAAAATAATGGGAATTCCTTCATAGCTAAAATGATCTTCAGCAAGAATGACAGGTCTCACAGCAGAGGTATGCTGTTGTCATACAATGAGGACAAAAAGCTACACAATGGTTTTAATTTCGAGGCTTCAGAAAATATCTGTACCAAAACGAAGTGCAGTCACCCTGCAATAGGGATTGGACTTGTATACAGCTGAAAAAACTCAAACCACAGCCAGAATACTAGCTTTGTAGAATGATCCACATAAGCTTCCTTCAACTCCTCTTTCCTGCACCCTAATCAGCATATCTTTCTATTCCATTGTGGTTCATGAAGCCATCTAGCTCCCCCTTCAATGCATCTATGTCATTCAACTCAAACACACCATGTGATAGCAAGATTCATTCTTTCAAAAATAGTCTCAGTAACTCAAATTAATAATGCTTCCACTCCCAAAGTAAGCTCCTGTCCCTTTCAGTGACAATAACTAGATGGGGCATCTAGATGGGACTATGACAAGCTGGTCCATAAGTAAACAATGTGCCTAGAAGCTATTAAAAACATCAAGTGTCTTCTATAATGTAAATGCCCAAACACGAAGTTGAGGAACTGGGTTCATTCGTCAGAATCACGAAGTAGGAGATATTACAGAAGGAATTCAAACCAAGGTCACAAAGTCAAAATTAAAGTGATAAAGCCACATATTTTAAGTCTAAGTACATCCCATTTGAGTTCATTGATACATCTTCAATGGAAGTAACTCAGATTGCAACAAAGCATTGTGAATTTAACCTGGGGCAGTGTTTTGTAGAGGAATAAGACAGTATTATTTTCTGGATCTGTAGATTGTGAAGGAGCAAAAATGGCCTTTAGTAGAGTGATATGCGCTTCTTGTCAGATGTGGGAGTTTAAAGAGAGTTGAAGAGTTACTGCAGATTATATCTGCAATAAATGCGAATCTTATCAGATCAAATGGATCGGTTGGAGAGACAGTAAGAAGCAATGAGGAATTTGCAACAGTATCAGTATGTGATGGATGGCAGTTTATGGGGGGGGGGGGGGGGGGGAGAAAGAGTCTCAGATACAATCACATAGATGGGTTAACTCCAGGAAAGGTAAGAGAGGTAGGCAGCTAGTGCAGGAGCCTCGTGTGGCTATACCCATTTCAAACAGGTATGCTGTTTTGGAAAATGTAGGGGGTGATGGATTCTCAGGGGAACATAGCACGAACAGCCAAGTTTCTGATATTGAGACTGGCTCTAATGCAATGAGGGGTACATTGGTTCCAAGGGGACTCTCTAGTGCGAGGTACAGACAGACGTTTCTGTGGCCAGCAGTGAAAAATCAGAAAAAAAAATCAGAACAAATAGCTATTACAGATTGAAACCCAATTTCAGATGCTGAGGTGCAAGTATATGCAAGTTCAAACAAAGACTTTTGTTTCCTATTCTTCATAGGAAGAATTCTTTGTAACCGTGAGAGAGAACATGCCAAGAAATAATCCTCAAATAGCGGACCCGAGGAAGCAAACATTATGGTTTCTTTAATCATGTAATCACTGAGGCCAAAATAAAAGGTCTAAGCTAATCTACAACTTAAAGTTAACAGACTACACACTTCAACACAGTTTTAACGTCAGATTAACAATAAGTATCTGCTGCTACAGGCTGAAATGTGTTGCTTACATTCCTGTGAAATGGACAGTAAGGAAAGATAATCAATTTCTAGCAATCCAGGGTATGGGCAATATGAAATTGCCTGGTTCAGAGATCTAGGATACTGTAGAAAGTAAATTGTTTGTTTCAATAAGGCAATCATCCTCCACAAAGGAAATGCATGAGGTTAAAGGTGCTCCCAAAGTTACAATGGAGCTATTGCCTGTTTCAGCAGGAAAAACAGCCTCCATGATGGAAACACAAAAGATTTCAAGGAACTTCAGATCCGGGTTGAAAAGCTGGAGTCTGTGCTGCAAACATTGTGGCACATCGGAGAAGGGACATGTTACTTGGACACTTTGCTCAGAGGGGCTCTCACCCCTCAGACTAGGCAATTCAAAATTAGTCTGTGATGAGGGAAAAGTGTGTTGAGGGAAAAAGAGTGAGAGACTCTGGAGGACTCAAGGGGTTAAATTTAAGAAGTCTCGGCCCCTGTTACAAGGTTCTTGCAAATTGTGCAGACAAGGGTGAGGACTGCAGTGAGAACAAGCAAACTGATCATCGCACTTTGGTACTGGGAACTATTCAAATGGGGCCAGAAAATAAGAATAACATGGTGTAAGGGGAAAGTATAATTGAAGGGATAGATACTGCTCTCTATGTTGATGGCAACAACATTCATAGGACTAGAAAATATCTCTTGCTAAAAGACAGTTAGCATTTCAATCTGTGCTCAAAGATTGAGTGTGGTATTGATTTCAGTTTGTAGGGCACTGACATTAGTACTGGGGTTAAAGGTTCTGGTGGGCCATGCTTCACTTGAACAATGCTGGAACCAGTGGCCTGGCAAATTGAATCCTGAGGGCTGCCTTGGGTGGGGTGGCAGTGTGTGCATGGTTGGCATAAAGAAATGAGAAGGAGAAGACGACATTGGCACGAGTGTTTCAGAGGCAACCTAACAATAGCTGTATGGTAGGACAGAGGATAAATCTGGAGATAATAAGAGCATGTAATAGAGGCAGTACATTAATCATGATGACTTTAACCATCATCTAGATTGGGACAGTCAGACAACTAGAGGAGGCCATAAGGGGGAAGACGTAGAGTATATTTGCACAGTTTCCTCGAATATGTTGTGGATGCAACCAGGGATCAGGCTATTTAGGACCTGGTGAAGTATGATGAGGCAGAGTAAAAGATCCCCTCAGAACCAGTGGCCATAAAATGGCTGAATGTAGCATTCAGCATCAAGGGGAAGAATGTGGTTTGGAAACAACTATGCTAAGCTTAAATGAAAGCATTTACAAAATATTGAGGACAGAGCTAACTGGTATCGATTGGGAAAGGAGTTTAGCAGCAATGACATTTCAGAAATAATGGCAGATGTTTAAGTAAATAGCTCATGTCTTGTTGCAAGAACACATTCAGTGAGGAAGGAGGATTCTAGGAAGGAGGTAAGCCAACATGGTTAACCAGGGCAGTTAAGAACAGCATCAAATTGAAAGGAAAGCAGACAGTGTGTCTAAGACTAGTGATAAGTGACAGCATTGGGAAAATTTTATAAACCAACAAAAGACAATGACAAAATAATAAAGAGAGAGAAAATAAAGTTTTAGGGTAAACTTGCAAGTAATATCAAAAGAAACAGCAAAAGTGCCTTAAATATACAAAAAAGGAAGAGAAAAGCCAAAGTAAACTTACCTCTTTAGGGAATGAAACTGGTGAAATAATAAAAGGAAGCCAGGGAATGGCAGAGGAGTTGAATACTTTGCATCAGTCTCCACAGTAAAAGACACTACTAGCACACCAAAATAACTCAATGATCAAGAGGCAAAAGGAGCAGAGGAAAGAATTACAATGACTACCACTGGAGAAAAAGTGCAAAGGAAGCTAATGGGGCTAAAAACCGATAAGTCCATTCGATAGCAAGGGAGGCATCCAAGGATATTTAAGGAAATGGCTTGAGAGATAGTGAATACACTAGTCATAAACTTTCAAAAATTCTTAGCATCTGGAAAATTTAACAGCTATGTTTGCAAAGGGAAGGAGACAAAAAAAGTAAGAACAATGGACCGGTTAGCTTAATGTCTGTTATTAGGAAAATATTAAGAGTTTACTATAAAGGATACAACAGCAAAGCATTAGAAACATCATCAAGCATAGTCAGTGACACTTCATGAAGGGGAAATCATGCCAGACAAATTTTCTGGAATTTTTTGAGGAGATAACAAGTTGGATAGATAAAGTGGAAGTGGTGGATGTAATATATTTAGATTTTTCAGGATGCATTTGATAAGGTACCATATCTTAAGCTATTTAATAAGATAAGAGTCCATGGTGTTGGAGGTAGAACATTAGAATGGATAGAAGACAGAGTTGGGCTAAGGAGGGCATTTTCAGGATAGAATACCACAGGGATCAGTGATGGGACCACTGTTATTTATTATATATGTTAATAACTTTGAGGGAAGTGACTCCAGGTCCCTTATCTAAAGGGAGGCAAATTGGCATTGGCAGTGGTCGAGAGAATGTTCACTAGGTTGACACGAGGTATGAAGAGAGGTTGAATAGGTTGGGCCTGTACTCATTAAAGTTTAGAAGAAAGAATGGCGAAACCTTATTAAAACATATTAGATTATCTTGGGGACTTGACAAGGTACATGTGGAAAAATTATTTCCCCTCTTTGGAGATTGTAGAATCAGAGGGCATGATTTCAGAATAAGGGCTTGCCCATTTTAGATACAGATGAAGAGGAATTTCTTCTCTCATAGGGTATTGAATCTGTGGAACCCTTTACCACAGATGGATGTTGAGGTTAATCATTAAGTATGTTCAAAACAGAGACAGATTTTTTGACCAGTAAAGAAATCAGGGGTTTTAGGGAAAAGGTAGAAAAGTGGGATTGTGGATGATTGGATCAGCCAGGATACTACTGGATGGCACAGCAGACTTGTCAGTCTGAATGATCTATGTTGCACCTATTTCTTATGGTCTTAATAAATGTCTTCTAGTCTAAAGGGACTTGCAGCATTCACTCTCTTTGGAACAGAATCAAGGCTAAATGTCTTGAACCCAGAGTTGACAAATCGAACAAGGCTGTCAAGAATGTATGTGGCAAGAATAGTGAAACCTCCAGACCACCTGAATTTGTGAAATCAGAGACATTTGGGAAGATGTGACAGTGGTAAATGTAATTATATACCCAAATATATATATATATGGATAATGAGGGAAACAATTTTGGGAGGAGATGTTGTATAAAGGTGGAAGGGTCTGAAGGAGCTAATACTAAGGAGTTCCTTAAGCATTACCCCTTATAGTAATGTTACATGGAACTGGTAGGAGAACAACTAGGATATTGAAGGAGTAAGATGAATGATGGTTTTCCTCAGCCTCTAAAACGTAACTTGCACTTTGTTGCTAAGATGAAAACATACATGTTCAAAAGACTCCTCTTGTTTGACAATGAAGTGGGCTCCCTCTTCCACAATAGACCAAGTGAGCCTGATAAACCCCTACCCTTCAAGATGACTTTAGTAGCAAATCTACCGTGTTGATCAATAATGCAGAATGCTTCATACAACACAGTGGTATGTAGTGATCATACATCAAAGATATGCCAGACCTCCATAAGCAAAAAAAAATTCAGCAAAACAAATAAACCCCACCCCAAATGTAAACCTAAAGCAAAATATTCACAACTGAGACTCCCTTATCCTCAATAATAAGGGCACCATACACAGCAATGCTTTCTCTGGAGGCTACCTCCACCTGATTCTCAAAAAACATTACCGATCCTAACTGCCTGCTTGATAAAGCAGCTTTTCCTCACATCACCAAAGGCCTTAACTTAGTGATCTTTGATTGTTGATCCTTCCACTTATGGGAACAGTTTCATCCATATATTCTGACTGAATTCCTCATGGTTTTGAACACCCCTATCAAATCTCCTCTAAACTATTTCTTCATAGCCCCTGTTTCTCCAATTTGTCCATGTCTGCTGAAATTCCACATCCCAGCAGCTATTCTCTTGGATCTTTTTTGAATTGATCTCATTGAATGATGGAATAGGTTCCAGGGACTGAATAGTCCTACTCCTTTTCCTATGATCTGTTTTAATGTTTTCTCATCCTTCCCATCATATGTAGTGCCCAATGCTGCAGTCTGTGTTGGATTATCATAACTTCCTTCCTTTTGTACCCTCCACACATTAAAGACAGCAATGGCCAAACCTGACAATCAAATTATATTAAAAGAAAATCAGTTCTAAACTATGAAAAGAGAATATGTTTCAAGTCAAAAATCAGAAGTTCCTTGTATTTGTTGCACAAGCTTAAAACAAACAGAAGAGTCTAAATTGTGAAGTGTCGAAATAAGTTTGAAGCAAAATAGTGGCATTTAAGAAAAGATGACAATCATTCTAAAAGCAGTGATAATTATCATCTGCCAAAATTCAGTTTTTTAAAATATAAATACTCTCTCCTTTTCATTTTTCTCTATGACTTCAAACTTACCAGATGATTTTGTTCAGAAATCATATGCTCTTTAAAATTTCAGAGAAAAATTTGCAAATGTGATATTTGCAAGATCAGATCACAATTCACACAATTTCTCCATTTAATGAGGAAATTACAATGCCAGCTAAGGTAATAAAGGCAAAGTTCGCCTTATTTAATACATTACTAAGTTTGTCTCAGGTTTGAAGGAGAGATTAGGATTGCCTTAAAAAATTCCAAAATTCACATAAACAAGCTATGCAGATTATAAGGGGAATGGAAATTTAAAAGTTTCACACCACAATTCATTCTATGAGCTTTTTCGTAAATAACAGAAACCTCCTCTCCCAATCTCATTTGTCCTAAGTGCTCCCTAGAAACTATTAGTGAGCAGCATCTGATAGCAGCCAGACAATAGCTCATTTACTCATCCTTTTCATCCAAGAATGACACATAGCTGAAAAAGATGAATATTTTAAAAACTGGAATTATAAAACAATTTAACGAAGGGGAGTTTGATTTGTTCAGATCATTTGGAACAGCATTAATACATCACGTAATGGAATGAGGAACGTAATCTGTTGAAAGCTAAACTAACCTCACGTGATAAAGTTTTGTCATGGGCACAGCTTATACTCACATGCCGGTGACTGGAGTCGTGAAATTCCATTCTGTAGGTTTGAATCAAAACTTCTGCTATTCTTGAAAGAGTCTGGTGAACTGGTAGCACTGAATGAACGAGCCAGGTTTGGCATACTGCGTCTGAGTTTTTCTGCAACAGAAAGAGTCATTTCAAATTCAACCACATATTTTTGCAACAAAGGCAAATGCATTCAGAGTTCAAATAAGGATTAATGCTACTTATATTTTAAACATTTACATGAACAAAGTGCAAATATTGGAAATCTAACCTATTTCAAAAAGGCTTCAAAGAACACAGCAAGCCAGTAGCTAATCAATCGACCAGCATTTAAAGTGCTGACCTTTTGTCAGAACAGTTCTTGTAAAGCCCATGTTTTCTTTCAACTAATGTTGTAGGAACTATTGTTTGTTTTTGTTATAATCGGTTTTAGTTGGAGCAGAAAAAACAACTTATCTTCACACAATTGTTTTAAGCGCTTTTTGAAGTTCCTTCAATAACAGTAAGAAAAAAGCAAGTTTCCCCTACAGGAACGTTCGACAAGGCTTCCCATGGGAGACTGGTTAGCAAGGTTAGATCTCATGGAATACAGGGAAAACTCACCATTTGGATACAGAACTAACTCAAAGGTAGAAGACAGGGTGGTGGTTGAGGGTTGTTTTTCAGACTGGAGGCCTGTGACTAGTGGTACTGGGTCCACTACTTTTCGTCATTTGTATAAATGATTTGGATGTGAGCATAACAGGTACAGTTAGTAAGTTTACAGATGACACCAAAATTGGAGGTGTAGTAGACAATAAAGAAGGTTACCTCAGATTACAGTGGGATCTTGATCAGATGGGCCAATGGGCTGAGCAGTGGCAGATTGAGTTTAACTTGGATAAATGTGAGATGCAGCATTTTGGGAAAGCAAATCTTAGCAGGACTTACAACACTTAATGGTAAGGTCCTAGGGAGTGTTGCTGAACAAAGAGACTTTGGAGTGCAGGTTCATAGCTCCTTGAAAGTAGAGTCACAGGTAGATAGGATAGTGAAGAAAGCAGTTGGTATGCATTCCTTTATTGGTCAGAGTATTGAGTACAGGGTTTGGGAGGTCATGTTGTGGCTGTACAGAGGATTGGTTAGGTCATCTTTGGAATAACATGTGCAACGCTGGTCTACTTCCTATCAGGAACGATGTTGTGAAACTTGAAAGGGTTCAGAAAAGATTTATAAGGATATTGCCAGGGTAGGAGGATTTGAGCTACAGGGAGAGGTTGAATAGGCCGGGGCTGTTTTCCCTGAAGTGTTGGAGGCTGAGGGTTGACCTTATAGGAGGTTTATAAAATCATGAGGGACATAGATAGGGTAAATAGACAAAGTTTCTTTCCCTGGGGTGGGGGAGTCCAGAACTAGAGGGCATAGGTTTAGGGTGAGAGGGGAAAGATATAAAAGAGACCTAAGGGGCAACCTTTTCACGCAGAGAGTGGTATGTGCATGGAATGAGCTGCCAGAGGAAGTGGTGGAGGCTAGTACAATTGCAATAGTTACAAGGCATCTGGATGGGTGTTATGAATAGGAAGGGTTTGGCGGGATATGGGCCGGGTGCTGGTAGGTGGGTCTAGATTGGGTTGGGATATCTGGTTGGCATGGATGAGTTCGTCCTAATAGTCTGTTTCCTTGCTATACATCTCTACGACTCGATGACACTATGACATTACCTTATCGGGGACAATGAGCTGAATTGTGTGTCACTACCAACCTCCCCCATCTGGGTGGGTGGGTGTGTGGTGTGTGCGCGCCTTTGTAAAATACATCAGATGGCCAGCCCACCACCTTCGAATCCACCCTGAGCTGACCCCCAAAGAAGCAAGGCCATTAGGTGCTGAAATCACTGCCTATCTGCTGTATTTAATCATGTAAAGGTTAATTGGGTTTGTTAACATGCCTTTAAAATGAATAATGTGTTGTCCATGCCAATTTATGGCTGATGTGGGCAGGTGGGAGCAAGTAGACCGATGGAAATTTTAAAAGGCCTCAAACAATAGAAGGTGGGAAGGAAGGGGGTACTTCATTCAGGGGTGTCCTGGACATTTTGGGGGAACCCCACCACAATGTCCACCCAACAGAAATACCCTTCCTGACCTTAAAGCAGTGTCCTCTATGAAGCAGGCCAACCTGATTGCTTGGCAGAACTTAGAAGTTCCTCTCAAGTGAGAGGCAGGGGTCACTGACACTGCACAAGGACTACAGGGCAGGGCTTGCAAAGCCGACTTCCCTTTCAGAATCGCTGGAGGCGGAGAGGCTATGGCTGGAACCACAACCTCCAAGAATCCAACTCTGCAATCAAGATGCATCCTCCAACAAAATAAGATACAATGGCATTCTCATTACAGTGACAGGTGCATGGTTTGCGATCCCAGATCTGAAACACACATCTAAGGATCCAACCTCCAAGGTCAGAGGCAAAGGACACTATCCTGCCATTTTTCTTAACCAAAAGGAAGTTGCATTTTGAAATAGAACATGTGTCAAGAATAGTTGCATGAATTTTTAAGAAGAACCAGAAAATAATTCCTCCATTATTTGGCATATTTCAATTTGAATAGTATGCAAAAAATGTTATTGTACTTTGTATTATTTCATTCATAAATCATAAATATGTTACATTAAACTCTTGGCCAACAGAGCTGAGGACAAAACAAGACATCAATGCAAATAGAACATAGAAAAATACTGCAGAAAAGGCCCTTTGGCCCTCGATGTTGCATGACCAGTAAACTAATCTAAGCCCGTTCCCCCTACACTATCCCATCATCATCATCTACATGCTTATCCAAGGACTGCTAAATGCCCCTAATGTGGCTGCATCTTAACTACATTGGAGGCAGGGCATTCCACGCCCTTACTACTCTCTGCATAAAGAACCTGCCTCTGACATCTGTCTTAAATCTATCACCCCTCAATTTGCAGCCATACCCCCTTGTACAAGCTGACATCATCATCCTAGGAAAAAGACTCTCACTGTCCACCCTATCTAATCCTCTGATCATCTTGTATGTCTCTATCAAATCCCCACTTAGCCTTCTTCTCTCCAATGAGAACAGAGTCAAGTCTCTCAGTCTTTTCTCATAAGTCCTTCCCTCCAAGTCTAATACCCCATATTTCAGTCTTCTCCTCTACAATATTCTCCTTTACCTGAGTGAAAATGGATGAGAAATAGTTGTTTATCACTTCTATCACCACAGAGTCCACATTCAACTTCCCACTTCTGTCTTTGACTGGTCCTATTCCTACCCTAGTCATCCTTTTATTCCTTACATACCTATAGAAAGCTTTAGAGTTGTCCTTTATTCTATCTGCTAAAGACTGCTTATATCCCCCCTTGCTCTTCTTAACTCTCTCTATAATTCCTTCCAGCTAATCTGTAACTCTCCATCGACTCATCTGAACCACCTCATCTTAACGTCACATAAGCCTCCCTCTTCTTTCTTTCGTAAGCCACAGTTCCCTTACCTTATCACTTCCTCCCTGCCTGACAGGGACATACCTATCTGTGATATGCAATATCTGCTCCTTAAACCAGCTCCTCGAGTGTCCCCATCCACTGCATTTTGCTACCCCATTCTATGCATCCTAAGTCTTGCCGAATCGCATTATAATTGCCCTTCCCACACCTATAACCTTGTGGCATATATCTATCCCTTTCCATCGCTAAACTAAACATGACCAAATTATGGTCACTCTCTCCAAAGCGTTCACCTACCATTAAATCAAACACCTGGCCTGGTCCAGATCCAATGTGGCCTCCCCTCTTGTCGATCCTTCAATATACTTTGTCAGGAAACCCTCCTGCACACATTGGACAAAAACTGACCCATCTGACTTACTAGAGTTATAACATTTCCAGTCAATAACTCCCAGCAGTATGACCTCTCCTCTCCGGTTTCTAACCTCAGCCCATACCACCTCAATATACGAGTCCTCGTCAAAATTTCTTTCAGCCATCGTTATATTATCCTTGACTAACAAGGCCACACCTCCCCCTCTTTTACCACCTTCCCTGATTTTAATGAACGATCTAAATCCTGGAACCGGCAGCATCCATTCCTGACCCTGCTCTAGCCATGTCTCCAAAATGGCCACAACATCGAAGTCCGAGGTACCTATCCATGCTGCAAGCTCACTTACCTTATTCCAGATACTCCTGACGTTAAAGTAGACACACTTCAAACCAGCTTTCTGTCTGCCAGCACACTCCTGTGACCGTGAAATCCTGTCAATGTCCTCCCTACTCTCATCCTCCTGTGTACGAGAACTATTCCACAGGTGCCCATCCCCCTACTGACCTAGTATAAACCCACCCGAATAACACAATCAAATTTCCCACTCAGGTACCCCTCTGGTTCAAGTGGAGACCTTCCTGTTTGAAGAGGTCCCACCTTCCCCAGAATGAGCCACAATTATCTATGTACCTGAAACCCTCCCTACCCCCACTTGTTCAGCTGATATATCACCCTGTTCTTCGCCTCGCTATCACGTGGCATGGATAAGAAACGTTCGAGGTAAGCTTTTAAAGATTTAAATTAATGACTCACCTTTCCTGGTAGGCCCCTGGTCCAAGCTTATATATCTCCAACATATACCATGCTGCAAACAATTTAAATAGTTTGGAGACACGCCTGGGAAGTGAAAATTCTCACACAACCACATCATTACCTGTGCAGGTTGTCATGTAGTTATAATGTCACTGGGCAAATATCTACAATGTCAGGCTAAAGCTCTCAGAATAGGGTTTGTATCCCTTTGTGGCAGATGGTGAAATATGAATTCAATAGACATTGGGATTAGCAGGTTAGTCAAAAAATGATCCCATATGGTCAAGCGACCACAGATCCAAATGTGCATATTCCAAACTGACCCACAGTCGGAGAGATCAGGCCTGACAGAAAATTGGTGCTGGAAAAGCACAGCAGGTCAGGCAGCATCTGAGGAGGAGAGTTGACAAAATGTTGACTCTCCTGCTCCTTGGATGCTGCCTGACCTCCTATGCTTTTCCAGCACCACTCTTTTCGACTCTGATCTCCAGCATCTGCAGTCCTCACTTTCTCCCTGACAGAAAATTGGTCTAAATAAACTAAACAGCTGCCAGCAGTTATTGGCTGCAGAGGAAAGTGGAAACCAAGGCCATAGAGATTAAAAAGGCTCAAGAGGAACCAGTTACAACTAACTCAGGTGTGTATTTGATAAGTATCAATCAGGCGTTCTGCCATCTTGACTAGTGCACTTTACACCAATCACATGGCAACAGTGAGGGACGTTGGCACGACCCCATTGGATGATTGGAACTTCGCTCATGACCTCTTTAGACAAAGACCACAGAACAGTCAGAGATGTTTGATCCAACTTGTCCATGCCAAACAGATATCCTAAATTAATCTAGTCACACTTGCTAACATTTGACCCATATCCCTCTAAACCCTTCCTATTCATGTAGCCATCCAGATGCCTTTTAAATTTTGTAATTGTACCAGCTTTCACCTCCTCTGGCAATTCATTCCATATACATATCACCCTCTGGGTGAAAAAGTTGCCCGTGAAGTTCCTTTTAAATCTCTCCCTTCTCACCTTAAACCTATACCCTCTGGTTTTAGACTCCCCTACCCTGGAGAAAAAGACCTTGGCTATTCACCCAACCCATGCCCCTCATGATTTTATAAACCTCGTTAAAAGGTAATTCCTCAGCCTCTGACACGCCAAGGAAAAAGTCCCAGCCCATTCAGCTTCTTCCTGTTGCTCAAAACCCTCCAATCATGGCAACATTCTTGGAAACCTTTTCTGGACCCTTTCAGGTTTAACATAATCTGTCCTATGGGAGGGAAATATAACTGAGAAAGGTTCAAGTGCTGGCATGGCCATGAATGTTCCTGAAGTACTCATGCACCAATTGCAATGCTACTCAAACCTTCTCTCTGTCAGTCTGAAGATCAAGAATCCCAGGTCAAGAAGGAGTGCGGCCCAGACTGGTGGAGAAGTGCCAGAATTCACTTCATCATTGATTTCAGAGTGAAGGGCACTCTGAAGTGTGACTGTGTCGATGAAGAGAAAGGACTCTCACAGGAACTAAAAGAAACAAAACATTCTGTCCCTGCATGAGAACTCCCTGGATATTCTGTGCAAATCTGGAGGATTTGGCTTCAGTGGTAACACGTTAGCTGCATATTAAGTAAATAGAACCTTTTCCTATTTATAAACACAGCTGGAAGCTCCAAGACACTCTAATGACAATGTGGGTATGATCTGTAATACCTTATAACTGTAGGAAACCAGCTGCAGCAAAAAGGCCCATTGCCCAAACTGCTTGCTCATTCCACCTCTCAACTTTCAGGGATTTTCAGATATATCAGTGACCTTCCATATATACTTGTGAGTAGCTCTGAGAGATCCCACAGAGGGAGGAGTGGCAATGGCCAAATGGCATTGATGCTAGACTATTAATCTAGAAACTCAATTAATATTCTGGGGGCCTGAGTTCGAATCCCAGTATAGCAAATAGAATTTGTACTCATGATAATCTGGAATTAAGAATCCAGTAATGACATTGTAGTCACATTAAAGACATCGATTGTTAGAAAAACCCATCTGGTTCATTAATGTCCTTCACGGAAGGAAATCTACCATCCTCACATGGTCTGGCCTACAGGTGACTCTAGCTCCACAGCAATGTGGTTGATGCTCAACTACCCTCTGAAATGGCCTAACAAGCCACTCAGTTGAAGAGCAATAAATGCTGCCCAACCAGTGACGCCCACATCCCATGAGTGAAAAAGAAAATTGAGCCCTCAAAATAGTCAGTTGTGAAGAGGCCACTATTGCCTGCAAGAGAACCAGCACAGGATTGTCCCCTAGTCCTCATAGTCACGGAATTGCTATGGTGCGGAAGGAAGCCATTTGGCCTTTTGAGTCTTCACTGCACCTCCGAAAAGCATCCTACCCAGACCTCTCCATCCTATCCCCATAACCCCGCTTTTACTATGGCCAATCCACCTAGTCTGCATATCCCTGGACACCACAAGGCTGATAACATGGCTGATCCACCTAACCTGCACATTTTTGGACTATGGGAGGAAACCGGTAGAGTCAGAGAAAACCCAAGCAGACACAGGGAGAATGCCTGTTTGGAGTTTGCACAGTTACCCAGGGCTGGAATCAAACTCAGGTCCTCAGTGCTGTGAAGAAGCAGTGTTTACCACTGAGCCACAGCTTTCCAGCCAGCTGAAGGACACAGGGCACTTCCCAGGATAGCCTGAAGCTCTTGTAATGCCTCTCAGTCAGTTGATGTTACTGCAATATCTGTAATTTCAGTTTCCACTCCTGCTCTGCCTGTATAACTCCTGGACTACCTGGAGTTTGCCCTGGGCAGGCTGATCTGCTGATGCCGTTCCTCTATCCATCTACACTGGCTCCTCCTCCATTAAACAATGCTCAAAATCAGGGCAGGATGGTGCTGTGCCATCTTAATGTTTGCTTCAGGAAATATGGCTATTCACAGCATTGATAGCCACGTTCATCATAGACTTTTAAGTTGATTTTCAGATCCACTGCATAATGCCCCTGCTGGTAATTTTCCTCCCTTGACCACCTTCCAACCCAACATGTCCATCACGGTGAGGTCTATCATGTGTGGCCCCACAGGACAGATCCTTGTAGCAAAACATTCAAGTGAATAGACAGTTTGCATATCGAGTGGGATACTTAAAAGCACCTTCCTCAACATAACAGTCAGCTTCCCTTCACTGAAATTTCAACACAAGCTTTGTATCCTTGCCTTTGCAAGTTAGACATATACCCTCCCTCCATTAACACCACAAACCTCAATTTTCTGATTCAAACATGTAGTTGGGGAAGTCAAGAGATCCTCCACCAGCTGTCCTTCCTCAATGTCTGCATCCAAATCTTATCCATTCCAATCTGCCCTCAATGATGTCAGTGTCCATGATATTATAGGATCTCATTAGAATGTCACAAGGTCTAGATTGATGCTGGTTCATGGAAAGAAACTTAGCTGAGCATGGTTCGTTAGCCACTGCATTTGTGATTAATACATTAGGACAAAGTGAGGACTGTAGAATCAGAATTGAAGAGTGTGGTGCTGGAAAAGTACAGCAGATCAGGCAGCATCAGAGGAGCAGAAGTATTGACATTTCCTGCTCCTTGGATGGTGATTAACACACTGCCCTTTCAGTCAATTAAATATTCTCACATTAACCTTGCCCACCTGAAGAAAGCCTCCTCCCACTCTGGATGTTGCCACTGCATTGGCAAACACCAGGCCTTCTTGTGAGAATATAATTCACTTCATTTCTATGAGGGTCAATATTTTCAATTCTCCCCCTTCACCCATCAATGTCTCCCAATTATCCTTTACTCACACCAACCTGTGATTCATGTCACTCTTATTACCCTTGAACAGTTGCCTTGCCTGCCCTTTCCATGGATTCCATGTGTAAGTTGACTTTGCTGCTTTCCCTCCCAAATCCCCAAATATCAACATCCCGATGCCCGTTTTGACTCCGATCCCTTCCAATTCTAAAGATGACTTTTCTTGCATTTCTTGACCTTCCTTTTTGAGACGGTACAATTCTGCCATGACCCTATATGTACCCTCTAACATATCCAACTGCCCCTGTAACCTGCTGCTCAGTATTATCATTCATCCTTTTGAAAGGAATGACCCTGCACTAAACTCTTCCTCCCAGATGCAGCCAAGTGAACCCCAGACAGGACAGAAACATGTGACTTTATCCACCCTTCATCCTTTGAAAATGACAGAGCCCCAACTTTCCCTGGCCATTGTCCTTCCTTTCCCCACTGATCTTCCCTTCCAGTGTTACCTTCTCTCCATTCTACCTGAAAGAAGAGCCAGTCTGTTCCCCTGTGCTGCTTTCTTTCCTGGATATCCTAAACTGCAATTCCATCATTGAATCAAGTACTTACACCAAGAAGTCAAGCTCATCCGCTGCATGCCTCTTAATACCATCAGATTTGTGAAGGCACACAATTGTTGATTGGGTGTATCATAATTGGGAAAGAGCTCTTAATAGTGGTGCAAAGATTTCCTTGTTGTAATTCAAAACTACGGCCTCCCATCCAATTTAGTTCACCCATCCGCCATTCTTCCAAACTCCTCCCAAGACTGGAATGTTCTACCAGTAAAGTTCTGAAAGGCTGATCACTGCAACACAACAGGTTTGAGCCAAGACTGCTTATACATACAAAGGCTATACTTTATTACATATGAGGAAAACCAGTGTTCATTAGATGGTATTATAGGTTAATAAAGTTTATTTGGAATCAGTGGATATTAACTTTTAAAATGCTAAGATAAGCATCTAATCCATAATATTAAAGTTTGTTTGAACTAATACTGCATTAGACATCACTGTGAATTCTAATTTTTATACAGTGTTTATAAGACCATGGGAAATTGGAACAGGAGTCGGCCATTCAGCTCCTCAAGCCTGCTCTGCCATTCATTAGGATCATGGCTGATCTCATTGGCTGATTGATTTTCTTTGTTGAAAACACTAAACATGAAAGGAAAATTATTATATAATAGCTGCTCTATTTAATTTTCCATTCAGCTTGTATTGTGTAAGTCTTGTATTGTATTGTGAAACTCTAGCAATCTTGTGTAATTTTCTGCAGCTTATCTGGGCAGAAAACAGCTTGCCATATGAAAAATATATCAAATTACTGCTAGTTTTAAAGAGATTTCACTTTGTCCACTGGAAATTGATAATTGGAAGCAAGAGATCCACAAGACACCGATGGCAGCTATTTATCCTTTTAATAATCTCCAGCATAATCGGGAAAATGATGTGAAAATATCAGATAGAATTTTGACATGATTACATTTATTCCTGCCCCTCAAGGCTTTTAATTGTGTTTTTGTGACAGTCTAAGATGCAGCCAGAGTGTAAATTTATTACTATCAGTTCAACATAAAATTGTTGTTGCATAATTTAGCACAAATTTTAGCCCCTTAAGGTTTTATTTAACCTAGAGAGATATTTGATATTTACAACTTTTCTTCATGTATTAATATTTCAATGCAAATTATATCTTGGAGTCAGTTTATATTGTTATGATGAATGTAGTTACAAACAGAAACAAAATTTTATCAAAAAGGAAGACCATGAATGATGGCTTGCTATTATTGCAATTCTACAAAGAAATTTAAGAAGGATATTGAAAGTACTTGTCAAATCAATGAAAAAGGGACTATTGAATATAGATAAAGTTTCAGTTACAGAGATAATTTGACAAATTTCAAAGGCATATCAATATTCCAAGATAATCAGTGCTTTAGAGATTGACAGAAACAGCAAGATGAGGTACAAAATATATGTCTACAAATTTCCAAGCATCATGGAATCAGCACAGCCAAATGCTGAAATCTTTTTTTAAAATAGAACTACCAACCACCATTTAGGGGTAAGCTTAAAAAAAATGGATCTGTCTCTTTTCAATTAATACATGCACAAACATTTCAAAGCTTCCTATTTCTATAATTTCAGTTCCAGTTATTGATTACAAAGAAAAACTTGCACCCTCTTCCATTTGTATTCAGAGGATTTTCTGCTCTAATGCCATGCAAATAATTCACTTCTGCAACAGAAAATGCTAGTTCTTCTGTTTGCAGAAATCTGTAAGATGACAATAATGCATTTTTCCTCAGATTCTTAAGAATGCATAGTTTCACCAAAACACCTCTCAGGAAATGAATTTAGGAGCATAAAGTTAAATGTCTGGAAACAGTAGAGAGCTGTCTTTTGCAGATATTGCCAAAGTGTAAATTTTGTGCTTGATCATTACCACACAGGTATGCAGAGAATCACTTCAGTACACAGCGAGTACCATTTGAGGAACTTCCTTCCCAAAGCAGAGAGAACCTTACAATGTTCTCATCAAGGACAGTGTAAACAATTTCTGGTGAGACACAAGTGAGGTTTTTATTTGTGATATATTAACTGAATTATCCCATGGCTCGACAGCAGTTATTCTGGCATAGATGTGAGAATGCACATGGAATCTCCATTGCAGCTGACTCCGTCGGAATTGCTGAGGAAATTAAATTTTCTTCATCTATGCCTGGCAGCCTCAGAAAATCTCCATTTAAATCAGAACTGGTAGCATTCTGATTAAATGAAGCGAACAGTTACTTTGGAAAATTTGGACTATTAAATATATTGTCTAACTCCTGAGTAATTTTCTGACATTTATCTCTCTCACTCCCAACTACACCCTGCCTCGCAACTAACACACACCAGATCAGAACTGACCTGACACTCCTTCTCTATTTCAAGAAACTAATGGTGCCCCATCTGCAAACTCCAACCCATTCCAAACCTGACGTCCATTCACCCACCCATCCAATTTCCCTCATTTCGAGCATGGCCCCCACTTCACTTTCTGTGAACCAACACTTCTTTGCCACCATCCCACCACCCCCTAGTGCCAAAACCTTTTTCCTGCCAAGAGATCTGTATACCTGACACACAAATCCAATTACTCCCCACCCACAACAACGTCATCTACCTGTCCCCCTTGCTATCTTGCAACCTGGAATCACATTTACATGGCACACTACTCCCCTGATACCTCTTACCCACGCCCTAAACATTTGGCAACTTATCCACTTGGCATCTTACCCTCTCCGAACTTGGCATTCATACCACCTGCCAGCCAATCTACTGATCTGAAATTTTCCTACTCAGCTTTAATTCTTACAACTGAGTTAGTAGCAGGAAAGATGAGGAATTTAAGGACCCTAATTAGGAAATTCTTATGGCATTCCTCAATGAGGAATAATACTCCTGTGAAAGATTAAAACATCTCTAACTTGGTAAGATAATGACTGCGAGGTAAAAACAATGACTGCAGATGCTGGAAACCAGATTCTGGATTAGTGGTGCTGGAAGAGCACAGCAGTTCAGGCAGCATCCAAGTAGCTTCGAAATCGACGTTTCGGGCAAAAGCCATTCCTGATGAAGGGCTTTTGCCCGAAACGTCGATTTCGAAGCTACTTGGATGCTGCCTGAACTGCTGTGCTCTTCCAGCACCACTAATCCAAGATAAGGACTGCAACATGGGAGTTAGCACGTCCCTGGAGAAGGAGACTCTGTACAGGTAGTTCTTGTATAAAGCGTGTTTTGGCAACACAATTTGGCTATAATGTCATGGAGAATTAGGGCATGGTATTTTCGGGAATGCTTACCTCTGTTCGTGATAGCGCGATTCCAGCAGCAATCGTTTTGCACGCTTCATTCTGCACACGTGCTGACGTCAGCTGCTGTCAGAGACTGAGAGAGGTACAATACTATACATTGGGCAGCTTCATCTCTAAAATTAAACTCATGAATGTTCATTGCTCTCCCTCGGAGATGAGGATATTCTTGTCTTATTTCTATACAAGCTCTGTATAATTTCTGCAGAACTGCACTACTCCTATACATACCATTTGCCTTTCTAATTTCTTATTGTACCTGCATATAACACAATCTACTCTTAGATTACTCTTTTCTTTTTTCCCAGAGTTGGAGGACAATAGTGACAAGAGCTTTAACATCAAATGCTATCAACCTTATTATGGAGGCCTAGGGTGATGTCTGTAAGGACGGCCTGTATGCAGCTTGGCGACAGTTTCTCCCAGATTTTTCTCAAGATTTTAAAGGATGTGAACCATCAGAGGAGCTCCCAAAAATCAAAGAGCATGGTGTTGCTCTTGCAAAGAAGATTGGCTTTGAAGAAGTAGAAAGTGAGGCTACTGAAGAGCTGCTTGAGCCCCACTGTGAAGACTTCTCTGCAGCTGATCTACAACAGCTTGTTGCTGAGGGGAAGTGGAAGCTGGAGATGAAAAAGATAAAGTTCAGGATGCAGCACCATGAGGGCTTTCCACTTCTCTTTTGTCTTCTATCCGGAGGGAAACAGAGGCAGATGCAGCTCTTAGAGGACAATGATCACAACGCACAATGCAGTAGGGTAGCAGTTCATTCAATAAGTTATCGTCTGGCACTCTATGAGCAGCTTCTTCAAGACAGAAGAAAAAGGGTAAAGAAGGAAAAACTGGATGCCTTTTTTAAGCCAACCCCCAAGAAACAGTCAGAAGACAATGTCCCACAGCCATCCAACTTCTGCAATCACAACTGCACCTGAGGGTAATGATGACAACGACCCTCTGTCCCTTCAGTAACAATATTTTTTCAAATTTACTTTTGTTTTGTCAATAAATATGACTTAAACCTTCATTCAGGCAGTGCTATACTTTGTGTTAGGCTTTTGGGGGATTTTTGAGTGATCGTGAGTGATTTCTTTTGCTGGTCTGCCCCTAAACCCATTTTTCCCATAGGCCTCATTATTTCTATGAATTGATTTTCCAGGCTTCGCTGGAATGGAACTATGGCATTCTAGGAGAACTACCTGTAACTCCAAAGCAGGTACAGAGCATATCATGGTGCAAACACCTTGAGAATGGTGTTGAGTCATAGTTCAGAGACTCCAAGTCAGTGAGTGAGTGAAGATGAGACTCTTAAGGTGAGTGAAGCCAAAGTCTTTAAGCAACATAGATCAACTCAATGAGAAGAGGATCAACCTTGGCTCAGGAGATCAGCAGTGTCTATTTAATTCTTGCAGTACAAAACGAGATAGTGGACCCAAGTGAGAAGTTAGTACATTGAGGGAACACATACAAGACAACTTGACCACACTATGGAGCAAAGAAACTTCACAGGCACAATCAAGTGTTCAGCTATCAAAAATAAATACATTATTTGTCACCTAATAGGTAACTTTCAGAAAAAGGAAGAAATTGATTAGCTGTGCACAAAGAGGATAATGAGGTAGAACAGTCTACAACAGAAAAAAAGCCTCAAGTGTTCCTATGTTAAACAAATGGAAAGGAATGGGTGAGTTAAGGACATCAAGACAGGCAGTCAGCATCACTGAGAGGAGAACGGCATAACAGTAAGGGAGTATTTTGCAGATTGTGATCATATTATTTAGTATAAAGGTTAAGGATGGACTATAAATAAAAGTTCTAAAATGTAGATAGCCTAATTTTACTAAGATGAGGTTCAATTCGGCCCAAGTGGAGAAGGAGCAGCTACGTGCAGAAAATAAAACTGTTGTTCCAGTGGGAGGCATTCAATGATGAAACAGCAAGAGTATGAGACAAGTGTGTTCCTGTAAAGGAAAGGATGCGACCAAGGCCACAGATTTCCTAGCTGTAGAGGGACGTAAAGGTTAGCCTTAAAATTGAAAAAGAAGGCTATGCCAAATATTGAGGGCTCATTACAGCAGAGTCCCCAGAGGAATATAAATAGACCAAGAGTGAAATAAAGGAAGAAATTAGGAAAGCTAAGAGAGTACATGAGAAAGAATTGGTGTATACAATAAAGGATAAGCCAAAGTGATTGTTACAATACATAAACAGCAATTGAATAACTAGGGAGTCTTCACAATGGGAAAGGATGATGCAGATATAGACATCAGTATGGAAGACAGTGAAATAGTAGAAGAAAATATCAGAGAGGTTCTGGCAAGTTTAGCGGCCTTATAAAGTGGTTAAAGTGCAGCCTTAGATGAGATATATCCAAGGCTTTCAAGGGAGGAGAGGGAGGAGAAAGAAGTGCTTTGAGAGTTATATCCAAATCCTCTCTGGCCACAGGTAAGGTGCCAGAGGACCATTAACATTATTTTAAAAAAGGAAAAGAAAGACCAAAAATGTAAAGGCTGCTTAGTCTAACCTTAATGTTGGGAAAGTTATCAGAAATATTTCTGAGGAACAGGATATAGCAGCATTTGGAGAGAATTGGGTTAATCTACATGGAATTATCAAAGGAAGGCTGTGTTTGATAAATTTAATCAGGCGTGTTCAAAAGAGTAATGCATTATACGTGATCTACATAGATTTACAAAGGCTTTTGATAAGGTGCCGTGTGGCAGCCTGGTCAAGGAATTAAAAACCTATGATTGAAGGCAAAGTGACATGTCTGACTAAAATTGGCTGAAAGGGTGGAAGTATAGGGTGATGGTCAAAGCATGTTTCAGTGGCATTAAGTCTGTTTCCAATGGGATTCTGCAAAGTTGGAGCCCTTGCTGCTATGGTGTACATTAATGATTTGCACTTAAATTTAGGGATCATAATCAAGAACTTTTCAGAAGACATAGAAATTGGAAGTGTGGTGAATAGTGAGAAGAAAACTGCATACAGCAAGAGGATATCAATGGATTAATCAGCTTGGCAGATATGGGGAAAATAGTATTTAAAATGACCTATCCAATGAATACCAAATTCCATTTCAGCTCAATGATATATCATCAATTAAGGTAACTCAGAATGCAACAAAGCCCTCTAAAAAAAGAGTTGTGACGCATTGCAGTCAAACGTCAGATGCTGAAGTGGTTCTAGCTTGCCATGATCTATATCCAAAAAGAGCAGATTTGAGGAAGTGAACATTAGTTTCACCAAAAATGCCATCACTGAGGTGAATGAGGGACTCTCAACCAACCTAGGAGTTGAAGTCCAGAGATTACATGCTTCAACACAAATTTACAGATGGCTTGCGAATACAAATCCCCTGATATACAACTCCATGGAAGCCATCATTGAGAAAGAACAACTAACACCCAATGACTGAAGCCACTGCAAGGAAGAAGTTACCTGTTTCAGAGATTCAGGTTACTTCAAAGACACTAAATGTTTCAGCAGCGAAAACATCCTCCATAGATAAAATCCAAGAGACTGAAATCTTCCAGACATCAGACATTCAAAGACAACAGTTTTTAATGCAGCAAGTTACCAGCCTTCCAAGTCAGACAAGAATGCATTCCAGGTGAGAACGTTTGTGGCCTTACATCAGCTACACACACTAGAACTAAACAGGATATGCAAGAAAGCGTTTGACCACAGTTTATCTTTTTTTTTGGGGGGGGGGCACAGATTTGTTCAGAAGAATTAAGGAAATCTGTTCTTAGTGTCAATGGATCAATGTAAATAAAAAAAGTGATAACATTTGTTCACTTGTGGAACGTGTGGCAGTGCTTCCTTTTGACACAAAGGACTGGAAGCTGCACATTATTTACATTTGCATGTTAGATAACTGAATTTCTGGTTTATATTGAAGACTCTTAAACTAAAACTCAATAGGAAAAGAACTTTAATAAGCTGAGTGGAATATGCATATGATAGAACAATCCTGATACATTTTCATGTATACCACATTGAGCAGATTTGAATTTATGAAGTTAAAAATCACACAGCACCAGGCTATAGTCCAACAGGTTTATTTGGAAGCACTAGCTTTCGGAGCACTGTGGTTGTGAAGTATAGGATCGCAAGACACAGAATTTATAGCTAAAGTTTACAGTGTGATGTAACTGAAATTATATTTTGAAACAGACCTGGATTGTTTGTTAAGTCTCTCATCTTTTAGAATGGGTATGTTGGTTTCAGCTCTTTCATATGTAAATCCCAGAACTTTTTCAAAGTTACATTCTCAAGTGAACTTTAACAATAGGTGCCATGTCGGTCCAGATAATGCATTGAATGTGTGAGGTGCCCTGTCTGTGCCCCAATGTTCAGACTGATTCTAATCTAAAATGGGGATTTACAGAATCTTACATGAATTCATGCAGTTTTTAAGCAACATAAAATGTAATTCTGTAAGTACAAATTCACCCCACAAACATATATGCGTGTGCGTGCAAGGGTGTATGAGTGTATGTGAGAGTGTGTGTTTATGTGTGTGTGTGTGAGCGTGAGCGTAAAGGGGTATAGGTCTGTGAGAGGGTGCATGTGAGTGTGGGAGTGTGACTGTGAGTATATGAGAAAGAGCTTGTGTATGAGAGGTGGTCTGTGCGAGTGTATGAGTCTGTAGGAGAGTGTGTGTGTCTGTGTGTGTCATGCAGAGGAGTCGCCTGTAGTGTAACACAAACCCAAGGTCCCGGTTGAGGCCATCCCCATGGGTTCCAAACTTGGCTATCATCCTCTGCTTGGCCATTCTGCATTGTTGCCTGTCGCGAAATCAGACTTTGAGAATGGTCACCCAAAGGTCTGAGGTCAAATGTCCCGGACCGCTGAAGGGTTCTCCGACTAGGAGGGAATACCCCTGTCTGCTGATTGTCGTGCAGTCGCATGAGTACCTGACATGTTCATGGTAGGAGGTGTCTCCACATGAAATGGTGGCATCCATGTCCACACTCTGACATATCTTGCAGCGTCTACCATGACAAAACCGTATGGCATTGTCCTGAAAGCTGGGCAGTTTGGTGCGAACAACGATCTGTTTCAGGTTTGGTAGTTGTTTAAAGGTGAGAGGTGGAGGCGCGGAGAAGGTCAATAATATGTAGTAGGCTGCGAAGAACATGGCGTAGTCTTTCGGCTCCTGGGAAGTACAGGACAACCAAGGGTACCCTGTCGGTTGCACGACCTCAAACAGATTATTTTTCGCAGCAAACTGCCCAGCTTTCAGAACACCATAAAATCTTGTCACAGTAGACGCTGCAAGATGTGTCAGTGTCAACGTGATACCATTAAACGCGGGGACACCTCTCACCATGTACATGCAGGTACACATTCGACTCGGCCATATGCTGCAGGCAAGAATGCCCTGAGGCATGGGTACATTGGACAGACCAAGCAGAGGCTACAGCAACAGATGAATGGACACCGCACAACAATCAACAGACAGGAGTGTTCCCTCCCAGTCGGAGGGCACTTCAGCAGTCCAGGACCAGCCACAATGAAGATGTTACAAACTTGAGCAGAACAAAATTAGAGATTTCAAAGGCTGCTTTTCATCATTTATTTAAATGATTTGGATGTGAACATAGGATGTATGGTTCGTAAGTTTGCAGATGCCATCAAATTTGGAGTGGACAGCTAAGAAGGTTACCTAAGAGTACAATGGGATTTTGATCAGATAGGCCAATGGGCTGAAGAGTAGCAGATGGAGTTTAATTTAGATAAATGTGGGGTGCTGCATTTTGGAAAGGCAAATCAGGGAGGATTTATACACTTAAATGGTAAGGTTCTGGAGAGCGCTGCTGAACAAAGAGACCTTGGAGTGCAGGTGCATAGTTCCTTGAAAGTGGAGTCACAGGTAGATAGGATTGTGAAGGCAGCGTTCAGTGTGCTTGCCTTTATTGGTCAGTGCATTGAGTTTAGGAGTTGGGAGGTTATGTTGCGGCTGTACAGGACATTAGTGAGGCCACTTTTGGAATATGGCATGCAATTCTGGTCTTCCTGTTTTCGACAAGTTGTTGTGAAACTTGAAAGGGCTCAGAGAAGATTTACAAGGATGTTACCAGGGTTTGGAAGGTTCGTGTTATATGGTGAGGCAAAATAGGCTGGCACTGTTTTCCCTGAAATGTTGAGGCTGAGGGATAATCTTACAGAGGTTTATAAAATCATGTGGGGCATGGATAAGATAAATAGAACAGGTTTTTTACCCTGTGAGGGAGAGTCCAAAACTATAAGGCATAGGTTCAAGGTGAGAGGAGAAAAATTTAAAAGGGATGGAAGGGGCACCTTTTTCAAGCAGAGTGGTGCATGAAGTGGTGGAGGCTGGAACAGTTACAGGATTTAAAAGACATCTGGATGAGTAAATAAATAGGAAAGGTTTAGAGGCATATGGGCCAAACGCTGGCAAATGGGACTAGATTAATTTAGGATATGTGGTTAGCATGGATGAGTTGAACCGAAGGGTCCATTTCTGTGTTGTATACCTCTATGACTCTGTGACTGAAACCTAATACCTGGTCTGCCTCAATGTCCATCATATCAATGTAACGTGTAACTAGTTGTTTAACATGATGCAGTTTATTGCATGTTAACTGCAAGAGATTTTTCAAATTAGACCAGGAAGTGTTTTTCCTTTGCCATACTAGACAAAACAGGCCTCCTAGTTTCCTGCAGTTAAAAAGAAGTGTTGGCAGCAACTGTCATCATGACCAAAAGTGTAGAGAGTTGGCATGCCCACACAATAAGTGACAATTGGGTAGGTTGGCAGCAGGGTAAGGTGGGCTATCAGATCAAATTAACAGAGGTTATCAGATCAGGGGATAGTCAAGTTAGGTTGGAGATGGTATTGAAGAGTTGCGAGGTGTTTAGAGGGATGGGGAGCAGTCGGCTGGCGAACCTCATCATGTTGGTTTAGGTGGTTAAGGGAAGGCATCTGTGGTGAGGAAGCATAAGGGGTCGAATCAGGTCAGGTTCAGTGGAGGGGAATCAGTAGGAGGAGTCCAGAGGTAGGGCAATTCTATTATTAGGAGTTAGAATAGAAATTTCTGTCTAAAATTCCATAGCAGGTAAACAGATCATAATTGTCTGAAGTCTTCAGCTTTAGCTGAGAGTTGAAGGCTTCCTGTGAGGGGGCTGAGAGTGGAGGAATTATCCCTCAGAAGTTCATAATTGCCAGGAAATTTGCAAGGATTCAGGGCATCAAGGTGTCCAAGGGTTTCCAAAATGCATCTCTGGTCATATATCCGGTTTCGGACTTTCAGGAGATCTGGACCATTCAGAATTTCAGTGCAAAAGTTAGCTGGATTCTCAGTGTGCATTCTCAGAGCATGAAGCCTCATGTTGGGAGTGCTAACTGACAAAAATAATTCCAATATTTATGCTAGAGGTGGCTGTTTTACCTCAACAATGATACTAAAGATGTCAAGACATTATAAAGATGCTGCAACTTATAATTACAAGTGGATTGAAACTGATGCAGCGGTTTCTTGATTTGCATGACTAATAATTGAACATGAACTGAATGTAAATCATGATAAAGTTTCAGTAGTGGTTCCTTTTTTTTTTGTATTTAAGTTTAAAAGACACATGCTTCAGGCAAGAATAGGGAGGTTTTGATCAGCATTTGATGCAGGCTGTACCTGAATTGTTGGTAGGTCCTTGAATGCTGGCACTGAATCATAAAGGAATCTCCAATTTCAACTCCAGCATCTTCACCATGACTGACAATGAAAATACAAAATCAAAACGAGAATCACTTTTGAAACAATTTTTAGAATTTTACCTGCATTTGTTCGGTACTGATGCTGATCAGACGTGTGACCCTGTGAGTAATACGATGAATAACCACTGGACTGCAAGTAGGAAGGAGGAGTTGGACCTCTTCTGCATTCTCGTATGCTGGCAAAAGTCTGTGAATGTGGCATACTACGCAATGGTGGAGAGCACCTGGTGAGCCGAGGTTGTGGGGGAAGTTGGTCAAATTCCTCTTCATCTTCCAGACTGCAGCAATCGTACTCTTGATCGCTGCTTGTCCCTCGCTTTGCTGAATATAATGATGTACTGGAGCTGCGTTGAGAGAGTGTTGTTGAAGTGGAAGCATAATCTTGCCGTAGACCTGGAAATCAGGCAAAATAAACAGACAAAAATAATTAACAAGTGGTTTGTTGTGGTGGGCACAAACAACAAATTTATAACAGAATGTAAAATAAATATTTCTGTTCTAAAGAGTAAATGTATTCAGCACTACAATAGAACACACAAAATAATTATCATAGATCACAGCATAAAAGTTGACCCAGTTAGTCTGAATTTTCAATGTCTCAATTTATCTTTATATTTGGTGTATAATTCAATCTCTCCAACTCTGCAGCTAATAAATGCATGTTCAGGGTTATCCTCATAATAAGCGTCAGATTAATTTTTCAGCTTCAGAAACTTTCCAAAAATAGATAAGACAGCCAGTGTGTTAACGGATTAGATTAAGATCTTAACTGTGTACAAAAAAAAATTTCTAATTCAGTAGTTGGATGTACCTACTAGAGGAGATGCAAACCCTGACCTACTCTTGGGAAATAAGGCAAAGCAGGTGACTGAGGTGTCAGTGTGGGAGTACTTTGCAGCGAGTGACCATAATTCTATTAGTTTTAAAACAGTGATGGAAAAGGACAGACTGGATCTAAAAGTTAATGTTCAAATTGGAGGAAGGCCAATTTTGACCGTATTAGGCAAGAAATTTCAAGAGTTGATTGGGGATAGATGTTTGCAGGTAAAGGGACAACAGGAAAATATGAAAACTTCAAAAATGAGTTAATGAAAGTCCAGAAACACTATGTTCCTGTTAGGGTGAAGGTTCAGATCACATGGAATACTGGTACACAGTATTGGACACAGAATTGGCTTGAAAGTAGAAGACAGAGGATGTTGGTGGAGGGTTGCATTTCAGACTAAAGGCCTATGACCAGCAGTGTGCTGCAAGAATTGGTGTTGGGTCCACTGCTTTTCATCATTTACATAAATTATTTGGATGTGTTTATAGGAGATATGGTTAGTAAGCCTGCAGCTGACACCAAAAGTGGGCAGCAAAAGTTACCTGAAAGTACAAAGGGATCTGGATTAGATGGCCCAATAGACAGAGGAGTGGCAGTTGGAGTTTAATTTAGATAAATGCGAGATGCTGCATTTTGGAAAGGCAAATCAAAGCAGGATTTATATGTTTAACAGTAAGGTCCCGGGGAGTGTTGCTGAACAAAGAGACATTGGAGTGCAATTCCTTGAAAAATGGAATCACAGGTGGATAGAATAGTGAAGGCAGTACTTGGTATGCATGTCTTTATTGGTCAAAGCAATGAGTATAGGAGTTGGGAGGTCATGTTTGCAGCTGTACAGGATGTTGGTTAAGCCACTCTTGGAAGATTGCAAGCAATTCTGGTCTCCCTGCTATAGGAAGGATTTTGTGAAACTTGAAAGGGATCAAAAAAGATTTACAAGAATCTTGCCAGGACTGGAGGGTTTGAGCTATCAGGAGACACTGAATAGGCAGGGGCTATTTACTGGAGTTTTGGAGGCTGAAGGAATGACCTTACAGAGGTTTATAAAATCATGAGAGGCATGGGTATGGTGAATAGACAAAGACTTTACCCTGGGGTGGGGGTGTCCAAAACTAACAGCATAGGTTTAAGGTGAGAGGAGAAAGATTTAAAAGGGATCTAAGAGACAACATTTCCACACAAAGGGTGGTCCATGTATGGAACAAGCTGTCAGAGGAAGTGGTGAAGGCTGGTACAATTGCAGCATTTAAAAGGCACCTGGATAGGTATATGAATAGGAAATTCAAAGTTTGTGAGAAGATTTGTAGCTCGGGTGCTCGTTGTTGTGGTTCTGTTCGCCGAGCTAGGAATTTGTGTTGCAGATGTTTCGTCCCCTGTCTAGGTGACATCCTCAGTGCTTGGGAACCTCCTCTGAAGTGCTTCTGTGATCTTTCCTCCGGCATTTGTAGTGGTTTGAATCTGCCGCTTCCGATGGTCAGTTCCAGCTGTCAGTTGCAGTGGTCGGTATATTGGGTCCAGATCGATGTGCTTATTGGTTGAATCTGTAGACCCAATATACTGACCACTGCACTGACAGCTGGAACTGACAACCAGAAGCAGCAGATTCAAACCACTACAAATGCTGGAGGAAAGAACACAGAAGCGCTTCACAGGAGGCTCTCAAGCACTGAAGATGTCACTAGATAGGGGACGAAACGTCTGCAACACAAATTCCCAGCTCGGCAAACAGAACCACAGCAATGAATAGGAAGGTTTGAGAGGGACATAGGACAAATGCTGGCAAATGGAACTAGTTTTATTTAGGATATGTGCTCGGCATGGACAAGTTGGACTAAAGGGTCTATCTTCAGGCTATATATATCTCTATGACTCTAAATACATGTTTTAGGTTATACTCAGGTTATTAATCGCCACATGAGATCAAACAGGAGATATGGCTTCTGCTGCCAAAAAGATGGGTGGAGCTTTAAGACACTCATGTAAATCACGTACACTAGCATCAGTGCCTCACACTTTATACTCACCATTTATACCAATCACATTGGTAGGATTTTTCTAAGCTTCAAAGATCGACTTATAAACCATGGTCTATGGCATCAAAATACATGTACACTGTTTATTGAATCATACACAAAAACTATGTTTTTCAAGAGCTAGAATAAAAGCCATGATTCAACTGGTGACTTTCTCACCTCCGGATCAGAAGGATATGATAAAGATGTTAAGCTGTTGAAGGTGTTAGCCATTTTATCTGGCTGACACCAATTGTTACAGTTAACCTGAGAGTGTAACTTTTAAAAAAGGTTTTGTGATTTACATATGAAAGAAGTGAAACTATCATATTCATTCCAATAGATGAGAGACTCAACAAATAATCAAGGTATTTTCCATGTTTAATTTCAGTTACATCACACTGTAAACTTTTGCTATAAATTCTGTGTCTTACAATTGTGTACTCCACAACCACCTGATGAAGGAGCAGTGCTCCAAAAGCTAGTGCTTCCAATTAAACCTGTTGGACTATAACCTGGTGTTGTGTGATTTTTAACTTTGTACTACCCAGTCCAATACCAGCACCTCCAAATCTGGTTGAGACAGTAGGCTATGCCTTTATCTGCTCTATGTCATTACCTCCCCGGTGTCATGGCCAATATTTATTCCTCCACTTCAGACAAATACAGATTGTTTCACTGCTGCTCAAGACCTTATTTTACAAACTGACTGCCACATTGCCAATATTACAGAAGTGGCTACATTTCAAAAATGGTTTCTTGTTTGGTGTTCTGCAACATACTGAGGTCATGTAAAGCTCTTAACACAAAGCCTGACACGTGAGATAATGCATAACTTTTTAAAAAACAGGATTGTTACAAACTAGCACTTTTAAGATAGAGTGTTCTAGCTAATTAAATCAATGTTCCCAGTGGTGAAACTGTGAAGTTCTTTTAAGGATAGAGAATCAAACTTTCTTTACCAAATAAACATGCAGACAGAGAATGAGCAACTTGCTAATGTACATTACTCCAGTGAACAAACTGCAAAAATCCATCAAAATTAAAATTTTTGTTTAGGTCAGTGTTCTTTGCAGCCAATACCTGATTTTGAAGCAAGGAGGCCAGTTCTGATAATTCCACAAGGTTAGTTTGAACAAAAATGAGTACCTTGCGAAGCAGAAGCTCGACAGATCATAGTATCACGTCTACCAAGCAAGTATAAAATATACTGGAAAAAAACCTGCAAATAGCTATTGAGAGATCTCGGGGTGGGGGATTAGTTACAAGGGAATGCAATGTGAGATGTAGCATTGGTTCCACAAGTGCTCAGCTACAAAAACAGGAGTACATTATGGTTTACTAAGGTCATCTTAAGAAAAACAAAAGCAAACAGGCCTACCCCTAATAAGTCAAAACAAGTTTTATGGCAAAAATATTAAATAGCCAAGAATTTGAAGGCAATGTACATAACACAGCCAAATTGGAAGTGAGTGCTGAAAGAAATTAAATCATTAGATAATTGCACTTGAAGTCTTGAATTAAGAATTTACTCTATCTCAAAACTATAATGGCAAACGAAAGTTAACATAGAAAATTCCAGTTGATTCCACCGTTGTGAGCTAAAGTACTTTCATCACTATAAGGCAATTGCTTCTTTCAGATTTCAACCCAAAACGGAAAGATTTTTAAAATAAAGATTAAAGGGGAGTCCTTCAAATGTTAGAAGAAGAAATTATTCCTTCACCCCTACTGAAGGGAAATTAAGTTGTAACAAAATTTACATGAATTACAGAAATATTAGTTTGCAGTCCAAACTTAGAA
The DNA here is from genome assembly GCF_047496795.1 of Chiloscyllium punctatum. Taxonomy (NCBI): domain Eukaryota; kingdom Metazoa; phylum Chordata; class Chondrichthyes; order Orectolobiformes; family Hemiscylliidae; genus Chiloscyllium; species Chiloscyllium punctatum. The sequence goes on from NC_092747.1 coordinate 98,039,492, forward strand.
TAAGCATTCAGACAAGGAAATGCAAAACCTAGAATTGTAGAGAATATTAGATTTTTTTTAGCATACTCCATTGTGAGCTTTATTTAAAAATAATGCAGGAGAAATCCAGTACTGTTGCTCACCCATGACCAGGTTATTACTCCAAACAAAGGAAATTATTTGAAACACTGCACTTGCTAAAAGGTGAGAATATTCTTTGACAATATTTCTTGCTAATATGAGATATATTACATTGTGTGCTTAACTTTTAACACACTCACTTTCTTCTTGTAGTCTTGCCATGATCTGGACATCTGTCAAATCCTGTAGTTTATAACCCATGGAGATAGATTCATCATCAAGCTCAGAAGTGCTCAGTTCACTGTCAATCGATGACTGTGGGCTGAGTGGAAGATTTCGGATTGCATAACCTATAAATACATGTAAACAAAATCAGGTGTAACTATTTGATGAACAATTGCATATTTTAAATGAAAGCAGGATAAAAGTTGCCTCAACTGAATAAATGTATGGTTTTAAAATCCTTTTTGAAACTCAGCAATTGAGAAATCTTACAAGAGAACAGGCATGACGACAGCGAAACTCGAAATTTACTAACAGTGTACATGATGAAGCCAGCACTAGACCCAGAAGCACTTGGATAAAAGCTTCCCATAATGCCCTGTGTATAATGGAGACTGATTAAAAGCAATTTACATCTTTTTCACTCATCAAGGACTGGGAATCGTTCAAAGACAGTAAACGGCACTAAGAAATGTTGGCTTTTCTTTCAGTTTTCTACCTATTGCATTCAATACAAAGTCTTTGCTGGTTGCAATAGATATACGATAATCCAAAACAGCAGACGTGAGCTATCACAATAATGGAGCTTCAATCTGAGCTAGAAAAAAATTTTTTAAAGTTTCTTTTCAACTTTGTTCATTCCACACATATCCTTACACAATTCTTAATGGCCACCATGTCACTGTATTGACACTAGTTTATTATAATTAATATTAGTTGCTTTAGTAACCACTATGATAAACATTGGCTGTCTGGGAAATCAGCAGACCAATATAAAGTGTAAATTTAGTTCTGATATTGTAATACTATTCTGAAAATTGAATGATGCCTGATGTTTTCTCGTCTTTTCCCCTGCATCTTCACTGTTGGTAGGTACTTTAGCTTCGAGCTAGTGCTGATCTCCTCCTTAAAGGCAGCCTCTTGTTGAAGCCATATTAATTTCAGTAGGTCATTCAAGCTAGTTCAGAAAGTTGCATGGGTGTAAGGAGAGAAGTTTTGCACATGTCCTGGACAAGAAATTATAATTGGAAGCAAGCAGTTAGCATATAAATTGAGGCAGTTTTCAACTTCAGACCAGCAGACAAATTCATCCTTGTCTACTTATAGTAAAATTGAAACCTAAGCTTTCATGCATGCAGAGACAGATTTATTTTCATTAGATTTTACTGTAACCAACATTTACTGAACAGCATTTATGATGTCTCTTTGTTCTCTTTTAGGAAAAGCATTACATGTAAACTAGATGACCGGCATTGAAATAATGATGAAATATCATTCAAACCTGTTAAATGTTTGCTATCAATACTGCTATCTTCTGTTTGACCAACCAAAAAACCATGAAAACCATCAAGACCTATCAGAAGGTGATGCATAAAAGCAAGCAAAAATTACATTTCACTTTGAAACCAATTATGAAGCAAGAAAATACAGATGTGAGCAACAAAGTGATAGGAAAACCAAAGTAATCATACTGCAAAATTCCATGGGAAGGACTATTAACTTTGGCAGAATGGTAAAACTTGGACCTTCAGTCTGGCTGTACACCTCACTTGACTTAAATTTTCACTGAGATCAATTTTACTTCTCTGTCGAAGTCAAATACTCTGCCCCGTGTCTGTATGGAAGTAAACTCAGCATTGTAAGCAGAATAGTTAAACAGTTGATATCAAAACTTCTGACTTGCAAGGACCTAAAGCATATCAGAAGTATCCAGCATCACATCTTGAGTTTTTTTCTCCTTGACGTATAATCATTAGCAATAAGGTTATTAATGTTGAATACAGCCCCACTGCACTGATATCTGCTCAAAGGGTAAAAGCGAAAGCTTGTAATTATCTGGTTTTGCATATTATCTATACATTATGAATTCTCTAGCCATCATTAACAATGTTGCAGACCTAATAGTTCAGGAGAAAATTCTTGCTGTTGCATCTGACATACACTCCTTCCCAACTCCCTTTTACCACCTCACAGGAGAAGTTTCTCAAATTAAGCTACAGAGTTATCAGGAAAGGCTTTCACTATTGCATCCATTCTAGACTGAATTAGGTCTTCAAGCTACTGAAAATGAAAACAAAATCTATATAATACTTGGCTGGTTTAATTGCAGGGCCTACCTTCTATTGACAGGTTTTGAAGCAGTTTGAAGCAAATTTGTGACAGCATGGAACAGATAATGGAACAGATTCTTGATGGGGTGGAGGAAAATGTGGTGACACAGTAGTAACATCAGTGCACTATTACCTCAGAGGCCCAGGTCGAAGACTCTGGAGCATGGGTTCAAATTCTACCACACTCAATAAATCCGGAATATGAAGCTAGCTTTGGTAATGATGACCATGATACTACCAACTGTCATAAAAACCAATTTGATTCACTCAGGATTTAGGAAAGGAAATCTGCCATCCTTATCTGGTCTGGCTACTGGTCACTCCAGACCTTTAACAATGTGGTTGACCCTTATCCACCTTCTGAAATGGCCTAGAGAGCCACTTAGGTCAAAGGCAACTAGTGATGACAACAAACGATGCCGACTATTGTCTTGAATATTTGGTGAACTGCAACATTCCTTAATTCTCCAACCCAATGAGTCTCAATCTTCCTGATTCAATTTATCTGTATGATTATTAGGGCTTTGAAACTTACTCACATTCATCATATGTCCAATATAGTTATATCCTTCTGTCACTCCAGTGTTGAAACTGAGATTAATAACAGAATCATAGAATCTAGGATACAGACGGGGCCATTTCACCAATTATTTCCTCTTTTAAAGAGTTTTCCAATTAAACCCACACTCTTGCCTGTTCCCTCAAATGCGGAAATGTTCTCCCTACAATTAAATTTATCCAAATCATCTTTGAATGCTTCAACTGACTTTGTTTCCTCTGACCAACTTTTCAGTTATAATCATTGCATTAAATAAAAACCTCCTCGTCCTATCTCAGAGTGTAAATCACCTTTAAACGTGCCCTCTTCTAATTGGCCCTTCCACCACTGGAGAAAAAAAATTAATTTATCTGCTCCATAAACCCTTTCATGATTTTGAACATCTCTACCAATCCCTCTTAATCAACTCTGTTCAAGAGATAGCAATGCTTTATTAACTCCTGAACTAATGCATTATGCCTGATCTTCCAGGCACTTACTATAATAATAAAGATGGAGTATACAAGAAGTACACCACTTAGGGAAGATAGCACTCGTATTTACTATTCAATCTTGTCATCACGAGATAGCAAATACTGTTCGAGATACTCTGGAGTTTCAATGAAGATCACTAGATTATGTCTTGATGCTGCCTGAGCCTTAAAAGCAGCAGGACTATTAAAGAAGCAGGGAAGATGAATGGCCTGTGAAAATCATGATGTTCAAGATAATGCCATAGGATGTTTAAATGAATTTTGATGAGTTGTGGCAAGACTGTAATTCAATTTGTGCAAATAAGATCAACAACTTGCTGGCCTTCAAATTTAAATATTCCATCTTTGTGAATTTGTGTCTTCTAAGCCAGAGTCTGTGTGCCCCTGTTGTCTGCTATTCCTGGAATTAGTGTAATAGCAAGTGGAAGAGCCCATAAAGCAAGACCATGTATGATGATGTAGGAATAAAGGGAAGCTGTTAGCTTTTGTTCAGAGTCTTCAACTTATGCTCGCTATAATAGAATAAGTATGAGGTCAGCAGCTTTTACTCCTGATCTTTGATCAGAAAAGTGGTTCAGGAGACATATATATCATTACTTTCAATAGCTAACAAGGTGATTTGTGATTGTTGTGCTTCATGTTTTGAAATGAGTCACATTGCCAGAGAGGAAAATGCAGCATTCCACTGAACATGGACCAACGTTATTAAAGGACTATAAGATCATAAAATATCGGTGCAGAACTAGATAATTTGGCCCATCGAGTCCTCTTCAGTGTTTGATGATGACGGATAGGTTTTTTTAATTCCAATGTCCTACCTTCTCCCCACAACCTTTGATCCCCTTACAAATCAACAATCTATGTACCCGTATCTTAAGTACACTCAGTCACTGGTCTTAACAACCTTCTGCAGCAATGTACCTTCTACAGTTACATTACTCTTCTCCTCATCTCATTTCTAAGCAGTCATCCCTCCATTCTAACCTTGGGTCCAAGTATCTCCTACTAGTGGAAGCATCTTCTCCACATTTAGTCTATTCAGGCCTCCCAATATTCTGCAAGTTTCAATGAGATCTCCCCTCAACCTTCTAAAATCCATCAAATACAGACTGAGTCCTTAACAGCTCCTCATTTGACAAATCCTTCATCCCTAGGGTCATTTGTGTAAACCTCCTCTAAATACCTTGAGGGATAGCATATCCTTCTTTAGATATGGGGCCCAAAACTACTCACAATATTCCAAATGCAGCCTGACCAATGCCTTATACAGCCTCAGAACTAGATTTATGCCTTTGTAGGACAGCCCTCTCAAAAGATATGCTCACATTGTATTTGCCTTCCTAACTGTCAAATGAACCTGATGTTCACCTTAAAAGAGAATCCTGAACTAGGACTCCTAAACCCCTTTGAGCTTCAGATTTCTAAAGCCTTTTCTGCTATTCTTCCAACCAAAGTGTGTAACCTCATATTTTGCCACATGGAATTCCATCTGCCATTTCTTCACCCAATCTTCTCACCTGTCCCTGCTATTTCAACACTACCTGTCCCTCCATCTACCTTTGTGTCATCTGAAAACCTAGCAACAACATCCCCAATTGCTTTGCACAGATTGTTAATGTATAAGATGAATGATCATGGTCCTAACTGTGGAACTCCACTAGTCACTGGATTCTGAAAAGACCCCTTTATCCAACCTTTTTGTCTTTTGCCAGTACTTTGCCCCTAACACCATGGGCAATAATCTTAGTTAGCAGCCTCCTGTACAGCCCCTTGTTAAAGGCCTTCTGGAAGTCCAAATAGACCATGTCCACTGGCTTTCCTTTGTCTAACATGCTCATTACCTTCATTGAGGAGGTCTTACAGATTTCTCAGTATGACCTCCCCTTTATGAAGTTATGCTGACTCAGCCCTATTTTATCACACACTTCCAAGTATTCCACAATCTCATTCTTAATAATGAACTCTAAAAACTTGCAACAACTTAGGTCATGCTAAATGGTCTATAGTTTCCAGTCTTGTGCCTCCCTCCCTTCTTAAACAGGGATATTATGCTCGCCATTTTCCAGTCCTCTGGGACTCTCCCTGACACCAGTGATTTCTAAAAGATCACTAGCAATGCCTGCACAATCTCCTTAGCTATTTCTTTCAGTACCCTGGAGTATAGACCATCCAGTCCAGGTGATTTATCTACCTTCACACATTTCAGCTTTCCCCAGCACCTTCTCCTTAGTGATGGCCACTACATTCACCTCAACCACCAAGTCTCTTGAAGTTCTGGCATGTTATTGGCATCTTCAACTGAAGATTGATGCAAAGTTCCGATTCAGTTTCTCCACTAAAAAGGCAGCAAAATAGTTTATTTCAATATATGGTAAAACCTTTATTGACACTAATCAAATGAAAGTTTGCACCAAAATAGTAGTTCTAGATGCAGCCACATGGGATGTGAAGCTTGTGATCTCCAGTCAATCTTACTCGGATAAATCTGAATGCCTGTGATACTCATGTGAATAAAATTTCAACAATTTTGGCTGTTCAGCTCCATACATAAAAGGCCATGGAGGAAATTTAGCTCTGGTACAATCCAGAAGCTGAATGAAAGCAAAGGATTAATGTTCTCTGCATCGTATCCTTCTTCAGATTGCATCTGGGAAGGAACACACATGGAAGTCACCTCCACTCTTTCCAAGGACTTCAGAATTCACTCTTTACTCCCACTGCTTTCATCAAGATGCAACTGGCACATTGAAAAGTCAAACTTCACTTAACTTTACCATTGAATCTTGATTTCTCTTCTTAAATTCCCTACTCTTTGTAAAGATCTTGTGGTGGAATAGAGTGAGATTTAGCTCTTCCCCAAAGTCTTTCATTTAAAAAAACTGAACTCAGCTAGTGAATAAAACATCCTTGCAAAACTACACTGATGAGACTCATAACACAAAATACGAAAACAGTTAGCATCACAGCTAGTTCAGACAATGGCCATTATTAGGCTGTGTAAAATACAGTAAGTTTTGACCTCCAAATTATTTTAGGGAACAACAGCACACCAAGAATTGGAATTTCATTCCTCCATCCATAGCAGAGGATTAAAATAGTTGGGATGGAGCTTTACGATTTTTATATACAATTCCCAGTGAGAGGGATTTTATGGTCCCAAGGTAAGATTGCGGATAGTGAGCCTGGACAATTTAACTCTGTTCATGCAACAACATTGTGGAGAAGCCATTTCAAACCTATCTGCTGTTTCCATGGTATCATTAAAACTTTGGTTTGGGAAAAAAGAGTCCTATGCTTCATGGCACTTCAGACAAATATGGTCGGGTTGTGGGTGGTGAGGATGTGTGATGGGGAGGAGCCTACTCTGCAGTTGGGAACTTTTTGACAGGTAGGTTCAAAAGTTTGATCGATATCCAATACAATGATTAGATGTAGTTTGATAAGTATGTTTCTAATACAGTGAGTCATCATAGGCCTCTGCACTCAAAAGGTAAGTGGCCATGAAATTAACCAGAATTGTATAAGTGCTCGTGCCACAGGATACTTTCTCTATGGATGAAGTGTTTTACATTTGACAGTATCAAAAAACAATAGTACCTTGTCATCTGGACCCCATATTTTTTTTATATATTAATTTAAAGTCTAAACATCTGTGAGCATTTAAAATAGCACAACACTTAACTGGACTCACTTAATTGGAAGCCCACCCATCAGATCTTCACAAAAGGTTAAATGATCATCTTTTCAGTCAACTTCAAACACCTCAGTTTGCTTATTCAGTTATGCAATGGAATATTGCAATGAATGCTTGGCTGATTTCTAAATCCCACTAATTGGATTTTTTCAGGTTTTCTGTAAAGGGAATTGCAAACTTTACTTGATTAATCCTATATGCCGCTCATAATCTATTAAAGTATTATGAAGTGGTTCTTCTAATGGCTGCTTAAGTAACTTAATAGAGTTATGAGTGCTTAAAAAGAATGTAATTGCTCATGTGCTTGATTATTGGGATTATGACAGCCCAAAAGGACCATTAATTTCCCCCAAGTAGAGTTTTATTGAGTGTTTGTTTGTTTATTTTCTAACCATTTCAAAGATTGTTAGTGTGTTCACCAGCTCTGCCTTGTGTAGATACTAGGTAAGTAGGTAAAAGAATGAGCTTAGAAATATGGATGAGGCAGGGGAACATGCATTCAGTTTATAATGGGTAAGGCTTCAATAGGTATGGAGGGGGCAGAGAAGATATGGTATATGGAAGGAACATGGAGTTGATATGACAGATAGCTGGGGTCGAAGAATAGGTGTAATGGTCCTTAACACTCATTTGCATAACTGGACCATTGTTCCAGTGAATGGAGCTGCGTCCTCTAATCAGCCCACTTCCACACTTGTCTTCCTTGATTCAGTTGGCAGTACAGCTGGATTGTGAAGCAGAGTGACTCAACAGCATATAGTTCAGGCCTCAACCTTGCCCTTGCCTGAAACATGGCGACCCTCACATTAAACTCGCCACTTTTCATTACTGTCCAATGAGAAATGGGTCCTATGAGATGGCAGTGATGCTCACTTCACTTCATTTACATTCCCATCTTGGGCCTGCCTCTGAGATACTGCCCCAACCATAAAAATAACACAGATAGACACTGCTGGGCAAGAGCCGGGTTTGCACTGTTACAAAACGGCTCACCTGAAATGTGAAGATCTAGTTTTGTGTGTTTGCCTTCAAATCTTTTTCTCTACTATTTTAGACCTTTTAACATGAAGAGCTAATGGCTCACTTAAAATGACAGGCAAAGACATTTTGGACAAATGCTGTGTACCAATCTTCCTTAAAGGGAATTAACTGGAGCTTTAATTTCTTATGTCTCTGCTAATGAAACACTTTCCAACAAAATGCAGAAAATAAACAAAGTCCTTATTTTAGAAAGTGGGGGAGGAATGTAATTAAACTGGTTGCTATAGTAGCAGTATTTACAATGACTACATTCAAAAGCAATATAATATATTTAAGACCATGCATAGCTGGAGTATTTTCCCTCAGGAGAAATCTTAGAAAGGAACTTGGTAACCTTTGTTATCCCTACTATACATCTTTCTTAATTGTGCTGTTGATGCTTTATCATCTCAAATATCTAATGAAGGAGTTATTCTTCATGTTTCATTTTTTTTGTTAGAAATCACAATCCAAACAGTTAGGATTTTTCACAGATTACCCAGGTTTTCCTTATTAGAATTATATTAAGCGGTGCATGCAAGTAGCAGTATGTGTGCAATGCTTACATCATGAGAAACAAACATTCAAGCTGTTCCAGTTTTATACTCTACCTGGTCTTTCAGAGATTAGTAATTGTTTAGTAACAGGTTTGTAGAGGCTTTGAGAGCTAAACCCATTGGTATATGGACTATATCCTGTAAACGAGCTACATGGAAGACCAGAAGTGTAAGAATTCGAAAACAGGCTTTTCCATCGATTGGCTTTTGAAGGAAAGAAGCAAAGACACAATTAGATTTGACAAACCTCTGCTTGAAGTGTTCGCTTATATAAAATAAAACAACAAATCATATATATTACAGCATGGAATAGCTTCATTCAGCAGAATATCTAATGCCAACAGCCCATTAAAACCACTGGGTTTCCAACTATTAATATTTAGGGTGACATGTGCATATTGAAGTTTTGTAAATGTACCATGAAATTACAAAATTCAATAAAACTTGGTGTTGAAGTTTATTTTTAGATAAACGACAATGAATACCAGGCTTCAGAATATTCCAAGCTATGCAGAGCATCCTTCAACTATGAAGGATAAATCCCTGTTATCACTTTGTTTCTCCTCAATGCTTCCAGAAATACTGATTGCAGTGCGCATCAACGTCAACTATCTAATCCAAAAACTGGTCCACAGCTATTTAGCAGTTATAGAATTAGGCTCTGCTCGGGTGCCTTCTTTACCCAGTATTGACTCCTTAGTGAGGGAGGCAACAGATACTGTTCAGGAAATAAGAACTTTAAACAATGTATCCTCTTTATTGGCAACAATAGTCAAGTTGAAGTGCAATGCCTCTGCCTTGCTAAGGAACGAAACTTGGATTTAATGCTAAAAGGAAATCTGAATCATCAGTCACTTGAATTCAATTTATTAAAAGAACGAGGGACAAGACTAAATTCACGCTCCAACCCTACACGAAATCAAGCCCTCAATATCCAGGCAACTATCCCAATTCTTGTCACATTCTTGACTAATTTGCACAACAAAATAGGAAAACACAATGTTAGAAAATCAGAAGTCACAAGATCCCCACCAAGCCACTAAAATAAAACAAAGAACCACTGGAAATTCAAACCAACAACAGAAATTGCTGGAGAAACTAAACAGGTCTGACAGCATCCATGGAGAGAAAAGAGTTAACGTCTTAGGTCCAGTGAGCCTTCTTCAGAAGTGCTCTGAAAGCAGGGTCACTGGATATCAAATGTCAATTCAGCTTTCTCTCCATGGATGCTGCCATATTTGCTGAGTTTCTCCTGTGATTTCTGTTTTTGCTTCCTTCAAATCACTCCTGACTTGGATATATGTTATTCCTTCAAAGTCACAGGGTCAAAATTCTGGAGTTCGCTCCCTAATAGCACTGAATTTATCTGCACCAAACAGACCTGCAGTGGTTCAAGAAGGCAGAAGCTCATCATCATCTCCTCAAAATTAGAGTGGTGCTGGAAAAGCACAGCGGGTCAGGCAGCATCCAAGAAGCATGAAAATCGACATTTCGGGCAAAGCCCTTCATCAGGAATGAGGTTGGGAGCCTCGCGGGGTGGAGTGATAAATGGGAGAGGGGTGGAGCTGGGGAGCAGGTAGCTGAGAGTGCAATAGGTGGAGGTAAAGGTGATAGGTTGGAGAGGAGGGTGCAGCGGATAGGTGGGAAAGAAGATTGGCAGGTGTGATAGGTCATGAGGATGGTGCTGAGCTGGAAGGTTGGAACTTGGGTAAGGTGGGGGGGAGGAGAAGTGAGAAAACTGGTGAAGTCCACATTGATGCCCTGGGGTTGAAGGGTTCTGAGGCAGAAGATTTGGGGTTCTTCCTCCAGGTGTCTGGTGGTGAGGGAGTGGCGATGGAGGGGCCAAGGACCTCCATGTCCTCAGCAAAGTGGAAGGGGGAGTTGAATATTCGGCCACGGGGTTGTAGGGTTGATAGGTGCAGGTATCCCAGAGACGTTCTCTGAAACACTCAGAGAAGGCGTCCGGTCTCTCCAACGTAGAGATGACCGCATTGGGAGCAACGGGTATAGTAAATGACATGTGTGGAAATGTAATTGAAACTTTGATGGATATGGAAGGCTCCTTTGGGGCCTTGGACGGAGGTGTGGGCACAAGCTTTGCAATTCCTGCAATGGCAGGGGAAAGTCCCAGGAGGGAAGGGTGTGTTGTTAGGGTGTGTGGACCTGACCATGTAGTAATGGAGAGAATGGTCTCTGTGGAAAGCAAATAGTGGTGGGGAGGGAAATATATCCCTGGGTGGTGGAGTCTGCATGTAGGTGGGGGAAATGTCGGCAGATGATATGACGTATATGTGTCCGTGTTGCGGTTGGAGGGGTTGAGTTCGAGGACGGGGGTGCGGGACATGGACAAAATGTGTTGGAGGGTATCTTCAACCACATGGGAGGGAAACTCCAGACGAACAGTTCACCAACTTCACTAACACATTCCACCCCGACCTTAAATTCACGTGGACCATTTCTGACACCTCCCTCCCCTTCCTGGGCCTCTCCATCTCTATCAATGATGACCGACTCAACACTGACATTTTCTACAAACCTGCCAACTCCCACAGCTACCTGGATTACACCTCCTCCCTGCCTAGCTCCTGCAAAAATGCTATCCCATATTCCCAATTCCTCCGCCTCTGCCACATCTGCTCCCAGGAAGACCAGTTCCATCACAAAACACATCAGATTGCTTCCTTCTTTAAAGACCGCAATTTCCCCTCCCACATGGTTGAAGATGCCTTCCAACACATCTTATCCAACCTCTGCATACATCACATCATCTGCCAACATTTCCGCCACCTACAAATTAATCCTACCAGCAGGGCTATATTTCCCTCCCCACCCCTATCTGCTTTCCGTAAAGACCATTCTCTCCATGGCTACTTGGTCAAGTCTACATCCCTAACGCCATCTGCTCCTGGGACCTTTCCCTGCCACCACAGGAATTGCAAAACCTGCACCCATACCTCCCCCCTCACCTCCATCCGAAGCCCCAAAGAAGCCTTCCACATCAAAGTTTCACCTGCACTTCCACATGTCATTTTTTGCATCCATTGCTCCCAATGTGGTCGCTTCTATACTGGGGAGACCAGCCACCTTCTCCCAGAGTGATTCAGAGAACATCTCTGAACACCCACACCAAATCAACCCCACCACCCCGTGGCTGAACATTTAACTTCTCCTCCACCCACTCTGCCGAGGACATGCAGCTCTTGGGCCTCCTCTATCGCCACACCCCTACCACCCGACGCCTGGAGGAAGAACGCCTCATCTTCCGCCTTGGGCGGCTCCAACCCATGGCATCAACATGGACTTCACCAGTTTCCTCATTTCTCCTCTCCCCACCTCATCCCAGTTCCAACCTTGCGGCTCAGCACCGTCCTCATGACCTGTCCCACCTGTCAACCTTCCTTCCCACCTATCCGTTCCATCTTCCTCTCTGACCTAGCACCTTTCCCCCAACCTCTTCCACCTACTGCGCTCTCAGCTACCTTCTTCCCAGCCCCAGCCCCAGCCCCCTCCCATCTATCTCTCCATGCCAGAGGCTCCCAGCCTCATTCCAGATGAAGGGCTTTTGCCCAAAACGTTGATTTTCCTGCTGCTTGATGCTGCCTGACCTGCTGTGCTTTTCCAGCACCACTCTAATCTTAACTCTAATCTCTAGCATCTGCAATGCCCACTTCCGCCTATTATCTCCTCAAGGGCAACCAGCGATGGGTAACAAATGCTGGCCCAGCCAGCAATGAATGAGTGAAAACGAAGTCCCATTATTCAATTATCCAAGAAGGAACATACAGCTTCAAAGGGTGAAGTAACAACGAGGTCAAATTGACCAACTTAGGGCCAGTTTCAATTTCATTCGTAAAGTGGATCCATTGTAACAGGCTTAGTTTTCTGAGAAATGTATACATTTTGCCCTGTATAGACAGGTGTTATTAGATAATTCAGGAAATCATGGAAAGCAGCTTACTTAATAAGGGCAAATATACCCTTTATGGGTTTTTACCATTAGTTTAATAAACACAGTAGCACAACCCAACTGGAAATTGACAGGTTTTGCTTTTTTTCACTAATACTATACTGAAGGAATCAATACTTCATTTTGGTCAGCATGGACCAGTTTGGGCCAAAGGCTCTGTCTCTGTACTGTAGGACTCTACGACGCCATTTTCTGATGCCCTTCAATATGCTCATTCCCTAGCACTACTGCAAAAGCAAATTATAGAATTTGTCCCATTGATAAATAGACATATAAAGTAAGACATACATCTACAAAAAGATATCTTCCATTCAAGAAAAATAATTAATATGTAAATCCTCCTACTCCACATTAGAGATACTAACCCCTGTCAGTCACGTTGAATGTTGTGCAATATTACAACTTGTTAAAAGAGGGCATTCTCAGAAATTATTTTAATCAGTTCCTTTAATTTCCAAATGAAAAGAAAACTTCCTAGAATATTCCTTACACTGTCACCTTCTGCTTTCATAAAATATGAATCTAAGAAGGGGAAACACCTGAATTTTCAAAGTTGGCTTCAACAACAGTGAAGACTTTCATTCTCAACAGATGAAGTGCCAAAATATTCAAGTATCCTATAAAGAATAGAATGGATTTTCAGGAATGGGAAAAGACTGTTTTGGTCCAACAACAAATCGGCTCTTTTTGGTTGATTTATGCCCCACTCCACCTTTCAATTCCTATTTTCTTCAGAATATTCAACCTTGAAGAGCAATTAATAATTCACACCAGTGGCTGGATTTTCTTCTCATCACAATAAGACCTGAAGAATGAGCTACTTACAGCATGGAGGGAATAATCAGACAGCAACTACATGCATAAGGGTGTGCCCATAACTTGTCATCAATTCATTACAGACCTGTGATCTACCAGACCAACTGTTCCTGTTTGTGCTGTTAAGGACACACTATGTTCAAATGCAATAAAAGGAAAGTGTTTGATCAAATCTTTTTTATGTGTTGCTGGCATCAAAATGCTCACTTTCAGGAGTACACCTGAGCTCCCGTTGATCGGTGGAAAATAAAATCACAAATGGGACTGTGCCCCCAAATTCCCAGCATGTTCTCCCCCAAGATTGCACATTGATAAAGTAAGTGTACTTCCTCAAAAGTCTCAGTAGCCCTATGCATGAAAAAGATCACATTTATTTTCCTCTGTGCTGTACAAAATATGCAGATTGTGAACCAATGTCATATAATTAGCATTATTTCAGGGTCAGGTATTTCTATATCATATCCTGCACACAATTCACAAAGGAGCTGGTCTTAAGACCATCAAACAATCATCTCTTGTTCCTGAAGGAATGAACAATTAGGCATGACCATGAGTAAGCAATTCTAAATTATGTACACACCACTGTCAATCCACTATCATTGATGAAGATCCTAAAACCATCCTATCCATTAAATAGCAGGATCAATCTCTTGTTGCAGTATACAAGAGGAAGGCAAGACACTCAAACAACAAAGTTTCAGATAGGGTAATTTGTAAAATTCTTTTTAGCTAAATCTCTACAGCGAATAAATTACAACTTTAGTATTTGGGTTCAACAGATTGATCCTCCTTTAATATCAAAAGTTTTAAATGTATTCAAACTACCAATTACCCAGGCAATTTTAAAAAAAAGTTGGCTTCTCTTTATCAAACAAATAATAATGAAGACATACAAGTTGAATAAAAGGTCAAACTAAATTGCTCAGTTCCGCACTGCCCAGAAAAACCAGACAGGGATTTCTGAGATCTAATAAAGTGTCATGATTCAGAAAATTATTGGTTCAGATTTTCTCAGGATATTAACATCACAGGTTTCCAGAGACCGACCTTTGAATGAAGGAACAAAAATAAGAGATCACAAAGATGAGTTCCCAACACTATATAAAGTTCACTTCTACAAGATTCCACTACACCTCACGCTAATCAATTTTTACCCAGTTAAATCATAGAATCCGTAGAATGCAGGTAAAGATTATTCAGCCCATCAAGTCTGCACCAAATCTTTAAAGTGCACCATACCCTAATGCTTAACTCTGCACTTATCATGATGAATCCACCTAGCCTGGACACTACAGGGCAATTCAGCATGGCCAATCCATTTAACCTGAACATTTTGGGACTGTGGAAGGAAACCAGAACACCAAGTGGAAACTCCTGCAGACACGGGAGAATATGCAAACTCCACAATCAGTCACAAGAGGATCGACGTTTCAGGCACAGGCCCTTCATCAGACTTTGGGCCTCTGCCCAAAACATCAATTCTCCTGCTCCTTAGATGCCTGACCTGCTGTGCTTTTCCAGCACCACACTCTTGACTCTGACCTGCAGTATCTGCAGTCCTCACTTTCTCCACAATCAGTCACCCAAGGCTGTAACCAAACACAGGTCTTTGGTATTGTGAGGCAACAGTGCTAACTGCTATGCCATCATGTTGCCCTAATGTGGTAAGTATTCTAATATGTCATTTCTCTATCTGATAAATGTAGAAATGTTGATAACATGGTGTTAAAGAAATCAAATTTGCATTTACTATGTTTTGTGTTAACTTATTCCAAAATTAATCATTCAAAATAAATAAACTGTGTGAAGTTTGGCTTAGCTTTCAACTTTCACTAATACTAATTCCCCAGTTCCTTTATTCTGCCTTTCCACTAGCTATCAAACTATTTATTATTTTGAAAACAAATATCCAAACTGTCCTTACACTTTCAATATAAACTCAGCATTACATTTCAACTTTTATATTCCAAACCTAAATCAATACCCAGGAAACCATCATCTAATCATTTTATAAAAAATAATTCAGTTGAAACATTTCATTCAGACCTGAATAAGCAGCCCCTCCTATGCCTTCGTGCGATCCAAAGTTCGTGATTTCTCTTACTTTTACAAAATACTGTACTGACTGACACGAATTGGGATCAGATTCAATCTTCATTTTTATTTGCCTATTTCACAATCTTAGCAACACCTTTGTTACTTCCCTTTATTCTTTGGACTATTTGCTATCTCTCCTAATTTTGGATCTTCTGGAAATTTGATTACAAATTTGTCTCATCCAAAGTCTAAATAAAACACAAAACATACCAATTTTCCAATTTTCTCTTACTGACTTGATCCTTGGAACTTCTACAATATGATCCATTGTTTTTTTAATGGCCTTTTACCATCATTAGTTAAGATGTTAGAAGACAAGTTAAGTAAAGCTTTTGATTCATAAGCAAAAAATACTTTAATATCACAGTGCAGTTGATCCTGGATTTGAAATACCTCATCTGAAATAATTATTCAAATAACACTCAGATATGCATAACATATAAATTCCATTCTAGGTTACAGCAGAATCTTTGGAACACAAGCAACCAGAGATACAATGTGCCATTCATGTCATATAAACATTAAATGAGGATCCAAAGCTCAGGAGTCATTTTACAATTTGACCATTGCGAAAAGGAGGCATGAAGTTGAAACTTCTTGTCTTGCAATCATTGGGACAGGAATGCAAGAAACCAAACTTGAAGAAGGAACACCAATTTATATATCATGAGAAAAGGATGCTTAATGCTTGGATCATTGTTCGCACGGAGACGCAACAGGAGCAGTTGACTGTCCACCTTAGTTCTCATCCCAGACAAGTAAATCCTGATTGGTCAGAGTGTTGCCATGGCAGTGCAGCCGAGATTGTGAAAAAGGGTTATGGAGCCTGGCCACAAAAAGATGCAATACATTAACAAATTTATTCTGCCTAGATAAAACAGGGCCTAATGTGTTAATGTATGACTGGCTTCTAGTGTAAATCTCAATATAGTCTGGATTGTTTTGCAAATGCTGTCCAATAGCAGAATCAGATCTAATCACATTGGACATGGTATTCTGAAAATTATAAACACAGACTGGTTAAGAACAATCAGCACTCTGCCCTTTGTGAATGGTCAACGATATGTTGTTTAATACAATCAAGAATCATTCGGATGTACTGCCTAGATACTTTATCATACTGAGACTGAAATGCATATCACCTCACTCGGTAAAATTCATTTTGGCTTGATAGCAACATTCGGTCTCTAGAAAAGATTATTCACGTATTTACTGCAAAATAGTAGTATCGGACAACTAACTTCCCAGGTTGTTTGAAGCTTTGAGATGCCATCTTGTCCAGGATAATTTGGCATACACTAGGCACTATTCAGGACCAAAAATGGTGGATATAGGCCCTTTTATGAGTTTGTGTAGTACACAGCAAGTAATAACTTGATCAGGGTAGCCATTATCGCAAAAGAGTCTTAACATGCCCTATCTTAACATCAACATGCATGATGAGCAGGTAGCCAGGGCCCTATTCACAATGGTTCCAATAAGAACTATCTTGTAGCACTTGGAAATATAGGAATCCCAATCCATTTGAATCAATGAAAATAAGCTTGCAGTAGATAATAGCCAAGAACTCATTGGCAGGTCTCTCAACTAATAGAGTTAAGGAAAGGGAGCACAGTAAATTTTGCCATTTCAATGGTAAATATGAACACATGATGGAGTTAACTGAACTGCGTCAAGAAATTCTTTGATGTAGCTGTGGATTCAAATATTGCAAATGTGCCATATACTTATCAGAAGGATGAGAGGGGTAGAAGCTTTGTGGTCATTACAAAGTCGAAAATGGGAGAGGTGCTATGTAGTGTGCTGCTTCCTCACGGTAACACTCAGACCAATCAATCAGCATGCCCTTCTCATGCTCTATAAATTGATGTTCCTCCTCCAAGTCTGGCTTCTTGCATCCTGATCTTGACGACTGTAAGGTATAAAATTTTGAATCTGTACCTCTTTTTAGCGATGTTCAAGTTCTGTTCTACCAAACAATGATTTAAATTCAAAATGTAAAAATCAAAAGCATCCATTGACATACAAAGCATTATGAATATGCATCTTAAAAAGGATGTACAAAAGCCATTGCTACCTTTTCTAATGCTGACATTAAAAAAAGTAATAATTTTATGTATTATGATATAAAGATAATTGAATCTCACCAATTAAAGAGATTCTTAGACCTACAGTGTTAACAATAACTGTGTGGAGCATTAAAAAAAAAGGCAAGTATAATTATCTTGACACCGCACTGTAAAAATAAATGACCCAGAAATTATTGCAGTTCTTTTCCCCAAATCCATTATACCCTAGCACATACAGAAGGCTCTGTCCTACATTCTTCCTCAATGAATTTCTGCAATATCATTATAATAATAGCCTTGTTAAAAAGTCAGCTGTATTTTCATGCAGTCACCATGCAGTGACAACCTCTACAGCTGCAGTTTGGATGCCAAGAATTACCACATCACTATTTATTTGATTCAATTGTGCACAACAAAGACTATGGATGTGCCTAGCTAGTGAAATACAGCCATATGCAGGGGAATTACATAACTGCCTTGAAAGGGATGTTGGATAAGCATATGAAGAAGTGAGAAAAGAGCTTTATACTGAGGGTTAGACAAGGAAAGATGGGTTAGAGGCTTGATGGAGAACAGTATACTATTTTGGTCTCCTTAATTGACCATAGATATAATCAAGTCAGTCATGATCTTATTGAATGGCAGAGCAGGCTGACAATTCCTCCTATTGTGTATATTGGTAAGAGTGTGGAATGGTCTTCCCCAGAAGGCAGTGGAGGCTGGATCTTTAAAATTATTCAAGGACAAGTTAGATAGATTTTTGATAGTCAAGTGTGTAAAAGATTATGAAGTTCATACAGGAAAGAGGAACTAAAACCACAACTATGTTCACATTAGCTATTATCATACTAAATGGTAAAATAGGCGAGACATCCTAAACGGCCTACTCTTGCTCCTGAAACCTATGTCTCTCTGAATTGTAAGCTCCAGTATGGAATGAGTGGGCTGAACAGCCTGCTCCTTTGCTCAATACTTCATCCAATCTACTTAACAGATTTACAGAATATTTTAAAATATGAAGTAACTTGGTCAACAAATAACAGTGCATTTTAAAAAGATTTAAAATGGTTGCAATAAAAACAATGCAGTTGTGATGAATATTGAAGTAAAAAAGTGGGATAATGTTGTTTGGACTCTGTGCAATTTGTCCTTATTTACATTTAGTCATCATTATTTGATTTGAACAGGCACAGTCTGCATTTCCACTTTGTTCAGCCTTAAGATTTTATTTTATGAAACTAAAAGCTTTGTTTAAAAGTCATTTAAAATCTGGTGCATTCATGGCATAGATCAGCAACATTACATTGAATGGGAAAGCAGGCTCCAGGGGCTGGATAGCTTACTCCTGTTTTTATTTTGTATGTATCAATAACATTTTACCTCTCCTAAAAAGGGTTCAAAATAAAAGGTGCTGAAACAGTCTTTCAACAATTTTCTTTGCAGTTCCTTTCTTTAATTCTAATGATCTAGTATGACATTATTATGTTTGAGACAAAGTGCTTAAATGCATATAGACACACACATACACACACTTGCATTATAAAAGTTCTGAACATCCCACAAGTGGAAATGGTTGATTTATTTTGAGGAAACATTATATGCCTTCATTCCCCTCCTTAATTATAGTCCCGATTGTACTCCAGTTCATGCTTCATTTTAAAATTTACTCTAACAAGAACACTTATCCAGCTGAAAAACAAAACTGCAAAGTCCATTTCTTCTCAAAATCTGCTGCACCATCTCTGCCTAACCAATACAGTTTAATGGTGGGGAAACGTTCCAATGTACTGTACATCATAATGACACAGCATTCATTTCCACCACTCCATACTTGCTGGCTTCAGTCTGCCTCAAGGACTAATTGTTGTAGGTTGGACATTTGCTGGCTTTTCTCAAATCTCAAAACTCTGCTGACATTGTGCTACACAAGCATAAATGTGGAGCATTCAAGTTTCAGTGTGCATTCGAACACTAAAGGTTACCATGGCAATGCAATAAGGTGATGATACGTAACGTGATGCATAAATGTCGACTCCATAACCAAGCCCCTTACTGCTGACTTAGAATCTCCGTGGAGAGTTCTAGTTTCCTGGGTCTTAAACAACTGTCTATTGCTTTTAAGTAACTTGAAACAGAATCACATGCACAATTATGCAGACACTTGGAACAAGCAGACTATACTCAGCAACAAGCCTTCAATCCATATGGAAAACTACCCACATGCATAGTTCAGTCTGAAAAATGATACAATTCTTAACCTTTGCAAGAAACATGTACATATCTGGTCAAAAGTCACAATTTCTGAAATATCTTAACATTTATTCAGACAACTGTGCTTTGTGATGACAAAAATGTAGAGTGAAAGATCTACATAATGCCATGCTGGTTATAGTTAATGGCAAAACTTAGACTTTCTAGTTAGCTTAGGGGAGGTACATCAGAAAAGTGATTCGTTTGTACATTTCAAAGGTTTGCTTTCAAAAATCAGATGAATCAAAAGAACAAAGATGCATGTGAATTCATTCAGTCCTATGAACTTAAATCTAGACTGTGCCGATATTTTTGGAATGGTCACAATCACATGCTTCACAATGCCTTGAAATCCTGGCTACTCGACCATTTAGGAAATATACTGTGCCCTTTCTCGACAAAAAAGTGCTGCCACTAACAAACACTGACTCAAAATACCTAAAGACAGATCATTGTAGTTACACAAACCTTGAAAATATCACTGATTCGACATATGCTAACACTGATAGCCAGGAAGATTTGGTGGCACAGAAACTAACATAATACTGGCATTCATATCTGTAGGAAGGACTGGTTGCATACAGGCAATTACTTTTGCAACGATACCTTGACAAATAGCCTCTCTCCCTAAGTGGAGGCAAGAAAGACCGCTCTCATCCATAATGTCAAAACAGGACAGCCTGGGGTCTGTAACTGTGAGCCCAGAGTTTTAAAAAAAATCTGCGAACATCAAGAAAAATTCTACAAATTTATCATAACAAATGCCATCTTTAAAAATTGATTCCTGTAATGTCCCCTGTTGATACCAGGATGCTTTCCAGTCCCTTTACAGGTTCCTCTTTCAAGCTCACCAAGAAATGGCATTAGTGAAATTTCTGCAGCCGAAACTGTTGAAAGAAGAGGAGTGGTGAATAATTATTGTGCAGTACAAAAAGGCAGGATGGAATAATAATGAAGATCTAGCTGAAGCTAGCTAGAAGTTGAGGACGATGTGGTGGGCAACAAAATGGATGAAACTTCAATACAGCTTGAAAAAAAAAAAGAAATTTCTAAAAGTGAATCCAAAGAAAAGCACCATAAATTGAGTACAGCCTCAACTGGGATCATTTCACACTACAGGTGACCCCATCACACTGTACACTCTCTCTCAAACATGCACACTCTCATATGCATATACTCCCTCACACTCCAACTCTCTCACACAAACACATAGACCCTCCCATACACAGAGGCTGGTGTTGTGTGATTTTTAACTTTGTCTCACATACATATACTCACGCATACTCTCTCAAGCACACACATTCTTACACATATGCACACACATGCTCTCATACACACACACACACACACACACTCTCTCTCTCTCTCTCTCTCAAGAGCACGTGCACACACACACAAATCTATGGGATGAAATTGCATTTGCAGGTCCACTATTTTGTTAAAAAAGCACACACAATCTGTTGACAGTCAGTCAATATGGCATTTTATAAATTCCTACTTTGAAATTAAAACCAGTCTGGCTACAGGATGAAATACAAACAGACTTGAGGCATTGTCTCACACTTCAAATGCATTGTCTGACCTAAGATGTCACCTTTGTTCTGATAAAACCTGAACTTACCTTGGAGCAGGGATTTACATATTAGTAAATCTAAACCTGCACCTCTATTCTACTGATTAAAGACTTAATAGCCAACTAGTTGTGTTCAATACATTCACGTAAGTTGCATGACCCTTTGATGCTTCACTATAAATTCTGTGGCCGATGTATTCTGTTTCACTAGCTGCCTGAGGAAGGAACAGGAACTCCAAAAGCTCATGGTTTCAAATAAACTCTTTGGATAATAACCCTTATTGTGTGATTTTTGACCATAGGCGACTGACTGTGTGGAGTTTGCACGTTCTCCCCGTGTCTGCGTGGGTTTCCTCCGGGTGCTCCGGTTTCCTCCCACACTCCAAAGATGTGCAGGTCAGGTGAATTGGCCATGCTAAATTGCCCGTAGTGTGAGGTAAGGGGTAGATGTAGATGTAGATGTAGGGGTATGGGTGGGTTACGCTTCGGCGGGGCGGTGTGGACTTGTTGGGCCGAAGGGCCTGTTTCCACACTGTAAGTAATCTAATCTAATCTAATCTAATCTAATCTAAGTGAGGTAAATCTCAGAGTTTTAACCAGATTTGAGTCTCTTCGTATTATTTTCAAGGGGATTCAATGACAAAGCCTTGTGAGTTTTCTCACTGTGTCAGCATCTAAAGGCAATTAGGTCTAGGACACTATCCTGAGGAACTTAGCGGAGATACTGGAGCTGAGATGACTGTCCTCCAACAACCCAATCTTCTTCCCTTTTTGCCAAGACTCCAACCAGCGCAGAGACTTTCTCCCTTATTCCCATTGACTCCAGTCTTGCTAAAATACAGCCTTGACGTTAGTGGCAGTCACTCTTGTCTCTGGAGTTCATCTCTTCCATTGGAGCTAAGTTTGCAATGAGGTCAGCAGCTGAATACCCCTAGCCAATCCCAAATGGGCATCAGTGAGCAGGCTATTGCTACAAGTGCTGACAGCAAGCGTACGCACACCGGGAGGGGAACAAAGATTTGAAAGGAACCTGGATTTTGCACTTTAATCAGAAGCCTACCTTCTAACTGATTAAACGATTCAACAGCTAGTTTTAAAGTTGTCATCTTTTTGCTTATAAATAGTGTCTTATACTCCATATCAAACCATGCCTGATGAAGGAGCACTCTGAAAGCTTGCAATTTCAAATAAACCTGTTGCACTATAACCTGGTGTTATAGACTTCCTCTCCAATGGCACCAGGACACGAATGTAGCCGCTGAAGGAGGACAGACAGTCGGCAACTATGGCCCCTCCACTGTCTGCTGCCTGGACCTGTTCTGGTCAGTTTTGTCCTGCTGGGTGTGTACAAGACACACTTGGGCAGTTTTTCACATTGTCAGGCAGGTATCAGTGTGGTAACTTGGTTAGGGGTGCAGCAAGCTCTGGAGCACACAACTTCAGTACTTTCACTGGAACACGGTCAGCCTTCATGGTATCTATGAACTAAGTAGTACACGACGATGAACCTCATACCTGCGCTATGAGGGGCCAAACTGCAAGCAAGGCAATGTAATGCAAGGCAGGGATGCTGTAAGTTTCCAAATCGGATCAGAGCCCAGAGATACAGCCTGGTCTAGTCCATAAACACAGTCTGTGCTACAGCATTACAATGTCAGTTGCCATTTCACCCCAAGGAGCAACACAGAGTGCAGAAGCCTCCTGGATCTGAGATGTGCCAGGAGGTTTCTTAGCAGCTGGCACATAATAGATGCCAGTATCCATGGCTTTGGGGTGTGCGTGGCCAGTGCCCATGGAGCATACCCAGTTCCCGATGTTGGTGCCTGTTGTCCATTATGGAAGTTGTTCAGAGCAATCAGTGAGCTGAATTCTGTTGCCTCCAAGTTGCATTTCCTCAATGTTGACCTTGTTTGGGGTGTTTGGTAAGACAGGAAGCTGAATATGAGATGTGTTGGACCGACAATCATTTAACAAGCAATAATCCCTGTCAGTTGGCATCTCACCAATCCCTGGCAAGAATCTCACCAGGCTGCTTGTGAAAACTATACAAGATAGCACAATATGATCGTAACTTTGAGATCAGCCTCACCACACATGTCGCCCCTTGTGCCAACAATGGGTCTGCTCCACTGTTGTCATTTCAATAATGCTACTGATGCTCTGTAATGTGGCTGTAGCACTGCAAAATGTATGCATTGTATTTGCCACCTATCTGCAGAATGGAAAAAAATATAAATATTCCTCCCACTCTTACAAGCAAAGATGACATAGTGCACTCTTTCAGCATTGATGTGCAGTACTGTGCTGAAAATAGGTCTAATGTTCTTTTTTTAAATTGTCGTGTTCCCAGCAATACCTGTGAAGAATGCACACCTGATACAAGGAAAAACATTTTCTTGCCACAATGATAGGCCATGACCATTTACAAGAATGGTTTCAGGAGCGAGCAACATTAGCTATGTAGATAGATCGAATAGATTCATACAGCTTTTCTTGAAGAAAGTTGGAAAGAGATTTCAGACAGGTATTCAAAATCATGAGATGGCCAGACATTGGAGAAGAGGAAAAATACTCAGTCGTGCGAGGATCAGGAACAAGAGGCTGCTGATATAGGTTAATTAGCAACGGCAGCCTGAGGAGAAATTTTTTAATGCAACGAATGACTAACATCTGTATTGCATTGCCTGAGAGTGTGGTGAAGGCAGATTCAATTGAGACATTCAAGATGGAATTGGATTTTTAATCAAAAAAGAAAATTGTATAGGACTGCGATGAGAGGACGGGTAAATGGCATTGGGTGAATAGCTTATTCAAAGAGCCTTCCCAGACATGATGGGCTAAATAGCCTTTCTCTGTGCTGGAAAGATTCTGCAATTGTATGATCTGGAACTCACTGCCTAAGTTAGATGGTGGAAAAGGGAGATAATGAATGATTCCAAAAAGGAAACTTGATGAACTCTTAAGGGAAATAAGTTTTCATGACAAGTATAAACCAGGGACAAAAACCGAAGCAAAAATTACTGCAAAAGTTCAGCAGGGCTGGTAGCATCTGTACAGAGAAATCAGAGTTAATGTTTTGGGTCCAGTGATCCTTCCTTAGATGGAGGAAGGTAGGCAGGATGTCAGGTAGGAAAAAGTTAATTGCCATGCAGAAGACAGGGTCGAAGGGGAGGGGATAAGAAGTAAAGGCTAGGTGAAGATAGAGCCCAAAGAGATAACAGAACAGTTGGAAGACAAAGGTGTCAATGATGATCAGCCTAGGAGAAAGAATGGCTACAAATGGAGATTATTAGTGGCTAACAATAGGTTGTGTGTAATAGCAGCCCATGTGATGTCAAAGCCTGATGTGCTGGGGTTGGAGTAAGGACATGGGAGAAAATGCCTGCAGCCCCAAAATTGTTGAACTCTGTATTGAGGCCCGAAGGGCGTAGAGCTCCTAGGTGGAATAGGTACTGTTCTTTCAACTTGTGCTGAACTGTTGGAGCACTGCAGCAAGCCTGAGACAGAAAAGGCAGCCAGGGAACAAGGTGATATTTTGAAGTGGCAGGCAACTGGAAGCTCAGGGTCTTTTTTTCCCCCAACAGAATGTAGGTGTTCTATGAAGTGGTCACCTTGTCTATGCTTTGTTTCCTCAGTATAGAGGAGACCACATCGTGAGCAGCCAAGGCAGTAGACTAGATTGTGTGAAGTGCAGGTAAAGTGCTGTTTCACCTGGAAGGTGAGTTTGGGCCCTTGGATACTGAGAAGAAGGGAGGAGGTGAACAGACAGGTGCTACACCTTCAATGTTTGCAGGAATAAGTCCCATGGGGATGTGGGGGGATATTGGAAGGAGGAGTGGACCCTGCAGGTAAGGGTCCTTGTGGAAGGCTGACAAGGAAGGAGAAGGGAATGTGTGCCTGATGTTGGGATCCCACTGGAGATGTTGGAAATGGCAGCTAATGATCTTTTGGATGTGAATGATGGGATGGTAGGGGAGGACAAGGAAGACCCTATCGTTGTTGTGAAAAGGTAGAGAGGGGAAGAGAGTGAGAGTATAAACCAGGGGTTTGGAGCTGACATGCTTAATATACAGACAGCCTGTATAGACTTTAATGGGCCAAATAGCTTCCCTCTGTACCATAATGACCTTAATTTTTTTTAAAAACTGCTGCAAGACAACAATAACACAACATTCAATAATAAGAGAGAAGAGTCAACATGAGCACCACAGAGAAAACAGTTTGCATTGTCAAACTGCAAGTATCTACAAATATTCTGCAAAAGAGGTTCAAAAAATACTATCCAAGTAAGACAACATAAAGATTATGACCAGGATTAAATAAATAATGTTGCTCAACTGTTTGTGATTAAACAGATTTCATAGAAATTTATCAAAAACAATATCCATTGTTACAATGTCACAGATTTTAAATAATAGACTGAGAAACATGATATGCCTTAACTTAAGGATGTGAAGTATTTCCGAGAAACTGGTGAGACTGATAGAAAACACCAATAACAAACCCTCAAGCTTTGTTATACTGCATCAGAAATTAATGTATTGGTTTAGCATTACATCTGGGAAATATAAGGATATATACTTGCCATCTGATTTATTAATGCATGTGGGAATGGGTGAGTGTCAATGTGTAAGTGGTTAATGTGGGAGAGTCAAGTAGATAGTGTAGCAAGTGGCTGAAGTGGTAAGGGGGCAGCTTCATGACCTGGGCAAATGGACAGCTGGGCTGAACAGGTCGAATTGGGTCTTGTTGGACTGGGGATTGGATGGGAGGACAGGATGTGGAGGGCACAACTGTATAGTTATCCAAGAGTTAGACTAACTTGCAGGCTGTGGTGAAAATTCCCTGAATAATCATCCAGGTAAATAAATCAGAATGGTCTGAAATCTCTAACTCTAACTCAGTGCCATTCTTTCAAAAGGGTCCTAGGGAGCAGGGGAACTACGAGAGAGGAGTTCAAACTTCCAGGCCATTCCCATGGAATTAAATGCATCTGGACATCTACAAGGTCCCAACATGCATCCTTGTTAAAGTGTCATTCAGGAGTGGGGACAATATGGACCAGAGTCGCTGCTAAACAGAGACACAGGGATTTAATTACATTTATTCTGCTCACAGTTTAGAGAGTCATATATTTGAAAAATGGGGTATGAGCTACTCAAGTTTATATCCATTTAACTTAAATTGCAGAATAGTCATGGACAGCATGTGCCAAATTTCCTACTTGTGGCTTGCGGTCTTAAGTGCTGAATGCATAAAATCTTCTGATCAGTTTTACAACATTCAGTGCAGCACAGCCAAGACTACAATTTGACAATTCAGGATTAACATACCACAATTGTCTATTAAAATGGGCTCTGCTACTTTGTACCAGGAACACTGAATCATAAAAAAGGACGCATAAATGCTCCAGTGCAGAAAGTGCACAGTAAGCACTATGCACCACAACTTGCAATGTCTTGACTCTAATTGTTGAAACACAATGCTGCAGTCATTAAGTCTTCAATGTCAACAAATTAATTCACAGCTTCTATACTCACCAGTTGTCATAAATGACTAGATTAGTGCTGATATTAACATAATATAAAGCATCACTTGAACAGCAGAACTGCTAAAACATTTGGATGCAAGAACATAAAACTACAGAAATGGAAACTTAATAAATGAGTTTCAACATATTATGCAGTGGTAAAGCAGGGTGAAACTCCAAAGCAATTATAGTAAGGACCAATATTGCTCCCAACTTAAATGGGGGAATTGTTGGCTGTTTTAAAGTTTCAAGATAATAACTCAGTTGGCCACATGGCCTATTGAATGGCTTTTCCATTCAAGTTCTTAACTCATCTGATTATAACCTTAACTCCTCAGGCCTGCCTACCTCATAACCCCAAAATCCCTAGTAGCCTTGAATGTTATCAGTGACCTAGCATCCACTGTTTTCTGGGGAAAAGAATTTCAAAGACAAACTGGCCTCAGAACAAATTCTTCTGTTATTCCATTTCCATCTTAAATGCTGATAAACACTTTTACTGTTTTTACATTTTTTGCCAATTTTCTAAAATAGACTAATTTCTCCCTTTTTTCCTTTTTGCCCGTTTCTAAAGTTTTCTCAATCGTGGCTTACCACGAACATTTGCAGAGTTCTACCCCTTTCCCTTCAATGTAATACCATCACTAACTGCACAGATAACCACATATTGTACATCCTTCTCATGGTATTTCCATCTCAGTGAAATAGATTTTTATTAAGGTCTCCTTAAAATGTCTGCCAGGGCCTTTCCTACTTTCTAACTTATTTTTTAACTTATAATTGCCTTCAAGACACTAACTTCAGACCCAAAATTCTCAACTGCAAACTGAATGTGAAGTTCTATCACACAAGTTAATTTCAAGGGAACAGATTTGATATAATGGCTGAAGTATGGAAACATGAAGAAGAACCTTTTCACATGGTAAGCAGTTAGAACTGGAATACACTACCTCAGAATGTGGTGGAGGAAGGTTCAATTTAGGCATAAGGGCAAATTGGATGATCATCTAAAACGAAAAGGATATTTGCAGCACTACAGAGTAACACTAGGCAAATTCCTCCTTTAAAAAAAAACAGTGCAGAGTCAGTGGGCCAAATGACCTAATTTGATGCTGTAACCATTCTAAGAAATAATAATCTCTGAATTAATCCCTGAGCAACAAACAAACAGTCACAACGCAAGTGCAATCAGAGAGAACAATGTGTATTACTACACTGAATTAAAAATTGGCTGAGTGACAGGAAACTATTTGTGGTTCCACTTTAAAATTTAGTTACTCACTGTTCATATCACCATATCATGGCATGTGACCCAAGGTCAAAAACTTACAGATTCCATCTCCCTGAGTTCTGTCCACTTGCAGCATTACATGGAGAGGAAAGTGTAAGTTGCTATGCATCCAAATTGCTTACCTTGAACCCAGACATACAAGTGCCAATGACTGTAGTGTATATATATTACAGCATCTGGTATTTATATACGTTCATGAATTTTTCAGTGTTATGTGACTAACGCCTCATATTGATGCTGTGGGCTTTAACATAAGTATCGCAAAGCACAGCCAGTCAGGCAGCGTCCGAGGAGCAGAACAGTCGATGTTTCGAACATGAGCTCTTCACCAGGAAGAGACTGGATTTTTTCCTGATGAAGAGCTCATGCTCAAAATGTCAACTCTCCTGCTCCTTAGATGCTGCCTGACCGGCTGTGCTTTTCCAGCCCCACACTTTTCGACTCTCATCTCCAGTATTTTCAGTCCTCACTTTCTCCTTTAACATAAGTATCAAATATTAGTTGCAGATCGTCAATACATCTCACCATATCATAATCACTCCTGAATAAGAAAACAAATCTCTGAACCCCTGGTTCACAAGCTGCAAGAAAATCAAACATGTTAAACAAATATGATTACTGATGCTCCCATATTACTTGATTCTTGATCACAACTAAACCCTCCAGTCTCTGATCATGGACTAAAATTGAAGAATCAAAGCAGTAACCTCAAATCTCTAAGGCCTAGGTCTCGGCACCGCCCTCTGCAACTGAATCCTCAGCTTCCTGACCCATAGACTACAATCAATCAGTGAACTGCACTTCCTCCATGATAACACTCAACACTAGACACATTTCCCCCCCCTCCCCCCGCCAGGATGTGTTCTCAGCCCCCTACTGTATTCCCTGTACACCCACAACAGTAGTGCCAAATTCTAAATGAATGCCATCTACACATTTACTGACAACACCACCAGAGTGAAATAGATATCAAAGATGAGTCAGAATACAGTAGGGAGACAGAGGGGTTGGTGACATGGTGCAATCAAAACAACCTCTTACAATGTCGGTAAAACTAAAGAATCTCTGAAAGAAAGTAAGAGAACATGCCCCCATTTCCATCAACGGAGTGGAGGTTGAGAGGGTTGAAAAATGTGTTGCTGGAAAAGCACAGCAGGTCAGGCAGCATCCAAGGAACAGGAGAATCGATGTTTCGGGCATGAGCCCTTCTTCAGGAATGAGGAGGGTGTGCCAAGCATGCTAAGATAAAAGGGACTTGGGGGAAGGGGCGTTGGGAATGCGATAGGTGGAAGGAGGTTAAGGTGAGGGTGATAGGCCGGAGAGGGGGTAGGGGCAGAGAGGTCGAGAAGAAGATTGCAGGTCAAGAAGGCGGTGCTGAGTCCAAGGGTTGGGACTGAGATAAGGTGGGGGGAGGGGAAATGAGGAAGCTGGAGAAATCTGCATTCATCCCATTCCTAGGTGGAAGATGAGGTGCGCTTCCTCCAGGCATTGTGTTGCTATGGTCTGGCGATGGAGGCGGCCAAGGACCTGCATGCCCTTGGCAGAGTGTGAGGGGAAGTTAAAGTGTTCAGCCACAGGGCGGTTGGGTTAGTTGGTGCAGGTGTCCCGGAGGTGTTCTCTGAAATGTTCCGCAAATAAGCGGCCTGTCTCCCCAATGTAGAGGAGGTCACTTCTGGTGCAGCAGATGCAGTAAATGATGTGTGTGGAGGTGCAGGGGAATTTGTGATGGATATGGAAGGATCCCTTGGAGGGAAGTGAGAGGGAAGGTGTGGGCACAAGTTTTGCATTTCTTGCGGTTGCAGGGGAAGGTGCCGGGAGTGGAGGTTGGGTTGGTGGGTGGTGTGGACTTGACAAGGGAGTCACGGAGGGAGTGGTCTCTCCAGAACGCTGATAGGGGAGGGGAGGGAAATATATCCCTGGAGATGGGGTCTGTTTGGAGGTGGCGGAAATGACGAAAGATGATACGAAGTATCTAGAGATTGGTGGAGTGGTAGGTGAGGACCAGTGGGGTTCTGTCCTGGTGGCGATTGGAGGGGCGGGGTTCAAGAGCAGAGGAGCGGGAAGTGGAGGAGATGTGGTGAAGAGCACCGTGATCACGTCTGGGGGGAAATTGCAGTTTTTGAAGAAGGAGGTCATCTAGGTTGTTCGGTATTGGAATTGGTCCTCCTGGGAGCAGATGCGGCGGAGGCAAAGGAATTGGGAATACAGGGGGCAGGATGGGAGGAGGTGTAATCTAGGTAGCTGTGGGAGTCAGTCAGTTTATAGTAAATGTCCATATTAAGTGGATCGCCTGAGTTAGAAATGGAGGGGTCTAAGAAGGGGAGGGAGGAGTCTGAGATGGTCCAGGTAAATTTGAGGTCGGGGTGGAAGGTGTTAGTAAAGTGGATGAACTGTTCAATCTCCTCGTGGGAGCATGAGGTAGCGCCGATACAGTCATCGATCTAGCGGAGGAAAAGGTGGGGGGTGGTGCCAGTGTAGCTGCGGAAGATGGACTGTTCCACATATCTGACGAAGAGGCAGGCATAGCTGGGGCCCATGCGGGTGCCCATGGCTACTCCTTTGGTTTGGAGGAAGTGGGAGGATTGGAAAGAGAAGTTGTTCAGGGTGAGGACCAGTTCAGTCAGTTGAAGGAGGGTGTCAGTGGAAGGGTACTGCTTAGGTTGGCAGGAAAGGAAGAAGTGGAGGGCTTTGAGGCCTTCGTGATGGGGGATGGAGGTGTATAGGGACTGGATGTCCATGGTGAAGATATAGCGTTGGGGGCCGGGGAGGCGAAAATCATGGAGGAGGTAGAGGGCATGGGTGGTGTCCCGAACGTAGGTGGGGAGTTCTTGAACTAAGGGGACAGGACAGTGTCAAGGTATGCAGAGATGAGTTCAGTGGGGCAGGAGCAGGCTGAGATAATGGGTCAGTCGGGGCAGTCAGGTTTGTGGATTTTGGGCAGGATGTAGAAACGGGCGGCGCGGGGTTGTGGGATGATGAGGCTGGAGACAGTGGATGGGAGATCCCCTGAGGTGATGAGGTTATGGATGGTCTGGGAGATAATGGTTTGGTGATGGGAGGTGCGTTCATGGTCAAGGGGGCAGTAGGAGAAGGTGTCCGTGAGCTGGCGATTAGCCTCAGCAGTGTAAAGGTCGGTGCGCCAAACTACTACCGCGCCTCCCTTGTCTCCCAATTTGATAGTGAGGTTGGGGTTGGAGTGGAGGGCGTGGAGGGCTGCACGTTGCGAGGGTGAGAGGTTGGAGTGGGCGAGAGGGGTGGAGAGGTTGAGGTGGTTAATGTCGCGGTGGCAGTTGGCTGTGAAGAGATCGAGGACGGGTAAGAGGCCAGCATGGGGTGTCCAGGTGGATGGGGTTTGTTGGAGGCGGGAGAAGGGGTCGGCAGAGGGTGGGCAAAAATCCAGATTGGAGAAGTAGGCGTGGAGGCGAAGGCGACGGAAGGATTGTTCAATGTCTCACCACGTGTTGAACTTGTTAATCTGGGAGCATGGGGGATGAAGGTGAGGCCTCTGCTGAGGACTGATCTTTCATCTTCAGAGAGGGAGAGGTCTGGAGGGATGGTGAAAATACGGCAGGGCTGGGAGCTAGGACCAGGTGTGGGGGTGGGGTTCAGCGTGGGGGCAGGGATCGACCATGGGGGTGGGGACGCATGCGGCGTGGTCGTTGTGCAGGTGAGTGATGTCACTGGGGCGGAAGTGGCTGCGGCAACGGCAGAAACGGTGTTGTTCCCGGTGGTTGTGGACCCCGCGGAGGCTGCAAATCTGTCGGAGATGGTCTTCCTGGCGAGCGTGGAGGCGGTTGTCTGGGCCGCGATCATGGAGGCTGCATGGTCGGTGGGGGCGGAAGTGACGTCATGGTTCGCGGCGGCGGTTGCTACAGCGGTCACATGGGTAATGGCACCCAAGCGGTTCCGGAGGCCGATGGAAGATACTGGAACGGTTGAGAAATCCGGAGTGTGGGGGTAAGTAGATGAAAGTTTTTGGTACTTACTGTCTTTAATTTCCGATATGGCTAGGAAGAACTGTTTGTTTAGTGTATGGATTCTTCTGTGGATGAAGAACAATAGAGGTCCTTTGCAGGTCTGTGAGAGTGTTGTCCTGAGCTGGGGTAGGGCTGACTGCAGGGAATGTAGGTTGAGGGGGTTGACAGCATCAAATTCCTCGAGTGATGGTAACCGATAATCTGCCCTGGACTTCCCACATAGACTCGACAGTCAAAAATACACAACAAATGTCTCTTCTTCCTCAGGTGGCTCAAGAAATTTGACATGTCCATAAGGACCCTCACCAACTTCTACAGATACACCATAGAAAGAATACTGTGTGGGCGCATAACAGCCTGCTACAGCAATTGTTTTGCCCAAGACCATAACAAACAACAGAAGGTTGTTTCAGAGGGGAATAAGATAGGTGGAAGGAGGTGAGGGTGAGGGTGATAGGCTGGAGAGGGGGTGGGGGCGGTGAGGTCGGGAAGAAGATTGCAGGTCAAAAGGGTGGTACTGAATCTGGGGGTTGGGACTGAGGTAGGGTGGAGGGGAGGGGAAATGAGGAAGCTGGAGAAATCTACATTCATCCTGTGTGGTTGGAGGGTTCCTAGGAGGAAGATGAGGTGCTCTTCCTCCAGGCGTCGTGTTGCCATGGTCTGGCAATGGAGGCAGCCAAGGACCTGCATGTCCTTGGCAGAGTGGGATGGGGAGTTAAAGTGTTCAGCCACAGGGCGGTTGGGTTGGTTGGTGTGGGTGTCCCAGAGGTGTTCTCTGAAACGTTCCGCAAGTAGGCGGCCTGTCTCCCCAATGTAGAGGAGGCCACATCGGGTGCAGCAGATGCAGTAAATGATGTGTGTGGAGGTGCAGGTGAATTTGTGGCGGATATGGAAGGATCCCTTGGGGCCTTGGAGGGAAGTGAGGGGAGAGGTGTGGGCGCAAGTTTTGCATTTCTTGCAGTTGCAGGGAAGGTGCCGGGAGTGGAGGTTGGGTTGGTGGGTGGTGTGGACTTGACGAGGGAGTCGCGGAGGGAGTGGTCTCTCCAGAACGCTGATAGGGGTGGGGAGGGAAATATATCCCTGGTGGTGGGGTCTGTTTGGAGGTGGTGGAAATGACGGAGGATGATACAATATATCCGGAGGTTGGTGGGGTGGTAGGTGAGGACCAGTGGGGTTCTGTCCTGGTTGGAGGAGTGGGGTTCAAGGGCGGAGGTGTGGAAAATGGAGGAGATGCGGTGGAGAGCACTGTCGACCACATTGGAGGGGAAATTGCGGTCTTTGAAGGAGGAAGCCATTTCGGTTGTTTGGGAGTGGAATTGGTCCTCCTGGGAGCAGATGCGGCAGAGACGAAGGAATTGGGAATATGGGATGGTGTTTTTACAGGGGGCAGGGTGGGAGGAGGTGTAATCTAGGTAGCTGCGGGAGTCGGTCAGTTTGTAGTAAATGTCTATGTTGAGTTGGTCGCCCGAGATAGAAATGGAGAGATCTAGGAAGGGGAGGGAGGAGTCTGAGACAGTCCAGGTGAATTTGAGGTCGGGGTGGAAGGTATTAGTAAAGTGGATGAACTGTTCAACCTCCTCGTGGGAGCACAAGGCAGCGCCAATACAATCATTGATGTAGCGGAGGAAAAGGTGGGGGATGGTGCGCACCTATCGTATTTCCAGCGGCCCTCCCCCAAATTCCCACCCCCTTACCTTTTATCTCAGCAGGCTTGGCACACCAGCCTCATTCCTGAAGAAGGGCTTATGCCTGAAACGTCGATTCTCCTGCTCCTCGGATGCTGCCTGGCCTGCTGCACTTTTCCAGCACCACACTTTTCAAATTAATGTTAATTTTGCCTAGCGCACATCCAGTGCAGTATAACATGTGTGCCTCACTCTGTCCAAGCTGTTTTTTTTAGAACACCTTATAATCTCTATGTCCTTGCTCACTATGATCTGCCTTTGACTGAGGAAATTGGCCTTGCTGGCATTGTATGTAGCTGTCAATCAATGCTGTGATTCTGAAGTCGCCATTTAAGACTTGATGGAAAAAATCTAAAAAATGTCAGAGTCATACTGCACAGAAACAGATCCTTCGGTCCAACCAGTCCATGCCAAATACAATCACAAACTAAACAAGTTGCAACCTGCCTGCTCCTCGCCCAGATCCCTTCAAACCTTTCCTATTCATGTATGTTAATATCTATTAGATGTTGTCATTGTATCCACATCCAGCACTTCCTCAGGAAGTTCATTTTACATGCAAACCGCCAAGTGTAAACAATTGCCTCTCACGTCTTTTTTAAATCTTACTCCTCAAAAAAAATATGTGCCCCCGGTTCTTGAAATCTCCCGTCCTAAGGAAAATGCAACTATGATTAACTCTATCTTTACCACTCATTATTTTATAAATTTATCAGGTCGTCTCCCAATCTGCTATGCTCTAGTTTTTAAAAAAAAGTCCAAATTCAAACTGTCTATACCGAGCAACATCCTGGTAAATCTCTTCTGAACCCACTCCAGCTTGAATGCCCTGAAGCCAAGACTGTGAATTATTTCATTCTCTCCATATGTTGCCACTGTTCCCATGGAAGAGCAGGGAGGGGAGATTTCTGCCCTGTGTATATGTGCATTCAGTTGCACTTTCCAATTGTCTTTATGTAATGATACACCCCTACAGAAAAAAGACTGAGTGCATAGCAGTATGGTGTAAAAGACAACAATCTCTCCATCAACAGCAGTAAAATGTAGGGGCTGGCCATTCACTTCAGGGAGCAGAGGGCAGGGCATGCCACTGTCTGCATAAATGGTGCTGAGATGGAGATGGTCAAGAGCATAAAGTTCCTGGGAATGATGATCACCAACAATTTATCCTGGTCCACCCACGTCAATGTGATAGACATGAAAGCACAATGCCTCTACTTCCTCAGGAGGGGTGAGGAAATTTGCCACGTCCACATAGACTGCTTAATTTTTGCAGATGCACTATAGAGAGTAGGAGGAGAAAGTGAGGACTGCAGATGCTGGAGATCGGAG
Organism: Chiloscyllium punctatum; assembly: GCF_047496795.1. Classification (NCBI taxonomy): domain Eukaryota; kingdom Metazoa; phylum Chordata; class Chondrichthyes; order Orectolobiformes; family Hemiscylliidae; genus Chiloscyllium; species Chiloscyllium punctatum. Next base: position 98,074,775 of record NC_092747.1, read on the forward strand.
CTGAAAATGTGTTGCTGGAAAAGCGCAGCAGGTCAGGCAGCATCCAAGGAACTGGAGAATCAACGTTTCGGGCATAAGCCCTTCTTCAGGAATTTCTGAAGAAGGGCTTATGCCCGAAACGTCGATTCTCCTGTTCCTTGGATGCTGCCTGACCTGCTGCGCTTTTCCAGCAACACATTTTCAGCACTATAGAAAGTATCCTATCTGAATACATCAAACCGTGGTATGGCAACTGCTCTTCCCAAGGTAAGAAACTACAGACAGTCACGAACATCGCCTTGTCCATCATGCAAACCATGTATTGACTCCATCTATACTTCCTGCTGTCTCAAGAAACCAATATAATCAAAGACTGCTCCCACCCCGGTTATATTCTCTTCCAGCAGGCAGAAGATAACAAAGTTTGAATGCACATACAAACAGATTTAGGAGAAGCTTTTTCCTGGCTATTATCAGACCTCTCAAATTTTAATGTTGAACTCTCTCTGCACTTTCTCTGCAGTTGTAATACTGTATTCTGCATTCTGTTCTGTTACCTGACGTATGGCATGGTCTTTTTTGGATTTGTGGTGCTGGAAGAGCACAGCAGTTCGGGCAGCATCCAAGGAGAGCATGCAAAACAACACTTTTCACTCTGTCAGTACATGTGACAATAACAAATCAAATCAAATGTTTTTAGGCACACTTTGCACAGAATTTAAGTACAATCCACTTTGGCAATTTATGGATTAGTTTTAAGGTTGTGGAACTTAGTTTGTTTGTTTGTTATTTTTAATTAAGTCTATTCCAAGCAGTATCAGTTGCAAGACAAGAAAGACATTAACAAACAGTTTGCTCAAACCAGATCACACTGATCAGTGCTTGTGTTAATGAGAGCTCCACAAGGCACACAATATTTCTCACTCACTTGTGATAATCCCAGAGATCATTAATTCAATATTTCTGAGAACTTATCTCATACAAATTAGCACCAATACTATCGTCAGACAAATCTCATCTCAGTGGAAGTCTGCAAAATCTAATGAAATAAGAAAAGGTGGCAACAATGAAGACGTCCCAAATGCAACTAACATCTTAAGAGAAGCAGCCAGGATCACTAGATGAGTGCCATTAACAATCAGAGACTGATCACACAATTCAAGCCAATCAGAAATTAGACATGCTTCACATAGCCCCATCAGCGTTCAGGAATGTCACTGACCACGCACACAGATTGCGGCTTTGCAAGTTAATAAACACCAGCTTTCAGTGACCAAAGCACGTGCAAATTTGGATGGAAATCAATAGACTGCCTTCCATCCAAAAGCAGAAGACCACAGAAGTGTGCGTTCGTGTGAGAGCACAGACTACTTGTTGCTCTATGTCATAGACCACTGATGTGGAGCCAGCCAAGTTACTAACTAGCTTTATAAATATCACATTTGTAACTGAATAAACTTTTCCTGAAGTTACGTCAATGGACTATCGTCTATTGTCTGAATTCATTGCAGAATTTCTTGATAAGGAATTGTTATCTAATGTTTAACGGGTTTGAGCTTTGGGATACTTATTGTGACTGAAATTCTAGAGGGGGACAAGTGAAATGCATGGTACTTCCATACTCTGGATTAGTGGTGCTGGAAGAGCACAGCAGTTCAGGCAGCATCCAAGTAGCTTCGAAATCCACGTTTCGGGCAAAAGCCCTTCATCAGGAATAAAGGCAGTGAGCCTGAAGCATGGAGAGATAAGCTAGAGGAGGGTGGGGGTGGGGAGAAAGTAGCATAGAGTACAATGGGTGAGTGGGGGAGGGGATGAAGGTGATAGGTCAAGGAGGAGAGGGTGGAGTGGATAGGTGGAAAAGAAGATAGGCAGGTAGGACAAGTCCGGACAAGTCATGGAGACAGTTACTGAGCTGGAAGTTTAGAACTAGGGTGAGGTGGGGGAAGGGGAAATGAGGAAACTGTTGAAGTCCACATTGATGCCCTGGGGTTGAAGTGTTCCGAGGCAGAAGATGAGGCGTTCTTCCTCCAGGCATCTGGTGGTGAGGGAGCGGCGGTGAAGGAGGCCCAGGACCTCCATGTCCTCGACAGAGTGGGAGGGGGAGTTGAAATGTTGGGCCACGGGGCGGTGTGGTTGATTAGTGCGGGTGTCCCAGAGATGTTCCCTAAAGTGCTCTGCTAGGAGGCGCCCAGTCTCCCCAATGTAGAGGAGACCGCATCGGGAGCAACGGATACAATAAATAATATTAGTGGATGTGCAAGTAAAACTTTGATGGATGTGGATGGATACTTCCATACTGTTTACTCAATAATTAAGGGCTCTGTTGTCAGAGTAATTACTGTACCAGTCTCTTCCAGTTTTGTTATGCACAGAGAAAATGAACTAGTGCACCTATAAAAAAGATAAATTATTTTGATAACGTAATAATTAAGCGTTTATCAGACCTAACGTGTGATATTTAACATAGGTGACAAGGGTCTCATGTCTGGACAGCTGGAAGGAATGTCATATTCTGAGCAACAAGCACCATTTTGGAGATCATAGAAATCTCACCCAACAGGCCCCCTTCTTTCATGAATAACTACAACCCACGCCACTAAACACCACAAGGGGGGGGCATTAAGTTTGGCACAACAATGTTCATCTACATTTTACATGCAGAAATAAATGCTGGCCCAGCCAGTGATGCCCACATCCTGTAAATGAACAAAAAAAAAATTGTTAAAGTTGTCAATTGGATGCTTTTATGAAGAGGAAGGGTTTGGAGGGATATGGGCCAAGTGCTGGCAGGTGGGACTCGATTGGGTTGGGATATCTGGTCGGCATGGACAAGTTGGACCGAAGGGTCTGTTTCCATGCTGTACATCTCTATGACTCTACGCGGGACTATATGCGCTTTTAAAAACAGCTTTCTATATTGACAATTGGTTTGCCCTGTGGCGCAGGAAAGGTGGCAAGCAACAAACATCAAGCACACTATTAACAGAACGTAGAACATGTTGTACATTCAGACTGGCATAAGCTATTTGCTAATCTAGGAACTTGGGACAGAGACCACCACTAAACAACAGACCTTTCAAGAAGTGGAAGTGTTAAAGGAAAATCTAATATGATGTACTCTAATGATGCTGCCTTACTCTATAAAAAGAATCAACACATAGCAATGCCAATTCTTGAAGGCCAACTTCCACAGTTTATCGCCCTTCCCAAGGATGTGAATTGAAACTTTACACCACCAGTTTCTTCCAAGCTAACACTTGCCATCCGGCACCATAACCATTTTGTCCACTGCTGCATTGAGTGAGAGACTTTGTCCATGGAAGGTCAAAGTGCTAATTACTTTCCTTGCAGCAGGGAGAAATCAATACAGCTGGAAGCAGAACATTGTTTCTTTTGGAAATCCCCGCACAGGCAAAGTGCAGCAAATCATCAGGCTGGATGGGACTGGCCACTCTCTGCAACTGGCAAGTTGAGGGAGGACTGGTGAGACTGCAGATGTGATTATTCTCCTCCTTCTCACCTCATGCTGCAGCAAGATCAGTTTCACCAGCTCTCCAGCAGCACTTCCTTGTGCCAATACACACCCATTAAAAAAAAAGGTCACAAGATGCAAACCCAACATACATTTGCACTTTCCCCAACTTGTATAGGTGGCCTAGGATTGTGTCCCCATTCCAGAGATCGGCACTTCACTAATTATTTAGTTTTTATCTCCCACAGTGCCATTGGGAACCTGGTTTAGAGTTTGTTGTTGTTGCCTGATCAGGTTTCCTATTAAAGACAAGTACAGCCGAGCTCACAGGACAAATGTTTTGAGAGTCAGGTGAAGCAGGAGCTGACCTCACCTCACTGGCACGAAGTTCCATCAGTGCGTCCTAAGATCCTACCTTTTCCAAAGAGTTAGAGCAAATTTCACCCTCGACATTAAATTTCGAGGATCTCAGCAAGTACAATCCTTTGCCATCACCTTCTAGATACCAGTATCTGAACATCAAATGGCTCAGCAGGGTTCTCAAAAATCCAATGCCGCTAGCTGGAAAGCTCTCCAGGTGCACTAAGCCCAGATTCCTCTCAATCGATGTTAATCACCAAGCAAAAAAATCAAAAGATTGAATTGCTGTTATTTGGGTCAGACTTGAAATTGAGTTGCCGCCATCTTTTCTGGTACACATTAAAGGTCCTAAGACTACTTCAAAGAAGAGAAGAGATAGATTCCATGATGTGCTACCCACTAACTATCCCTCAATCAACCTGACCATTACCACACTGCTGGAAGCTTGTTGCGTGCAAATCGAGTGCCACCTTTTCTATATTACAGCAGTCAGAAGTAATATGTTGGCTATAAAGCACTTTATGATGTCCAGAGGTGATAAAAAGCAATATACAAGTGCCAGTCTTTTTACATTCTTTTCAAGAGCACTTGAGATGCTGTGGCACAATAGCTAGCACATTCAGACTTGTTAACATTTGATTCATAGCTCTTAAATAGTTTAGCATGAAAAGATTCTTATAACTCAAAAATAATTGCAAACACCCATTCACCCTCAATGTATTGAATGTCACCAAGATATTGTAATGAGCTTGAATGTAATTAATTTGCTTGCATAGTTAAGATCAAATTTTAAAAAGAAGCCTCTGATTCTTTTCATGCCAGTTTTGTAGTGTTCAAATCATTTACTGCTTACGATTGCATCATGAAACTAATGCAGAAACTATACAGGGCTGGGGAAGCCACATTGTTTCATTGTTGGTATCACAGTGATTTAGTTTTCACTTTGTTTTAAGTCATCAGAGGATTGCGAAAATAAAAGCTATTGAAGACTGGTTTCGGTTCGTATGAAGCATTTGCATGTTAAAAAAGATTACGTTCCCACACTGTTGCTATAGAAACTGTCAAAAGCTAGACAACCCTACATTTTATTTGGCTGTTTTTAGTCTTAGAGTACAAGCCCAATTCATTCCTTTACAAAAGTTACTATCAAACATACAAATAAAAGATAAAGTTAGTTCTTATAAATAGATTATGCCAGCCTTCCCTTTCCAAAATATGCAGCATCAAAACTTAAGCGCAACATTTTAAAAGGCGATGCCTTAGAATGCAATCCAGATGAAATGCCTTAAGACATGCTCAAACATAAGTGTTAAATGAAGGAATTGGCACAGGTTATGTTCAACCATGACAACGGTTTTGCATATGCAATAATTGCATTAAAAGGTAATATATTTACACTGGTGACCACGGCAAGGACAGATTACATTTTACAGGTCCATATAATAGGCTAAGAATACTGCAGGCAGCAAAATAACGTGTTTCATTATGAAATACTCCTAACTTGGGTAACCTCAGAAAATCTAGAAATATGAAACAAGCGATAAATAATTACATTACTTACTGAGTTACCTTCACTATGTCATTTGGGAGACAGCTGTAATAAGGAAAAGAAATATCTATATTGATAATTAATCTTTCCAAACAATACAAATCTTAGTTAAAGGTTTGAGGTCTTCAATAGTCTTTCACCATCTGTTCTTTTATTTACAAATGTGCAAAGCCAAGAAACACAGTGATTATCATGTCATTCCTGCATACACTGTACAAAGATCTGTAATTAAACTGGGTAACATATAGTTGCAGTGAATAATCAGTGAGCAAATGAGCATGAATCTTTCTGCATATTATCACAAAATAGATGTTATATTTTGTAATGAAAAGCATGCAATATGATTCCTGGTTCTGGAAGACTGACAGCTGTTTCACAATAATTAACAATGAATGTATATTTGTAAAATTATTTTGTCGAAATGACTGCAGGTGAAAAAACGTTCCAAGCATCTAATATACTATTAAATTCTAACACTAAAAAGCTCATACTAATCAGCACAAATGAAAAGCATCAATACAGGCTTTCTTCCATTTCATAATAAAATTGTCAGAAATTCTGATGGTTGTTGGCTGATGTTCAACAGTAACAAGGCAGCAAGTATGTGATAATCTACACTGTACTAAACTGCTTTGCACCAAACCATCTGCCTCCCAACTCAACAATGAATGTCTTAGAGCAGAATTCCCAGCCTCCTCCTTTATGGCATCACAGCAAGAAAGAAAGAAAAGGAAAACCCAAGTTCTTACGCTCAACAGAGAAAGGGAGCAATAAAGATTAGAGGGAAAGATTTCCTTCTGATGACATTGATGATCTCCCAGGAAGAATAAAGTAAATTTTAAAGCTCCTCTAGCTCAATGTACATACCTTATTCAGGATTAGTGGTGCCGGAAGAGCACAGCAGTTCAGGCAGCATCGAGGAGCAGTAAAATCGATGTTTCGGGCAAAAGCCCTTCATCAGGAATACAGGGAGAGAGCCTGAAGCGTGGAGAGCTTAAATACCTTACCCCTCATGATCTGCAGGCTTTCCCCAGGATTTCTCCTTCATGGATCTTCTGATTCCTCCCAACATTTCTAAGACTTCTTATGGTCTGCTTCAGAACCTAGGAGGAAGTGAGGACTGCAGATGCTGGAAATCAGAGCTTAAAAATGTGTTGCTGGAAAAGCGCAGCAGGTCAGGTAGCATCAAAGGAGCAGGAGAATCGACGTTTCAGGCATAAACCTGAAGAAGGGCTTATGCCCGAAATGTCGATTCTCCTGCTCCTTTGATGCTGCCTGACCTGCTGCGCTTTTCCAGCAACACATTTTTAAGCTCTGCTTCAGAACCTGCCTAACACCCCACAAGCCCAGACTTTTATTCAGCAGGATGGTTATCATTCCAGCCAGTTTCAAGCAGAAATTAATCATGCAATACAATAAAGAGGCTCCGGAGCAAATGTCCCTTGGGCCTCACATTCCAGAAGTATCACGACCTGTCTCACGTCCTGCTCCTCTAATTTCTGCCTCTAATCAAAATTGGGGTTGAAATGAATCCAATCGGAAAACAAGGGGAAGTTTGAAAAAAAAGGCCACAAAAATGAGCAGCAGTAATAGGACACCTGAAGCAAAGATGCAATAATTTAACCTTTTCTTTTCACCTCACTGACTTGATCAATTTTAATCTGAACCCTACAGATGCCAGATAACATTGAGCTAACAGTATAAAGTTAAAGTCAACCTCAGAAGGCAGAACAAGTTAACAATGGCTGAGACTAAAATTGCAGTATGTACTGTCAAGGTAGACAAGCAGGAGGCTGGAGGAACACAGCAAGCCAGGCAGCATCAGGAGGTGGAGAAGTCAACATTTCAGGTGTAACCCTTCTTCACTACCGACATAGACACTGTGCCCCAAATCTTCCACCGTTTTTTCTTTCTCCATTTCCTGATGCTGCCTGGCTTACTGCGTTCTTCCAGCCCTCAGCTTATCTGCCTTGGCTTCCAGAATCTGCAGTTTTTTTTTAATCTCTAACCAAATATGCACTGCCAAGGCAGACACTCCAGTCCAGCACTGAGGGAGTACTGCTCTGTCAGTGGTACCACCTTTGGATTGACCATTAAACCAAGACCCAATTTGCCTTTCCCAGGCGCACTTAACAGATCCCATGACATTGTTTAGAAGAAATTTCAGAATCTGATGCATAAGCTCTGCCTAAATGTGTCCAACAAAGTCAGACAAAATACAGTGCACCCCCTTCAACGATACAATCCCTATTTATTTCAGTCCATTTTTAACAAGTTCCTTAACCCAGTTATCCTTTTCTCCACTTTGAAAATTGGTAAATTCTTTTGTAATGGAAGTAGTTTTCAGTCACTGCTTCTACCCTGCAAGTTTGGTATCTCCTTTTTCATTGCTGTAATGTAGATTCCCATGTTAAATTTATGTTGATATGATTGGTGTTGAATAGTTACCTAATATTTTCAATTGGTTAGACAATTTGTAAGCAGGACATTAATACCCAGCTCTCCAGACATTGTTTAGCTTAAAAATGAAACTCCTCCACATTGGTCCATATTGGCACCAACGACATAGGTAGGAGGGCGGCTGAGGATGTTAGGCAGGCTTTCAGGGAGCTAGGTTGGAAGCTCAGAGTTAGAACAAACAGAGTTGTTGTCTCTGGTTTGTTACCCGTGCCACGTGATAGAGAGTCGAGGAATAGGGAGAGAGAACAGTTAAATGCGTGGCGACAGGGATGGTGCAGGAGGGAGGGATTCCGGTATCTGGATAATTGGGGTTCTTTCTGGGGAAGGTGGGACCTCTATAAACAGGATGGTCTACACCTGAACCTGAGGGGTACCAATATCCTCGGGGGGAGGTTTGCTAGTGCTCTTGGGGGGGGTTTAAACTAACTCTGCAGGGGCATGGGAACCTAGACTGTAGCTTTAGGGTGCAGGACCTGGAGTGTAGGGAGGTTAGGAACATGGCATCAATCTCAAAGGAGGGTGCCTGTAAACAGGAAAGTGGCTTGAAGTGTGTATACTTCAAGGCAAGAAGTATACGAAATAAGGTAGGTGAACTTGCAGCGTGGGTTAGTACCTGGGATTTCGATGTTGTGGCTATTACGGAGACATGGGTAGAACAGGGTCAGGATTGGCTGTTGCAGGTTCCAGGGTTTAAATGTTTTAGTAGGGTCAGAGGTGTGGGTAAAAGAGGGGAAAGTGTGGCATTGCTTGTCAAAGATAGTATTACAGCGGTGGAAAGGACAATGGATGAAGACTCGCCATCTGAGGTAGTTTGGGCTGAGGTTAGGAATAGGAAAGGTGAGGTCACCCTGTTAGGAGTTTTCTACAGGCCTCCTAATAGTCCTAGAAACGTAGAAGAAAGGATTGCGAGGATGATTCAGGAGAAGAGTGAAAGTAATAGGGTGGTTGTTATGGGGGACTTTAACTTTCCAGATATTGACTGGGAAAGCTATAGCTCGAGTTCGTTAGATGGGTCGGTGGTTGTCCAATGTGTACAGGAGGGTTTCCTGACACAATATGTAGACAGGTCAACAAGAGGTGAGGCCATACTGGATTTGGTTCTGGGTAACGAACCAGGCCAGGTGTTAGAATTGGAGGTAGGTGAGCACTTTGGGGACAGTGACCACAATTCGGTGACTTTTAATCTAGTGATGGAGAGGGATAAGTGTGCATTGCAGGGCAAGAGTTATAGCTGGGGGCAGGGAAATTATGATGCGGGGAGGCACGACTTAGGATGCCTTGGAAAAGTAGGCTTCAAGGCAAGGGCGCAATTGATATGTGGAGCTTGTTCAAGGAGCAACTATTGAGTGTCCTTGATAAGTATGTACCTGTCAGGCAGGGAGGAAAGGGTCGTGTGAGGGAGCCATGGTTTAATAAGGAATTGGAATCCCTTGTTAAAGGGAAGAGGGCGGCCTATGTAAAGATGAGGCATGAAGGTTCAATTGGGGCGATTGAGAGTTATAAGGTAGCCAGGAAGGATCTGAAGAGAGAGCTAAGAGCAGCAAGGAGGGGACATGAAAAGTCCTTAGTTGGTAGGATGAGGGAAAACTCAAAGGCTTTCTATAGGTATGTCAGGAATAAAAGAATGACGAGGGTAGGAATAGGTCCAGTCAAGGACAGTAGTGGGAAGTTGCGTGTGGAGGCTGAAGAGATTGGGGAGACACTGAATGAATACTTTTCGTCAGTATTCACTCAGGAACAGGACATTGTTGCCGATGTGAATACTGAGTCACAATCAATTAGAATGGACGGCTTTGAGGTATGTAGGGAAGAGGTGTTGGAAATTCTGGAAAGGGTGAAAATAGATAAGTCCCCTGGGCCTGATGGCATTTATCCTAGGATTCTCTGGGAAGCAAGGGAGGAGATTGCAGAGCCATTGGCCTTGATTTTTATGTCCTCATTGTCTACAGGAATAGTGCCAGAAGACTGAAGGATAGCAAATGTGGTTCCCTTGTTCAAGAAGGGGAGTAGGGATAACCCTAGTAACTATAGGCCGGTGAGCCTCACTTCAGTTGTGGGCAAAGTCTTAGAGAGAATTGTAAGGGATAGGATTTATGAACATCTGGATAGGAATAATGTGATCAAGGATAGTCAGCATGGTTTTGTGAAGGGCAGATCATGCCTGACAAACCTTATTGAATTCTATGAGAAAGTGACTAAGGAGGTGGATGAGGGTAAAACGGTAGATGTGGTGTATATGGATTTTAGTAAGGCATTTGATAAGGTTCCCCATGGTAGGCTACTGCAAAAAATACGGAGGTATGGCATTGAGGGTGAGTTGGAGGTGTGGATTAGGAATTGGCTGGCTGGAAGAAGACAGAGGGTAGTAGTTGATGGTAAAGGTTCATCTTGGAGTGCAGTTACTAGCGGTGTTCCACAAGGATCTGTTTGGGGACCATTGCTGTTTGTCATTTTTATAAATGACCTGGAGGAGGGGCTAGAAGGTTGGGTGAGCAAGTTTGCGGATGATACGAAAGTCGGTGGAGTTGTTGACAGTGAGAAAGGATGTGTCAGGTTACTGCGGGATATAGATAAGCTGCAGAGCTGGGCAGAAAGGTAGCAAATGGAGTTCAATGTGGGTGAGTGTGAGGTGATTCACTTTGGTATGAGTAACAAAAAGATGGGCTAATGGTAGGCTATTTGGTAGCGTGGACGAGCAGAGGGATCTTGGTGTCCATGTACACAGATCTCTGAAAGTTGCCACGCAGGTAAATAGTGCGGTGAAGAAGGCATATGGCATACTGGCTTTTATTGGTAGAGGAATTGAGTTCCGGAGTCCTGAGGTCATGTTGCAGTTGGATAAGACTCTGGTGCGGCCGCATCTGGAGTATTGTGTGCAGTTTTGGACACCATACTATAGGAAGGATGTGGAGGCACTGGAACGGGTGCAGAGGAGGTTTACCAGGATGTTGCCTGGTATGGTAGGAAGATCGTATGAGGAAAGGCTGAGGCACTTGGGGCTGTTTTCATTGGAGAAAAGAAGGTTCAGGGGTGACTTGATAGAGGTGTACAAGATGATTAGGGGTTTAGATAGGGTTGACCATGAGAACCTTTTTCCACGTATGGAGTCAGCTATTACAAAGGGGCATAGCTTTAAATTAAGGGGTGGTAGGTATAGGACAGATGTTAGGGGTAGGTTCTTTACTCAGCGAGTCGTGAGTTCATGGAATGCCCTGCCAGTAGCAGTGGTGGACTCTCCCTCTTTATGGGCATTTAAACAGGCATTGGATAGGCATATAGAGGATAGTGGGCTAGTGTAGGTTAGGTGGTCTTGAATCGGCGCAACATCGAGGGCCAAAGGGCCTGTACTGCGCTGTATTTTTCTCTGTTCTATGTTCTATGTTCCCCCCTCATGTGGGACATAATTAAATTGTGAAGAAAATACTGGCAAAATAGTTAAAAAGGTCCCACTGTATCAAGCTCATTTGGTTGTATGAGACAGTATCTAGTCAGCTGGGCATTTGACCACCAGCAGAAATCCATCACCATGTTTCAGAGTCTCCAAAACAAGCTACTGAGAATTCTGCTCAAGTAGAGTTTCTGTTTTACCTGTTCTGGAGTGCTTTATCTCACCACAGAAACCCAACTCAATTACACATGGCTAAAAGCACATAGATGCAGCATTGGCAAAAGCAGGAGCTAAGGTATCCTGGAGTGCAATCCCCATAACATTTGGCTGGTGCCCTCGGACAATTGCAGTTTTCCTGTTACTTATGATGGCCAGATTAAACTTACAAACACATTTCAGTTTCAGTTTTTTGGTCCTGACTGACTGACATTTGTATTTTACAGTTTTGAGGGTAATTAAAGGTCATAGCCTAAGATAGTGTTAAAGATAACTAAACGTCAATAGAAGCAAGAGGGAAATCTGGAATTACAAGAAGTCTATATTTACTAGATAGTTTCAAATATGGACCATTAATTACAATTTCTCTCTCTTTCTCTGTTCCTTTTTGCCTTTGCCTCTGTGGCTGTCTCTTTAGTATATCACCCTCTTATCTAATCGGACATGTGGTTTGCCTTTAATGTCTTTGCATTGCTCGAGTATCATTGAACAGTCTTTTATTTAATAGTTTGCAAGTCATTTAACTAACAACTCCCTGGTTGCAACTGCATACAAGCCTGCTCCTGCCTTTTTTCAGTCGATTTTCCAACATTACTAAAATGTTTAATAGACAATAGACAATAGATGCAGGAGTAGGCCATTCTGCCCTTCGAGCCTGCACCGCCATTCAATATGATCATGGCTGATCATTCCTAATTAGTATCCTGTTCCAGCCTTATCTCCATACCCCTTGACTCCACTATCTTTAAGAGCTCTATCCAATTCTTTCTTAAAAGAATCCAGAGACTGGGCCTCCACTGCCCTCTGGGGCAGAGCATTCCACACAGCCACCACTCTCTGGGTGAAGTAGTTTCTCCTCATCTCTGTCCTAAATGGTCTACCCCGTATTTTTAAGTTGTGTCCTCTGGTTCGGCACTCCCCCATCAACGGAAATATGTTCCCTCCTGCCAGAGTGTCCAGTCCTTTCATAAGCCTATACGTTTCAATCAGATCCCCTCTCAGTCTTCTAAACTCAAGGGTATACAAGCCCAGTCGCTTCAGTCTTTCCGTGTAAGGCAATCCTGCCATTCCAGGAATTGACCTCGTGAACCTACGCTGCACTCCCTCAATAGCCAGAATGTCTTTCCTCAAATTTGGAGACCAGAACTGCACACAGTACTCCAGGTGTGGTCTCACCAGGGCCCTGTACAGCTGCAGAAGCACCTTTTTGCTTCTATACTCAATCCCTCTTGTTATGAAGGCCAGCATGCTATTAGCCTTCTTCACGACCTGCTGTACCTGCATGCTTGCCTTCATTGACTGGTGGACAAGAACACCCAGATCTCTCTGAACAGCCCCTTTACCTAATTTGATACCATTGAGGTAGTAATCTGCCTTCCTGTTCTTGCCACCAAAGTGGATAACCAGACATTTATCCACATTAAACTGCATCTGCCATGCATCTGCCCACTCACCTAACTTGTCCAGGTCACCCTGTAATCCCCTAACATCCTCATCACATTTCACCCTACCACCTAGCTTTGTGTCATCAGCAAATTTGCTAATGTTATTGCTGATACCATCTTCTATATCATTTACATATATTGTAAAAAGCTGCGGTCCCAGCACGGATCCCTGCGGTACCCCACTGGTCACTGCCTGCCATTTCGAAATGGAGCCGTTAATCACTACCCTTTGTTTCCTATTAGCCAACCAATTCTCTATCCAATCTAGTACTTTGCCCCCAATCCCGTGCGCCCTAATTTTACTCACTAACCTCTTGTGTGGGACTTTATCAAAAGCTTTCTGAAAGTCCAGGTACAGTACATCCACTGGATCTCCCTCGTCCATCTTCCGAGTTACATCCTCAAAAAATTCAAGAAGATTAGTCAAGCATGATTTCCCCTTCATAAATCCATGCTGACTCTGTCCTATCCTGTTACTATTATCCAGATGTGCCGTAATTTCATCCTTTATAATAGACTCCAGCATCTTTCCCACCACTGAGGTCAGACTAACTGGTCTATAATTTCCTGCTTTCTCCCGCCCACCCTTCTTAAAAAGTGGCACAACATTAGCCGCCCTCCAATCCTCAGGAACCAACCCCGATTCTATTGAACTCTGGAAAATAATCACCAGCGCATCCACGATTTCCCGAGCCACCTCCTTCAGTACCCTGGGATGCAGGCCATCAGGTCCCGGAGACTTATCAACCTTCAGACCTAACAGTCTCTCCAACACCAAATCCTGGCAAATAGAAATTCCCTTAAGTTCAGGTCCTTCAGCCACTGTTACCTCAGGGAGATTGCTTGTGTCTTCCCCAGTGAACACAGATCTGAAGTACCCATTTAATTCCTCTGCCATTTCTTCGTTCCCAGTAATATATTCCCCTGCTTCTGTCTTCAAGGGCCCAATTTTTGTCCTAACCATTTTTTTGCCTTGGACATACCTAAAAAAGCTTTTACTATCCTCCTTTATATTCTTGGCCAGTTTACCTTCGTACCTCATTTTTTCTCTGCGTATTTCCTTCTTACTAATCCTCTGTTGTTCTTTAAAAGCTTCCCAGTCCTCCGTTTTCCCGCTTATCTTCGCTAAGTTATACTTTTTCTCTTTTAACCTTATATGTTTCTTTACTTCCCTTGTCAGCCACGGCCGCCCATGTCTCCTCCTGGGATCTTTCTTCCTTTTAGGAATGAACTGATCCTGCATCTTCTGCATTATACACAGAAATATCTGCCATTGTTCCTCCACGGTCTTCCCTGTTAAGGTATTAAACCATTGAACTTTGGCCAGTTGCTCCCTCATTGCTCCATATTTCCCTTTATTCAACTGAAATATTGTCACTTCAGATTGTACCCACTCCCTCTCAAATTGCAGATTGAAGCTTATTGTATTATGGTCACTACTTCCCAATGGCTCCTTCACTTCGAGGTCACTGACCAATTCTGGTTCGTTACACAATACCAGATCCAGAATCGCCTTATCCCTGGTCGGCTCCAGCACCAGCTGCTCTAAAAATCCATCTCTGAGGCACTCCACAAAGTCTGTTCAGTTTCAGTTCAGATCAAAGGCATATGCCCAAAGTATTAAATTGTCTCTACACTTTGTAGATGCAGAAAGACCTGCAATGTGGTGACAACAACTCCTATTTTTATTCTCATGTTTCTACTTTCTGCGGCATAGCCTTCTTACTGGCACACTTCCCACTGTTTTTTCCCCAAATCAAGATCAATGCCAGGACGCTGACATTCAACACTCTCTACAGCAACATGGAAACAATCTCAATTTCGTCTAGGTGCAGTTAATGAGCTCAGCTGGATGGTCAATACACAACAGCAATGTTGATTACTTGGCTCAAATGTTAGACCAGTAAATCTGATATGATGATGTCAATTTTAGGAATTCAATCTTGAAATCAATAAATGCTTGAAATACAAGCATGGGTCTGCCATTTGGTCCTCTGAGTTTGCTCTGCTATTTACTATGACCATGGTCAACCTTTGAACTGAACTTCACATTCTCATCATGTTTTATTTCCTTAGATTCAAAAAATCTATTTCTCATTGGCAACTGCCAGTTATATTAAAACATTAGCAGTGATAGAGATGACGTAGGGGTTTACCAACAACTTGACAGAGGTTTTGGAACTCAACATCATTAATCTATAATTAGATATGAAGTGAGTGTGTAGCTACTCTAATGGATACTGCAGCTGGATCCTCCTTGTCAATATCTCTGATATCAAAAACAGAGAACATGCATGCATGACTATGAAGACTGGGAGTCACCATCTCTTGCACCTTTGGTGAATTAGTAAAAAAAAAATGACTGTCTACTTGCCTGCATTTCTTCATTTCAAGATTGAACACCTAAAGGTAGTATCATAATATCAGATTTATGGGAATATTGAAGCAGGCTGTCACCAGTGATGACTAGGTAGCTGAGCTCATTACCAGGACCTACAGAACACTGGGATTGTTCCTATGTTGCTAAGGAGGGGTCTGAATATCAAAAGCCTGGCATTGATCTTGATTAGGAAAAAAGCAGGAGGAACTGCTGAGTCATAGCTAATAACAGATGAGATAATGGAATAAGAGTGGAACATGATGGGACATCTCAAACCTCACCAATCACCATTCCAATTCCCATCCTTGTGTCACATGCCAGCTGGGCAAGGTCATTTTGGAAGTCAAGTTACTAAAGTTTGCATCCAGTCCCTCTTAGTTCCAAACTCTGAGAATTCACAAACTAAAAGATCTCAGCAGCCTTTTCCTGAGCTACAGCAGTCTTTATGCATGCTGCAGGCCATTACAAGACACACTTTACAGAAACATGAAGTGTGCTGGTGGTAACCACTGTCCAAGCAGTTATAGAAGTTGGTAAAATTATATAATTTTTTAAAAAGCCTTTGCTACATTATATTCTTGTAGTATCTGATGACCACCTAAATCAGTGATATGTCAATCAATGTTGGTCTTTGGATTAATGCAGGTTACAAAGAACAGGTTTTACTTTGGACATGTCTGTTAATTTAAAGGAACAGAGATTGATCACTTGAAGCTCTGGCTATAGGTAGGATTTGTCTTCCAGTTACATCACTATCCTCTTATCAAGAATTTCAGGTTTCTAAATGTCTACTGCTACTATTGGCTCCTAGTTGCATGGTAAAGTTACTCAGCCATACAGCACAACTTTATCATATACAGCAATCCTTTTACTAGAAGTGCTGGAAGCTTCAAGACTCCAATGGGCTGTTCAATTATGGATTCCTGATGATTCATAGATCACAAGGCAGTAGTTTGACCATTAAATGTGGGTTCCTAGGAGAAGGCACAAAACAAATGTGCAGCTTCTCACTGACTTAGCACAGCCAAAGTTATGGCACCTGCAGAAGGCAAACATCCTTGTATTGTACTGCCAGCAATCACACAGCAATAGTACATTAACAGAGGGAGGGGGTGCTCGCTATTCAGGAAAGCAGTGGGCTAGTCTGAACGAGCTTGCAAGATGGTGTGCAGTCAATGACTCTCTTGATATATGGGGCTGGACAACTCTAATTGATGCAAACCCCAGATCTCAATATCTACTTTAAGCCTATCTTAGCCCATTCAGGTTGTTCTCTGGAGCAGACAGGTTATGTGGAAATTTATTAAAAGTGATCAAAATTTTGAGGGGTTTTCATTCAATGCACAGAGAGAAACTATTTTCCTTGGCCTCCTTCTAAGATAATTCCAGAATTGTGTGTTTCATTTGGTAAACATGGCAACAAGTACTTGCTTAAAGCACTACTGAACAGCATTAAGAACAGAACAGCTGAAAACACTTAGCAAGTCAGGTAGCATCTGTGGAGAGAGAACCAGAGACATTTCAGGTAGATGATCTTTATGAGAACTCACCGACCAGAAGCATTAATTCCATATCTCTGCCCTCAGATTTTGCATTACCTGCTGAACTCTTCTAGCTTAATTTTGTTTTATTTCAGATTTTCAGGGCCCTCCGTATTTTACCCTCGCAAAATTGAACAGTGGACTGATGTTACAGGTAACTTTTGTCTCTGCTGGAAGGACACTGAAGCAAAAAAAGTAACTTTAATGATTCTGGCAAGTGCAGTTTATAAGAAGAGACAAATTGAAAAACATGCCTCCACATATTCAGGGAACTGCCCACATGATGTTCAGGACCTTTAAAACAAATTATGAGGGTAAGCACATCTTCAAGTTTGCCTCATTGTGTCTGGTCCCTAGCCAGTTGCACAGTCACTTGCTTTTCTTCCACTTGCCAGAGACATAATACAGATGTACATATCATTTATCAGGAGTTCAAGACTGTAAGGCCGAGCCCTTGTAAATTTATATAGGCAAAGATTTAGGACTAGATGGAGGCAGTCTAGCTCTCTGAAGAATTCAAAACACTTGAAACACCAACATCTACTAGCAAATGCCTTTAATTATTATTTTCTTACTTTAAATATTTCACATCCTAGCCTTTCTTGTGGTAGGAGAGAGTACAATGCCTTTAATGTGCCTTTAAATATAAATGTATAAATTCCACACAGCACAGCAAGAGTTAGAGCCAAATTAAAGAAAAACAAAAGCTCGTTTGATCCACTGAACAGCAGCCCTGCAGTTCTAACCTTTCACAAAGATCTTATTATGATACGCAATAACAACACTGCTATTCAAGATCAATCAAATACTGTCAAGGTTTTGTATCATTCTGAATAAAATTTATAAATATGACCAATTTTGGTACAGTCTATTTAATTCTAATGTCTGCTTTCAGTACGGTGGATTTAGATAAACCTTTAGTACTCAGAAGATAATATGTCCATGTTATTTATAGAATTCCCACAGAGTCTATATTTAATATTTAAAATTTAAGTTTGATATTTCAGGAAAGCAAAGCAGCTTCACAAATTACCACTTCTGAGTCCCTGAAAGCTCCATAGTTTTGCTTTTAATTCTGAAGAAAGGTTGATGATCTGCAACATTAATATTGTTTCTTCCTCCATAATCGTGACATGTTCATCAAGTAATGGTTTTAAAAGAATTAATGTGGACTTGTACTGAGCGCAATGAACTCTGATGATGTCATAGATCTTTGGTAGGGGAACAGTTTGTCTTAACCGAGATCCCAATGGAGACAGACATGATATACATGGCTCCTGACAGCTGTTATTATTCGGAACTAATACATATTAGCTGTACATAAAGCTATTGTTGAATAAGGTATATTTTGTCATGCATAAGTGGTTGTACTTGTTAAGACTCGAACTTGTTTATCTTCTATTTCTGATAATTAGACAGGCCATTACACTTAGAGTAAAAAGAAAGATTGCATTACCTCATGAGAGGCTACCTAAACAGGTATTGCTTATTTAAAAAAAAAGAGTCCAAACGAAAATTAATGACAGCAAGCTTCCCAGGCACAGGCTGGGCAACTAGATGATACAACATACTAACACAATAGCTATAACTGAACTTGCAACATGCCCTACTCAGTATTTAGTGCATTTTCTGTGCTTGATAACTAGTGACTCTTTAATGGATCCACCTATCAGAACACATTGCTGCTGGTGCTCAAAGGTTTAGCTCTCCTGCGCATTTATTAGTCATATCACAATACTCGCAAAGTGGACACTGTAGACAAATGCTGTATCTTCTTATATCCAGACAAATCAGTTAAAATTTTTTAAATGTTTTTCAGAAATATTTACAAAGGTATATACACTACTCCAGACTTCTTCAAAGAACCAGGGAGAAATTCAGCCAGTGCACATCCTGAATCTCTCCCAATGAAGAATCACATGTTGAAACAGTACAAAAGCTTAAAAAAAAAGCTTATTTTCACTTCTTCTCAAAACAAACATAAAACTTATTCACCTAGAAAGTAGTGAGTCTATAGAATTTGCTACCACAAAGAGCAGTAGAGGCCAAAACATTATTCAATTTCAAGAGAAAGTTGGACATAGCACTTGGGGCGTAGGGCAGCAAAGGTACTGGGGGAGAGCAGGAACAGGTTACTGAGTTGGATGATCAGCCATGAATGACAGAGCAGGGTCAAAGGGCCAATTGGTTTACTCCTATTCAATTTTTAATATTTCTATGTTTCTAAGTTTCTAAAAGATTTGCTTCTCACAAGCTGTGAAAAATAGTAATGATTAAAATGGTGAAAATTTAGTCAGCAAAAAGCACAGGGATTGCGTGAAAGCAAACATTTTAGAAGTTTTCTTAACTTTCGTAACCTATAAGATGCTTTGCGTACCCCCAAATGAACATCTTACACTTGCAAGATCTCGCTTTTCATCATTCACCCAAAACAACTTTACATTGCTAAATAACCTCATTAAATCTCTAATGAAAGGATCATTGAGTGAAAACGGACAGAAAGGAAACTGCTCTCTTCCTAATGAATACAGAAAACAAAGGGCTCAGAATAAAAAAAATAAACCAATTACAGGCATATTTAATGGGCTGCATTAGGTGATGCTGCAAATGTAAAGTACACTTCCCACACATATATTCATACAGCCTGTTTGAGTGACAAACTATTGCCCAATTTCTAAAACCCTCGCTTTATTATACAATCTAATAGGCTATGCTTAAGACTATATTGGAAGTAAAGAATCACTTCCATTTTATTTGACAAGTGAGCAGTTTATTTTATTAGATGCAACTGTCTATTTTTTTAAATACATAGTTCTTCAGAACATTGGAGATGGTGTCGTACAGAAAGAGCATTCCAGCTAAACCACAGTTTGCCATGACTAGACACTGGAACATGGCGCAGCAAGGGTATAGGACAGGGCCTCAGGAGGACTAGGGCATGCCAGCGAGAGCTCATGGTGGCAGAGAGGTTGAGCCAGTAGAGTGCAGTAGCCAAGTAAACAATAGGCTTACACTATTATGGACACAGGCTGACAGACACCACACTGATGTCACCAACATTGGGAAAAACCACACATACATGAAAGTAAGCATAGGGCAGATCAAGTGTGCATGCAACTATGCCCAGCACCTGGCCAGTCAGCATTAGGATTTCAGCACATTTAAAGATAAGGTGTCTGTTAACAATGTCTTAGGAAACATTTGTGTACTTGGCTCCTACCTTGATCAAGTCTAAAACACAATGAGCGTTTTGCTGCTTCGATCTCATGGCCTGGATGATCAAGCACCTGTCTGCACCATTCTAAAGGACTCTGAGCTTTCTGTTCGACGGTGGGCTGCTTCCTTGGTGAAACATATAGCCTGTAATGAAAAAGTATAATACTTATCATAATTTAACCCAAGAAATAGATCTACCACACATTAAGTCTTATATTTATGAACAATTGGGAAGACTAAAAGTAATAGTTCTTTATGCAAGTTTAGTCAAGAAACACTGATAGACGACAATTAAAGTCCTAGGGGATGTTTTTGATGGAAGGCTGTCTTAATGCTGGAAGCAGAGTGGAATCTGGATTGGAGAGAATCAAGCAGGTAGACACATTTCCTACCACTCACTCAGTCATGTGCATTAAGCTACACTGCCAGATCAATTTTGCCCTGCAGTGCAATTCATAACCATGAAGTAACTGGTAGGCATTAATTGTTGTACGCTTTATAGTAAACATTGTACGGCTCATTTAGTCAACTAATCATTATGCATCGAGGAGGAAAACATTTGAAGTGCACATACGCATGACTGTGCATACCTAGTTCCAAGTTAAAACATTTCAGCAAAACAAAATCTGTACCAAGAAGGGATGAAGACTTGAAAAGAAAAACAAGTATTCTTGTTAACTTCTTGTGTTAGAAATTGCACTTAAGATCAAGCAGTTTAGCAATAATAGGTTCAACAAAATGACAAGGTTGATCTTCCAAATGCTGCAATCAGTGAGGAATACCAACCCTCAGCTGCAAGTTTTGAGAAATTACAAATGCATGGATCATGATGTGGTGGCACTGGAGGCAGTTCAGAGGGAGGTTCACGAGACTGATCCCAGAGAGGAGGGGTTTGAAAAAACATTGAATAGTTGAGGTCTATATGCTCTGAAAGTCAGAAGAATGTGGGGGGGATCTAATGGAGATATTCAAGCTGTTAAAGGTATGAATAAAATAGACGTTTAGAGGATGCTTCCTCTTGTGGGACATTCCAGGAGGAGAGGTCATAGTCTTAGGATAAAAAGGATAGCAAATTTAAAACAGTTCAGGAGAAACTACTTCTCCAAAGGGTTGTGAACATGTGGAATTCGGTACCCCAAAGTGCAGTGGATGCTGGGGCAGTCAGTAAATTTAAAAGAAAAAGAGTTTGACATATTTTAAATTGGTAATGAATTGAAGGGTTATGGGGTGAAGGCAGGAAAATGGGCATGAATGGCATATCAGCCATGATCCAATGGCGGAGCAGACCCGATGGGCCAAATGGCCAAATCTGCTCTGATAGCTTATTCATCTTATGAACCTATGATTTCCCATCCATTATGCCTGAAACTTACGATATACATATTGATATGTAAAGCTGCCTGACATCAGCTTACAATTGGAAAATCAGTCCCAAAGCTCTCAGTAAGAACAGTGAACTTATCAGACCTGCTATTATCTGAACATTTTTGATATGAATAAACTCAACATATTAACATCACAGCAAGTTCTATCATTTAGTTGAGCTGAGCTCATGATCAAACAGCTAAAACATAGAGATTGTAAGATCTCAGAATCTTAATATTCATTCTATAAGATTACAAGGCAGAAACCAATGATATGTAGGAGCTGATTTCATTTACTCTACCAGATAGAAATGGGGCAATAACATGGATAGATAGCAGCCTTCAAAAGGCACAAGTAATTTAATGGGGAAATATTGCAGGTACACAAAAATAGAGGGACAAACTGAATTGCTCAATAAAAATGTTAGTGCAGACTCAAATGGGCCAAATGACCTCCATCTGCATTGTTTTACAAAATGATAATGACCTGAAAATAATCAGGACAATACCCTTCATCTACGATGATCTGCGCCAACCTACAAGGTCACTGTATCTCCAGAGTGCTCAACTGCTTATGCTTTTGACCATTCCAGTATGCAACTTCTTTAATGTATTTACTGTGTACATCAATTTGAGATATCTAGGTCACACATTGTCCACAGTTTTTCTTCCTGCAGTGTGACTAAATGGTGTTCAACCATGCTCCATGAGAGCACTACATCGCTATCACCCGAGTATCTCTTGCTGCCAATCAGCAAAGCCGCAGAGTTGATGCCACCTAATATTGCAAGCCCAGTGTTGGTGAGCTGTAGCAGGGCAACCATTTCTCTCCTGGCATCTTAGCTTTGAATTTTGATTGACGCCATCAACTAGGGACACCCACCCCCAAAAGTTTCTATGCGGCAACAGAATTAAAACTTCTCAGTTTGGCTGCCAAATAGAAAAAACATCGGCCCCATAATCTACATTGCTAAACTGCTCAACATTATTACTTTAGCTTTTAGATAAATTTTATATGGCACAACATATCTCAGGTAGTAAAGAACGTATGATCTTCAAATGAGAAAATATGCATTTCCTTCAAGGAAAGAATATTATGGATTTTAGCTTCAACCTACCACAAATGCAAAATGCAAATCTCAAAAGAAACTGAATTATTCATATAGCTACCCTCTAAATTGGCCATTGGAAGAACCAGCTGTAACATAGTAAAAAGGAAGGCAAACAGAAAAGATGCAACATTTAGTGTATACACACATATACACAAACATTTGTGGACATGATGATATATTGTCCCATAAGTATCTGCCTCTTGGATAAATTATTTATTCAATCCAACCTTGTTGGTCTCAGCATCATTAAGATGGAAACTGGTTGCTGCCACTTGTTCATTCAAATTGAGAACACTCCTCTGGACCCATCTCTATTTCTCACTTACCCCATTACCACACCCCTTCGCCCCTTGCCCCATCATTCTTTATCATTGAATCACTCCAACTTTCCACCATAGAACAGACCTTCCCTTTAGCTCTGTCCTCTTCTTTACTCTCCCTTGCCTCCTTCCTTGCTTAGAACAGTTACACCCCATAACATTTGCCAGTTCTAAATGTCCAACTTGCTAAGTATACCCCGCATTTTTATTACAGCTTGTTGGGCCACATGTTACTTTTTAATTATTAACATGCAGCTGTAGATTATATCTGAAGCAATAGGCTTTGGTAAAGGGAGGTCATGCATTATCTGGAGAAGGAGGATCTAAACTGGGTAGTGCCAAAGGCACATGGGAGCACTAAAATAAGCAAATCACTAGAACTAGGAATAAAGGCCAACAAGGTCAGAAGAAAATGCAAACAAGAGATTATCTTTAAAAGGAATAAAATATTCAAGTCGAGTTGTTGTGCTGACCATTATTGGACTGCGGCCAGGCTATGTATTGTCTGTTCGTAATATTACAAGGGGGATAACGACACTAGAGAGGATGCATACAAGGTTTACAAGAAACTTTAAGGTTCTTAAACAAGTAGGCTGGGGCTCTACCCTCTTGAAGAGAGAAGGTTGTCGGGTGCAGAAAAATGGCTAATGGAGATGCAGTATTGAAATATATACCTTCACAGAGTAGATTGGACTGCATAAAGAGGATGTTTGTACTTGTGGATAAGAACAGAACTTGAAACTGTCATTATAAGATAGGCATGAAGAATTCAAACACAGAATCAAAGCTAAAATCTCTTTGCCCAGAGAGAGGTTAGAACTTGAACTTTCACAGTTAAAAATCACACAACACCAGGTTTTAGTCCAACAGGTTTAATTGGAAGCACACTAGTTTTCGGAGCGTCGCTCCTTCATCAGGTGATAATGGAGGGCTCAATCCTAACACAGAATTTATACTAAAATTTACAGTGTGATGTAACTGAAATTATGCATTGAAAAATTGATTGTTAAGTCTTTCATCTGTTTGAATACCATGATAGTTTCACTTCTTTCATGTGTAAATCACAAAACCTTTTTTTAAAAGTTGCATTCTCAGGCTAGCTGTTAACAATGGGTGATAGCTAAACATTATCGACATCTCCAAATCAGAACTTTCACAGCAAATGGTTGAAAACAATTATTCACTTCCAATTCATAGCTAGTAGTAATTTCCACTTCATAGCCAGACACAAGCCTATAAGCAATAGTTACCTTCACGTAAGTTTTGATATGAATACAATGTGTATGACGATGTTTAAAATCTTGTGCATAAAGAAACATACTTTGTCAATTACTGCAGGTCAAGAAAAATCAAGTCTTGCTGTCTCATTTTATGCGAGGTTTGGAGTAAATAATAATGTAGAGCTCAAGAGATTTAAACATTAATAAAATCTACAATAATGCTCTTCAAAGCAGAACAACAAATATGGATAACATACAAGAGCTCTAACGTGGATAGGAGGGCACCATAAAATGTTCGGGAAGTTAAATAAATCCAAACAGATTTCAAAAGCAATTTTGTGTGCTAGTAAACACTGCATGTTGTCACTCTGACATCTGCAGAGGATAAGACCGTATCATAGTTAGGAAAGAATTTGACCCAATTACCTTATGGATCATGGATTTGCACTTATGAGATTTAGCTCACCATGAGTTCTGAGTGCACAATAAACATGCAGGTAGATTCCAATAGCTAAGGCTGGAAAGAAAATGGATCCTTGATCCCAAAAGCAAAAATCTAGCTACTGTAGAAGAGCTATTGCCTAAAACAAATTAAATCTGGGAGTAAACATCTAATGATGACTATGAATCCATTATCAATTGTTGGAAAACCCCATCTGGCTTGCTAATGTCCTTTAGGGAAGGAAACTGCCATCCTTACTGATCCGGCCTACAAGTGACACCAGACCCATAGCAATGTGGTTGATTCTTAACAATTAGGGATGGGCAATAAATGCTGGCCTGGCCAGTGACACCCTCATCCTGTGAATGAATAAAAGAAAAATACTGGGATCCAGCGACAGGGCATGTGATTGCAAAACTAGCTATAGTGAGATTGGAGAGATTAATGCTGACAACGGGTGTACAGGACAGGACTCAATTACGTCCAAATATAAATACTTATTTTAATTAAGGTAGCTGAAATATTTCAGGAATTCTGGACCAGACTGTGAACAATCAATTATGAATTTCCAGTGAACAATAGCTGGAAAGACCTAACACAAGCCTCTAAACTAATGATCACCAACATCTTGAACTTAGGCTACCTAACAATCCTTGGGGGACTGGGGAATAAACATCTTCATATGTTCAAAATTATAAAAAACACCCAAATTTCCTGATCACCCCACTGAATAATGAAATACAAGATAGTGACTGACACTAACTCAGGTTTAACTGACATTGTTACAGGACAATAAAAAGAGGAAAAGTAACAGCAGGATTATGACACTTTAGTTCAATACACAGCCAAAAAATATTATAAGCTCTGTTTTTCTACATAAATGCTTCTTGCCTAATCCAAGCAATTTCTGTTTGTTTTGGAATTCCAGTAAACTTTACCCATGATGTCAGGTAGGGACCAACACCAGTAATAATTATTGGAGTTAACTTCAATAACAAATATGCAAAATAACCTTTATGTGGCAAAAGGTCATCACTAGCTGTCCCTCAATTTAATCAGGGACACAAGCATCTGCCATGGGACTTCATGTGATTGAACAAGCCGATTCTCAGCCCACAGACTGTTGGAGGACATGCTGCTCCATCTGCTCACGAGGTGGTGGGATTCAGGATTTGCTTCCTCTCCTTCTCTGCCACTGGATTGTCTCATTTACAACATATTCTGACTCAAAAGGGGATGAACCTTGATGGACAGAATCTCTGAATGACAGAAGTGCTTAGGTATAGAAGGAGGCCATTAAACCCATTGAGTCCACACGTTCTTGCCACTCTGAACATTTGGTAGCAAGCTCCCCCCAGTAATTAATGTGCATTCTGCCACTTCTCATGCACAGCTTCAGAGCATTATATTTATCCTTTCCTGGAAAGTTAAACATTTGAAAGTCAAAGAAACAGGACCTGGTGACCAGAATGCTTTTTAGCAACCAATGTCCAATCGAATATTTGTTGATTGTAGACGAGTTCTGCACCCAGTGTTTATGCACCCAGCTTCAAGAAACACACCAGCATTAGTTTGACTGTCCTCCCACTGAATCCAGAGAATGCTGCACTGGCATTGCTGATGAAATTTCTCAATAATACTCATGTCTCACTATTCAACAGTGCAGGCCTCACTACAGTACCAGTGTACAGCGAATACCCACAGCTGTGTACACTAGGACATCATAGTAAATCTTCCCAGAAACATAGAGCATCTTTGCACCTTCTCTGGGAATCTCCAACATGGCCTCTGGGCCAGGCTAAACCAATAAAAATACAAAGAACAACTGCAGGAACTTTTCAATGTATTCATCAGCCTAACCAAAGCATTTTACTTAATTTAAAAAGATTGCATTCCAAAAATGTTGATGTTCAAGTAATTCCAATACAATCCTGTAAGTGTTTCATGGTGACATGACCACAACGTCCTGAGTGAAAGATCAGAAACAGATGTCTTCAAACTCTGAACTGGCAAAGGCAGAGTATAATAAATATCATTCTCAATTCGTATCATCTGTCACATTTTCAGCCATATTAATGGCAAGCCACTGGAGCACACTTTAAAAGAAAACAGATTTGATTTCAAAAATGATGCACAGTATTGTACTAGATATTTTAAAGGAGGAGGCGAGGGGAGAGGGGGGTGGTTCGGTTAGCTTAGTTGGTTGGAAGACTGGTTCTCAATGCAGAGTAATGTGAACCGTGTGGATTCCATTGCTGTTCCTGCTGAAGTTACTGTGCAGGACTCTTTTTCAATTTTTCCCTTGCCTGAGGTGGGACGATCCTCAGGTTAAACAGCCACCAGTCATCTCTCTCCAATAACTAAGTATCCCTATGGTCTGCTAAAACAATGGCAACTTAAGGTTTTCAACATTTTAGATATTAAGAAAATGTTATACTTCTATCCACTGCAAAAAGTAGCGACCACAGAGTACCCAATGAAGCAAAACCTTTATCCTTGCAAGAACGGAGTTTTTGCTGCAGAAGTCATGATAGTTAACTACTATACAATATACTAAACTAGCCCGACAACATTTAAGACAGTAAATACCATGTTCTGTACTATATCCAGTGTAAAAAAAAAGTTCAATTTGTTTATAAGCAAGATGTTACACAAATGGCATTGTTCCATTTTTAATTTATGACTGTCCAACCTGAGTAATTTTACAAATCGACACTGGCACAGAAGATGGTTCTTTGGGGATACATTTTGGGAATTTGGGAAGCCACTCTCTATTATTCTCCATCCATTACCCAAGAAAAAATAAGACAAAATAAGACAAAGCTACAGAGGTCTGAAAATCTAAAAAATAAAAAATGTTTCAAATCAAGTAGCAGATAGTAATGCGAGTGCACCTTCAACAAGGCGTTTTACCTTATGTGGTAATGTTTATGTTATTTTCTATAACAGAAGAATGAACATCATGGTGTTGAAGACACCAACAGACATTTATTAGAACTAACCATTGTGTACCAACATTGCATTCCTTAGGCAGTTAAGTGTCCGAGCTAATATTAAGCCATTAGGTTACAACAAAGGAGCATGCACCAAGTGATCGAGGCATGGTGCATTATGAGACTTTTATACTCTCAAGTCATATGCCCATGCTACCATTATATCACAGCAATCTCAAAGTCATACTGGTCATGAGACATAACACAACATCTCTATTTCCAAAGATAAAAAAGACTCCAAAAATGTATACATGGTTGTAAATATGCCTGTGTAGATATTTCAATGACAAAACAGATTAATAGACTTTACACAACAGAAGTTTCAAACTTCAGTGCAACACTGGAGGTTTGACAACTCATCCATATTTGAAGATTTATCATCCTTCAAGAGGAGGTATATGTTGATGCCTCTTAGTTGAACGGTGTGGCGCTGGAAAGCACAGCCGATCAGGCAGCATCCAAAGATGGAGAGCTTATGCTCAAACTGTCGATTCTCCTGCTCTTTGGATGCTGCCTGACCGGCTGTGCTTTTCCAGCACCACACTCTTCGACTCTAATCTCGAGCATCTGCAGGCCTCACTTTCTCCTAGATGATGCCTCTTACTCTTGCTTGATAACTTTGTTATCTTTCTGCTGGTTGTGGTGACTCAATGTCACTGTATAATCACTGCCAACAAAGGCATTTTTCCTCACTTTTCTCATGCATGATTAGTGTCTCATACATTGTGCTAATTTCTGGTTTCTATCCCTTCACAATGTAGCACCACTATCAGTAAATAACTTATATGTGTGGGCTGATTGCACATTCTAGAAACCTTTGCTGATATCCATATATTTGTACTTCTAACTCTCAGTTCTCTGCCAAGTATGCAGCTTTGGTAGTTTTCTATATCCTTGTTCATCGTGTACCACTTTCATTCTCCTCTGTCTTTGAAAAAGAATAACTTTTATCTTGGAATGGCTAACAAATTGGTTGCTTGGAAAGGTCTATCGCACTTGCCTTCCCAACGCAAGTTGTGCTCAGGATGGCAATATACTATCCATTGGTACTGAACAAAAAAAAATAGAAATGGAATGTAAAAATCTTGCTTTGTTACTCAACATTATTAAATCAAAGATCATTAGGGATGCACCATAGGTTCTGCTGGACCATTTGAGTATGGATAATGAGGTGATGATCGGTTGAGAGCTAACTTCCACTTAGCAGGCATTTCTTAAAATGATTCAGACATACTTTTTGTGGGATACCAATCAGACTGAGATTAGCACTCCCCATGTCAATAGTGATCATGGTCCTTATTTTGCTAAGCCAACAGTAATATGAAAATTTACCTAAATTTCATACAATGTTGCTACTTTCATCTGAGCAGCACATGGAACTCTGTGTGGATGTAGAGGTTACCTCCGCAGCTGGGTTTGATGCCTCACATGCATTCAATCATTGACCATATCGCATGGATTCAGGTGCTAGCCATCTTATGTATTCAATACTACCTGGCTGTGGTGAAACATGAACATGATATCTTGGCATAAAATCCTTGTTATCAGGACTTGTTCGTTGTTGAAAATGGCTTGTTACAATATATCAAATTAGCCTTTGAGACAAAAATGAACAAATCTTCTCAGGCACATCTTTAATACTGTCAGACCATTCCTGGACAAATTATCTTTTTCAGCTATTGTAATTGCTCATCCTCAGCAGTTGCTGATTGCAACTGTTCACACTGGTTCTGGACAAACTGTAACAGACCAACCTGGAGAGCATCTTCAGCATCCAGCACTGTAGCTTCAACACATAGATCAAGAGGAATATCTTGGTCTTCGTGTGGGTTGGGTAATCTGCTCAAATGTGTCAGATTTAATCATCCCAGTACCTGGCTTGTATTTCATTTCAAGATCATATCTTTGCACTGTAATAAATAGATACTGTAAGATGTGTGCACTTGTTGAATATGGTGGAATATAATTTGTAATGGCTTGTATTTGCAATTTGTAATTATGAATTCCATGCCAAATAAGTGTGTGTCAAGCCATAAGACGCCAAATACCAAAACATTCAACGTCAGCATAGATGGCCTATACAGACAACAAAAGTTTTTTTTTTAAAACCAAAGTGTATACATGCCTTTTGGTAAAAAGGCATGTCCCCACTTTGAGAAGTATGACTTACCTGGAGTCAAAGTATTGCAGTAAGATTTTGTTGATAGAACCTGCTTGAAATAAATGAGAATTTAGCAGAGGCCATATTTGCCACAGATTGGGGAATATCCTTCTTGAGCAAATCTCTCAGAAGATACAACCTGTCTGCAAAACTGCAAGCATATAGTAAGAGCAAATTCCAAGGCAACATTGCAGATTATCATCCTCTGGGGTCAATAGATTTTAATATCTTTGATCTTACCTGGATCAGGATAGATCCCTTGGCTGAACCAAATGAAACTAAAGGATCTAGTTGACATTAACCGGACACTGCTAAATACCAATCCTTGTTATTGTGCTACTATTATCAGTAGGTGAAGGTTTCATGCATGCTTTGTCTTATCCTTGACCACACTATCATCAGCAATGCAGACACATTTTCAACAATCCTATCCATGTGCAACTAGAATAAGTCTTGAGTTCCTAATAACCCAAATGGGCAACCGTTGAAAACAATATTGTCCAAATGGTGTCTTAAATGTGATAAGCTCCTAGGATTCTTCTGCTAAATAGACAGACCAGTATTTGTGCTTCACATCTAACTTGGAAAAGAAAATCTTGCTCTTGAATATTTAGGATTTAATTCTTCCACAGTTGTTATTTTGAGTGGACACCTTTTAAGTGAAAGTTTCAGATGCCTTATATGGTAAACTCTTATGGTGTATTCCTTTCTCTAAAACACATGATGGAACAACACGAATCATTGCGATGGTTGACCTTTTGAATTATACTATTTCATTCGGTTCCACTCAAAATTAATCCTGAACGTATACACTGCAGTTTTTTGGAAGATTAATGAATGGGTTCTCATATTACTTAAGGTGTCATGCTGCATCACCCTCAAATTGGTCAATCACCTAAAATCCATCCAGGTAGGTGTCTTTAACAGTATTGATGGATTTCATCACATCACACGTGGTCTGTTCCATTACATTGGCTTTGGTTTGAATCTCATTAATTATGACTGTACCAGGATCTCTGTATCCAGATAGTCCTACTTGTTGTCAGACAATTAGCTTCCACCAGTTAGAAGAGTTCAGGAAATCAAGATGTGCAGAGGCAGAGGTATGTAGGCAGAGTCATGTGATTGCACCAATGCAAGAAACTGGAGATTTGTTAAAATGTAGTCTGTTAGATGGACTCCAATAGGCTGTACATGGAAGGTCACTGGCTGACACGTCTTTCAGGATGTATAGTGGTAATATGTTGGCACCAGCTTGTCTTGATTTTAGCTTTTATGGATGTATTGTCCTGTCTTTTGAGGATATATGATATAATTGGTTGCAAAAGCTTCTGATTGTATTAGGTTGCCATAGTGTGTGAAGTTTTCAAAATTGAAAACTTGATCATTTTGAGATTGGCTGTTTCCCTGGCTAACTCTGAATCACATTGATGTGTTTACATTTATATACCTTCTCTTAAGATACATTTATGATATCATGAGCAGGTCCCTTAGAAGCATAATGACAATGAAACATAATACAACAGCCAGACAATTTAAAATGCTCAGGTCCTTTTCAACAACCACTGTGATGGTCTTTAAATGGTAAATGATCTGTCTATGGAGCCCTTTCAGCAAGCTCACATCACTGGAGCTTTTTCAAAAGCTTGCAAGCTATGGGATAAACTAAGTTATATTAGGTGCCCTTCTTTGATGCAAAGTGCTCAAAACCAAATCTCAGAACAACTTGCATTTATATAATACTTTTTACAAGCTCAATTCATCTCAAGGCACTTGCTAATGAAATACTCTCTTTGTTATAAGACCATAAGAGACAGGAGCAGAAATTAGGCCATTCAGCCCATCGGGTCTGCTCTACCATTCAATCATGGCTGATCAGTTTCTCAGGAGAAAGTGAGGACTGCAAATGCTGGAGATCAGAGCTGAAAATGTGTAGCTGGAAAAGTGCAGCAGGTCAGGCAGCCTCCAAGGAGCAGGAGAATTGATGTTTCGGGCATGAGCCCTTCTTCAGGAATTCCTGAAGAAGGGCTCATGTCCAAAACGTTGATTCTCCTGCTCCTTGGATGCTGCCCCTGACCTGCTGCGCTTTTCCAGCAACACATTTTCAGCTCTGATGAGTTTCTCAACCCTATTCTCCCGCTTTCCTCCCCTAACCCTTGATCCCCTTGATACTCAAGAACTTAAGTCTTAAATACACTCAATGACCGGGCGTCCACAACCTTCTGAGCCAATGGATTTTATAAGTTCACCACTCTCTGGCTGAAGAAGTTTCTCCTTATCTCCATTCTAAAAAAAGTCTTCCCTTTACTCTAAGGCTGTGCCCTCAGGTCTCCTATCAATTGAAACATCTTCCCAACATTTACACAGTGTCCAGGCCATTCAGTGTTCTGAATGTTTCAGCTAGATCCCCCCCTCATTCTTATAAATACCATAGAGTATAGACTCAGATTCCTCAAATGTTAAGCTTTTCACTTCTGGGACCGTTCTCATGAACTTGCTCGCAACACACTCCAGGACCAGTAGATCCTTCCTGAGATATGGGGCCCAAAACTGCACACAATACTCCAACTGTGGTGTTACCAGAGTCTTAAAGAGCCTCAGAAGTACTTCCCTATTTTTATATTCAAGTCCTCTCAAAATAAATGCCTTCTTAAGTACTGACTCAACCTGCAAGTTTACCTTGAGAGAATTCTGGACTACAACTCTCGAGTCTCTTTGCACTTCAGACTTCTCAAATTTCTCCCCATTTAGAAAATAGTCCATATCTCTATTCTTCCTATCAAAGTGTGTGACCTCACACGTCATAAACTAGGGAACACTTAAATCAAGTTGCATACAGCACAACCGCAGAAGCAGAGCGATATAATAGCCAGATAATCTGTTTGCTAGCAACATTTGTTGGGAGGAGAACTTCTTTGTTCTTCCTCCTACATTACAATACAGCCCTCAATTCAAAAATTCTTAACCAGCTGAAAAGTACTTGGGGTTATTCTATGGTCATGATTGGTCTTACATAAATGCACATTGTCCACTTGCTTCACAGAATGTCGTAAGATATTTTGCATACATCTGAGAGAACATCACACCAAAAAGACAACTTCAGCAGTGATTTTAGTTTAAAAATTTTGAACCCCATACAACCAGAATCTTCTTTGAATAAAATTTCATAATTGGCTCTTCATATAAGATACAATAATGTCTATATACTTGCATACCTTTAAAGTAATGCAATTAAAACTATTTGCTGCATGGTTGACATAAGCTAGAGTTGAAAATAAGATACCTCCAAAACAGCTCCTGCTTGATTAGTGCCTCAAACCAGACTTGTGGAATTTGACTTAACTGGGCACCAAAAGATTTAGGCTGCATTCTTGGAGACAGCTGACATGTGGTCTTCATTTTGAAACTTGGTCAAAAAAACATCTGCTGCTATTCTGACAAAGGTTGCTTCAAAAGCCAATTAAATTTCCATTTGACAAAATTTACATTTTTCCTCCTCCACCAGAATAGTGCAGTTATTTATAAAATTAGGGAAGCAGGTTTAAAAGGGAACATGGAAAGGAACACTTCGAAGAAAACAAACAGGAATATCACAATGCTGTATCAAGTAAAAATCCTAAATGAGTTGAAGAAAAAGCTTTGTGGTTCAGATAGTCACTCCATAGGTATTTTATTTGGAAATTTGAAAACCATGTCCTGACCTCAAAAATCTAAATTTCTACCCAGAGTTGGCATTTCTTCTATAAATGTTCCTCTGCTTCTTTCCCACTCTCATGTCTGCCTGTGCCTCTTTCACTATTGTCCCCTACTGGATTTCTTTCATTTCTGGAATGTCACTTGATGTTTCTCTCCATCCTGCTTACCAAATACCCCCATTTATACATTCTTTATTATTTTTCATTCCTTTTACCCCTTCTAACTATTAATGGCTATCACAAAGATTCTTTCACTAATGTACTGAAGAGTTACTTTGCAAAATATTTACAGCACCTAGCAACTCTATTTTCCAACTCAATTGTCTTTGAAACAGCAACATTCAAATTGACTTCCATGTTTACCCTTTGAATTTGAATGCTAGCTTTTTGAGAGTCTTGGAGAGGTATCCCAAATCCCTCTTTCTGCAGTTTTTCTCTATTTAAATAATACTTAGCTTGATACTATTTTTGCAGTGGGTCCAAAGATCCCCAGCAATTGCTGAAAAACTTGCAAGTGACAGAAATAGTTGGAGAGAGGAGCAGATTGCTTTGTCAGCAATTGATCATTTGCGAGAACTCTCATCTCAAATTCATATGGTTGTGGGTTCAAGCCCCAAATGAAAAACTTGAACAAAACTCAAGCCTGAGACTGCAGCAGAGCACTGAAGGAACATGATCATTATCTAAAGGTGGCAATTCAGACAAACAAGGATCTGTCTTCGATCCAGAGTATCCCATGAGAAAGGCAGTTCTATTTGCTGTTCTGGTCAAATCCCTGAATCAGAATTGCTAAAAAGGTTCCTGTGATACTATGGTAGTTTCCCCACCTCTAAACCAGAAGGTCCGGGTTCTCGTCCTGCTTGTCCTGGAGTGCTGTTATAATACATCCAAAGAGGATGATTAAAAATAATTTTTCAAAATTGCTTGAAACACATAATCTGTTGACACATTGCTGTTTCTGGGAGCTTGCTCTGTGCCAATCTGCAACTAGTAAAAAGTGAGGATTGCAGATGCTGGAGAGTCAGAGTTGATAAATTGTGATGCTGGAAAAAGCATAGCAGGTCAGGCAAACATCCGAGTACCAAGAGAGTTGATGTTTTAGGCAGGAGCCTTCAGCAGAATTGAAAAGGGGGAAGGGGACTGAGAGATAAATGGGGGAGGGGTTGGGGCTAAGGGAAAGGTAGGTGGGGTGGCAATAGGTGGGCGAAGGTAGGTGGTGATGGTGATAGGTTGGTGGGAAGTGGGGAGTGGATAGGTGAGAAGAAAGAAGGACAGGTAGGTCAGTTCAAGAGGACGGTGCTGAGTCAGAGTTTCCGATCTTGAATGGGGAGGGAAGCTATGGGCACTGGTGAATCCAATGTTCATGTCATGTGGTTGTTGGCTCATAAGGCAGAAAATCAGGTGTTCCTTCTTCAGTTTGCAGGTGGCCTTGTGTAGGCAGTAAAGGAGGCCCAGAATGGTTATGCCCTCAGGTGAGGGGGAGGGGAGAGTTGAAGTGGATGGCCACAGGAATGTGGGGTTGGTTGGTACCAATCAACTTCCAACTTTCCCAAATCACAACCTTGAAAGTATGCCTCATCCAATATTCCACAACTCAATTTCCCTGCCTTTTCCCCAGATCCTTGGTTCCCTTACTGATTAAAAAACTTCTCCATCTCAGTCGTGAATATAGTTAATTACCCAGTCTCAACAGCCCTTGATGATAAAGAGTTCCATAGATTCACTAGCCTCATAGAAGAAATCCCTTCTCTTCTGTCTAAAATTAGTAACCCCGTCTTCATTAAGGCCCCTGGTCTTTGACACTCCCACAAAGAGAAACAACGTCTTCACATCTACCTGTCAAGTCCCCTAAGAATCTTCCATTTTAGCATGTTTCAGGTCTCCAACCTCAGTCTAATTTAGCTTCCCCTCAGAAGACAGTTTCTCCATACCCAAGCTCTCTGGACTGCCTCCAACATCAGTATATACTTTATTCCGAAAAGGCAAGGTTGAGGTTGGCAAGCTTCTGGAAATGGAGCTGGAGCCAAGGTCTGGCACCACTCATGGATGTTCAATTTTTAGTAGAAAAGATCCTTTCCCTGGCTCAGAAATGCCTCCTAAATGTGACTACGTTATTGACAACGTTGGTGAAAACAATTCATGAAAACTACTAAACACAAGACAACTCCTGTGCCTCAGTAGTCAATTAGGGACAACAATAATGCTGGCCTTCCAACCATCCTGGCATCCTAGGAGTACTTTATAAGTTGCAGATTTTTAAATATTGAGATAGCCTTGGTCTCAGACATGGCAAGAAAATAGCCCTTAAATCTGTAATTCTTTCAAGAATGTCTGACAAAGATTTCAAGGAGCTTACTTCAATTTCAAAGACATTTTATTTGTTAACAACAAATATTGTGGAGTCTTGGTGAAACTTGTCCTGGATGAAGCCCCCACAGGAAAGCAGTTCAGAGCAGATGACATGTGGCTGGTGCACACAAAGGAGAACCACAAGTTGAAGAGCTACAAGATGAAGGTAGGCAATATATACTATAAACAAACAGAAAACAGACAGAAGGACCACAGAATCTTTAAGAGAAGCAGCAATCCCTCACAGGAGGAATTTTTTTTTTGTTTGGCAGAAAGGGAGATCTTGGAGGTACTATGAAAGCTGGCTGAAAAGGTCTAAAACCTTGAAAGCATTATAACGAGGCGGCAGATGCAAAACAGCTAGCTATTTTCCCAAGTGTAACCAAACCATAAACTGGAGTGTCATTATTGGTTAGGTTACTGAACAGGAACTCTGGAAAGTTACACCATCTGAATACTTGCAACTCAAGAAAAGGAGAAGAGTGTGCCTTGCTAATGGCAGTTGTATCTGAGAAACCAAAGTTGAAAACTGCTGTTGGAAAGCACTCCTAACCCAACCTACTTCTGGAGAGAAGTGCATATTGTGCAACTGTGTAGCTGTGTAGTGCAACATTCATGCAGGGAATGAAGTAAATGCATGTGGCTAACTAAGATATATCTTCGCTGTACTGACTATTTAAAGGGATATTTACTTTATTGATGTATTATTTATCTATTAACTTAATGTGTAATTTGTGCTAAGATTCAATTTAATGTAAAAAGCTACAAAGTGAAATCTTGTTGTTAATTTAATTAGTTGAGGATCATTTAGTAAATTTGGTTATTTTGGTTTCCTACCTCCTAAAGTACCTTTCTGACTCTCTTAAAAAGATTTGAAAAATCTGCTTTTGGTTTCAGACAGCTGAATTGCTACAATTCTTTCAGATTAAGCCTGAAATAGGTAAAAGCTGTTCAGTATATGTCGTTGTTTCTCCAAAATTGCCGTAGTGATAAAAAAAAAAGGATTTACTGGTACAGATTTGTTGCGGATGCTGTGAACTGTTTATTTATTGATCAATTTAGGGTTTCGCAACTTACATTTGAAAATCAGACAAGTGAGCATCGGCATCCCAGTGCAGTTGACCAGATAGAGGGAGGACAGAGGAACTCTGATTGCAGAGGACACGGGTGCCAATGGCCAAAGGACCTGAATTATATTTAGGTTTCCCAGTGCAGGCCAAGTTCTGACCTAAAAATGGCAAATGGCTTCCAAGTTAGGTCACAGGATTGCCACCCTCCCCTCCAACCTGCTTTTCTAACTTCTACATTTAAATTAAGGCGGTAATAGCCTGAAATGAGTAAGCTTTACTAAATGACAAAAAGAGATTCACTCCAAAAAGGCACAAAAATATGTCAGGCAAAACCTTAGAAATGCAACACCTCCATTTTGAATTTTCCAAAATCATCATCCCAAGCATCCTCATAACAACTCAATTAAACTGTTAACTTGCATCGTATTGTGAGTTATATGGTCCTGGAAACCTGAGGTCACCAAACTGGAACATGACAACAGATAGCATCCAAGCTGCAAAACCTACAATTTTTCACCATACATTTATCAGGTTCATGATTTATTAAAAGGATAATCAAAAAGAGCAATTTTCACTTGTTAAAAAGATCCTCAACTAATTAAATTAAATGACAATTTTCACTTCTTATGGGAAAGCAGATGTGACTGGACATTTCTGAATTTAGAATTACAGGTAGCTGTTTTTAAACTATATCATTTTGTTCAAACAGGTCATTGAGGCACAATGAAAGAATACAACATTAATTTGATTGAAATTCATTTCATTCACTCCAACCAGGAACCTTTTTTACAAAGGACTTTTATTCTGAGAGTAAGATACTCCTGCCTTTTAAACTGTATTGTGTTTGGTTGCCTTCAGTAGTATTTCAATTCAGACACTGTTTGTTCATGATTTTCAACTGAGCTTCTGGAAATGTGATACAACCAGTACTTTCGTAAAGGATGTAAGAAACATGACTACAGATTTTATGAAGGATAGCAGCCGATCAACAGGCACAACACAGGGAAAATTGCAAAGACCCACTAAATCAAATTTAGCACATGATCCAATTTTATGATCAGTTTGGTATCATTTTCAGGAACAACCATTGTTGTGATATATAGTTGTCTGCAAAAGTTTGAGCATTTACATCAGGAAAACATCCAGCTGTTAAAATACTAACTTTGGAGCTATTTCCTGTCAGCCTAGCTCAGTGGTTACACTTGCACCTTCTGATCTGAGCAATAATGGGTGGAATCATCCAAACCAGCAGCTGAATGCATTACCTAATTTAGAGGCAACTACTGGGACAATACTGCAGTGTCAGAAGTGTTGAAGTCAGGTTCACCACTTGGCCAGGGACAGTGGAAAAAATGGCAGCCAGCTCATCCAGGAGATGTTAAAAGCAGGCCAGCACATTCTAATGACCAGTCCAAAGAAAGCAGCAGGAAGCCGCTAAAATTAGGCAAGAGGACGACCCAAGGAACAGTTGGCAACACAAGGAAATCAGAGGAAAGGAGGAAAATCATCTGAGATTTGGAGGACTGAGGCGGAAAAGGTCCATGGTTTCTTTCTGGGACACAGAGGAGCATGACAACACCTTCTGGTCCAGAAAAAGAAAAAATTAAAAAACTTATTTTAGTTGGGTGTCTATTGTCCCTTGTCACCTGTATTTTCAAGCACGTTACCCCATTAGCAATTTGACTATATTAAATGTTAACATCATTTAACTGTTAACGAATGAGACTTATTTCCCCCAGACAGTGTGGGAAGTGCAGTCAGCAAGACAGCTTGAGTCTGATGACTACATTTGGCTTAAAACAAGGTTCCAGTACCCACAGTATAACTATATTCCCAGCCTATTTCCATACAGCAATCTTTAAAATGTACCTTATAGCATGCAAATTGAAAAGCAACATTTTAAGGATCATTAACATGTTTCATAATCAACAGGCACTGTGGAATGCAGAATGTTTTTGTGACACCAATAATATAAATGAGATGCCAATAATATCATAATTCAACTGGTGTTCTGCTACTTCATTGAACTTTGGTTTACATTTTTGAGGCTAAGGGCCATTTGCTTAAGGTTTTTTAGAGGGTTTCACATCACGAAGCCTAATGAGCTTTCTCACAATACGTTACCAAACTAACTGCATCAACTACCTACCCCATCCCTACAGGATCCCTCTCATCTGAGTCTAACAGTATCTCACCACCAAAACAATTCAGAATTTACTGGTATCCCTCATGCTGGCACTATCTTTAAAAGACCATTGCCAACCAGACAAGCAATGTTGGTGTAAAGCTGCTCTGTATGCTTCTTGACATTTTCCTTGGACATGGCAGACAATGGAAATTTTGCAGGCAGCAATCTGGAAGTTCTGCTGGTTAGAGTGGTACACAGGCAGGAAGTCCTCTTCCCCCAGGATAGCAGAGGAGATCACAATGCCAGCCTGCTGTTAGGTTGCCACCCAGGTCAGTTCAATTTCAGCCATTTGGACGAACACCCAGCAATGTAAGAAGAAAGTCAATAACCTTCTCCACTCCCCCAGCATAAATGTCACTATCTCTGCTCCTGCATCCTCCTCCCACCAAGGCACCAGCTCTACTACTCATTATTCACCATCTTCCCTCATTTCACTGTCACCCACCCCAACACTCTACACCTTGCATCTCCTCTGTGGGCTGCCTACTCACTCAGGATGTGTCCATCCCTGTACCAAAAGTAACAGCTGGACCATCCACTTTCACCTCCCTTTACATCTGCCTGTATCTCTCATTCCAGGAAGAAAACAGCCCACGATATTAAAAAAAGAAAGTCAAGCTGGATGGTGCACTGCCCACCTGCTGAAGAGAGGCATATGGAGTTTAATTTGTATAAATGACAGGTATTGCATTTTGGTAAAACCAACAAAGACAAGACTTATACAATTAAAAGTACAGTCTTGGGCAATGTTGTCAAACAGAGAGATCTAGGGGTTCAGGTACATAATTCTTTGAACTTTGCATTACACATAAATAGAGTAGTTAAGATGGCTTTTTAGCATGCTTGCCTTCATTGCTCCTTTCAATGTAGGAATTGGGACATTATATTGACATCACATAGGACATTGGTGAAGTCTCATGTAGAATATTGTGTACAGTTCTGGTTCCCTGTTACAGGAAAGATATTATTAAGCTGGAGGGGGTTCAGAACAGATTAACCAGGATATAGCTGGGAATGGAGGGTTTGAGGTATCAGGAGAGCTTGGGACTTATTTAGTTGGTATGTAGGAGATGGGGTGATTACCTTTGAGAGGTTTATAAAATAATGACGGGTATAGCTAAGGTGAATAACAGGTGTCTTTTCCCAGGTAGGGGGATGTCTAGACAAGGGGACTTTTTTTAAGATTAGAGGAGAATGATCTTAAAAGAGACATGGGGCAATTTTTTTGTCAAACAGAGAGTGGCTCATGTATGGAATGAACTTCCAGAGGAAGTGGAGGATGTAGGTACAATAGCAACATTTAGATAAGTACATGAATAAGAAATGTTTGGAGGGATATGGGCCAAGCATAGACAGGTGGGACTAATTTAATTTCAGATTATGGTCAGCATGGACTGGTTGGACC
This sequence comes from Chiloscyllium punctatum, assembly GCF_047496795.1. Classification (NCBI taxonomy): domain Eukaryota; kingdom Metazoa; phylum Chordata; class Chondrichthyes; order Orectolobiformes; family Hemiscylliidae; genus Chiloscyllium; species Chiloscyllium punctatum. Next base: position 98,115,100 of record NC_092747.1, read on the forward strand.
AAAGGATCTGTTTCTGTGCTGTATGGTTCCTCATCTCTTATGTGAAGGGGTTCTTGACTGTGACTGACCTGAGCTGCTAACTGACCACATGCAAGACCCTGGACTGGCATCAAAGGCTTGACTTACTGTGTTGGCAATTCCTCGCCAATCGTGCTTGCCTTGATGAAGGCTTGCTAACAAACAAGACGAGCTTCCTGGCTTTGTGTCTACGCTAAATGGCAAGGCAATACCACATTACTGTGAGTCAGAGTGTGGTGCTGGAAAAGCATAGCTGGTCAGGCAGTATCTGAGCAGCAGGAGAGTCAACGTATTAGGCGTAAGCCCATCATCAGGAATCAAGAAAGGCTTATGCCTGAAACATCGATTCTCCTGCTCCTCGGATGTTGCCTGACCAGCTATGCTTTTCCAGCACCACACTCTTCGACTCTAATCTCCAGCATTAGTAGTCCTTACTTTCTCCACATTACTGTGAACCTGGTATCTCTCGCTGGGGGTTGGGGGTAAAGGATACCAAGGCAAGGCAGGAATGTTATGAGCATCCAGGTATGCGAAGGGTCAAGGAGCATTATGACAGCAAGTAAACAAGCTAGAAATGCAGCCCAGTCCAGGTCTCCAGCTAGGTATCTGTCCCTGAGCACGGCATTACAATAATAGTTGCTAATGCAGCCTGAGACGCAGAAGCAACTTTGGATCAAAAATCTAATTAAGATCTTAGAGGCTGAACATGTTGGCTATCAATGTCCATAGATGTGGGCACATGTGGCCAGTGCCCATGCAGTGTGCAGTGTGTTACCGGTGCTCAGTGTCCAACATGGAGGTCCTGGCAAGTTTTGTGAAGATTTGTCGCTCAGGTTGAGGTTCTGGATGTTAAGTTTGTTCGCTGAGCTGGAAGGCTCTTTGGAGCAGACACCAAGCTGCAGTTGCTAGGTACTCATTCTGACTTCCATGTTGAGAATTCTCAACGTCTGGCCTGTTCATGGTAATTTGTAAGGTAAAACAAAATATTATTGAAACTGTAAAAATAAGGTGTTTTACAAGCTAAAAACTGCCTTAATTTGCAACTTGCCACCGCCTTTGGAGAAACTACCTTCTCCACTCAACAGATACAATGACTTGCTCCCAAGGTCAAGATGGGCCTCAGCAGACTTCTCATGCAATTTTGTCATAAATCTCAATCTAACCCATGTCATTCAGGCAACTGAGAGATTCTGCTCATAATATTTAAATAACTTTGCATGCTCATTATATTGGTGGCACCGCAGGGTACTTATAACAATGCTTTCATGTGACTGTTTAATGACACTGGAGCAATGCATGTGGCCACTATTGTGTCTTTGGGGGTTAAAAAAAGCAGGTTAAAAAAAAGTGTTAACAAAGCAAAAAATAGTGGAAAACACACAAATGGTTTGTACATTCCAGATAAGAGTGCAACATCAGTTATTTTTGAGCACTGGAATGGAGGACCTGGAGTTTATCAAAGGATTTCTACTTTCCACCGTTGTTAGCATTCTCTATTCAACATTAAAATCTGTCCCAATAGACTTGTAAATCACAGGAACTGCTAAAATTCCACTTCCAAATACGATGAACAGCAAACCACTTCCCACACACAATAATTTTAGGTTATGTTTAAATTTTTAATGAAAAAGCTCAACTCATAAATAACAAATTTGATTTTCACTATGGTAACTGATCTCTTTCGATTAACAATGAAGCGACACGACATTAAAAGACCAGCAAAATACACTCAAGCCCAGCCAACCTAAACCCACGACAGGGTGATATTGCTTTGTTATTAACAGGGTCTTAAGTCAATTGGCAGATGCTTACAAATCATAACCGGCAAGTGGGGAGAGACAAGAGATGTGCACAGTGTGGACTGGTGACATAAACATACGAGGAAGTCTTGGGCAATTCAACAAACTTCTTGTCAAATACTGGTGGGAGAGAATGGATGGTGAGTGAGGGGAAAAAAAAAAGAGGATGAGATGGTGAATAAATTGGGAGACAGATGACAAGAAAGAGGTTGGGGGAAGAAGAGGAGGAAGAGGATGGGAGAAGAAGAAGAAATGAAGAGAAAAAGACACTGAGCTCGCCCACCAGCGTGTAATACAAATGGGATATTTTGCATGAGGGGACAAAGGCAGTAAAAATGGAGACAAATATAACGATACCAGTTATCCTCGTCTCCGCTGCAGCGGCCGTTATCCAGGTCCAGGGTGTCCACCTCGTCCAGGAGCAGCCTGGCCGAGCCGCTGGTGCTCAGTGCCCAGGGAGCAGCTTCGCTGGTGCCGGAAGGCGGTCGGCAGTGAGCGGGGGGGAGGTAGCTACTGCTGCCGGTACCGCCAGGGTAAGCAGCCGAGCCGGGGGGAGATGCGGGGCAGTAAACCGGGCTGCCGGGAGGGTAGAGGAGAGCAGGAGGAGAGGAGGAGGTAGAGGCGGCGGCGGCACTCGCCCTGCTCTTGAGCTGCTCGTTCTGCCACTCGAGTTTCCTGACCAGCTCCTGCAGCTTCTTCACCTCCAGCTCGGCGCTCACCTTGGAGCTGACATCCCCCGCTGTAGCCCCCATCACCTTCAGCAGCGGCGCCTCCATCCCTTTGTACAACCCCTCCCCCCCAAAAAAGCCTCTTGTTGTGATTGAAGCTTCGATGGGATGGACAGGAGCCTTTCAATCTCCTCCCGTTCTCTCTCGCTCTCCAACACAACAAAGAACAGGCGAATATTGCGACTCAAGACTGCAAAACCCTCCTCTCCAGTACAATCTCTGCCAAGTCTCTCTCACACACCAGCAGCACTGTTCTGTCCGTCTGTGTGTGTGTCTGCCTTTTTTTAAAATGCCGTCAGGCGACACGTTTTTTTTACCCCTTTCTCCTCTCAATCTGCAAACGCTCTTATTGCAAGGTTTTTTTTCTCTCGGTTGGGGAGGTGTTGCTATCTCACAAAAGCGCCGCCCACATCAAAGGAGTAATGTCGCCCGAATCGCAAAGGAATCACTTTCTAGCTCCCCTTACCCCGCCCCCAGATTATTGCCGCAGCGTTTTTTAAATTCTAGGGGTTTTTTTTTGTATCTCATGCATGGTATAATGTGTTGCAGTTTTTATTGTTGCAAAACTGTGTGTGCTTCAACTGTATACGCGTCCCGTTGTGAGGCTCCCTGTTCTGAAGAAGGTTCCCTGGACCCGAAATGTTAACTCTGCTTTTTCTCCATAGGCAAAAGTGAGGACTGCAGATGCTGGAAACCAGAGTCTCGATTAGAATGGTGCTGGAAAAGCACAGCAGGTCAGGCAGCATCCGAGGAGCAGGAAAGTCGACGTTTCGGGTAAAAGCCCCTTCATCAGGGCTCTCCATAGGTGCTGCCAGACCTACTAAGCTTGTCCATCAATTTCTGTTCTTGTCACTGTTGATGTGTGTTGAGCAGCGTGAATTGGGTGTGAAGTTGAACGTTTGAAGAATACTCAGCACAGAACATGATGATGCATCTCGGGATACAGGTAAAATATCGCCAGCTGAGTGAATGGGCCACAGTTTAGGAGGTGGAGTTTAATGTGCAACGCTGTAAGGCTATGTGGCAGGAAGTGTAGAATAATAAAGTATTTGCGTGGAGAAAAACTGCAGAATGCTGTTCTACAGATGGATCAGGGTGGCTTTGTCCATGAATCAGAAAGAGTCAAGTTCACAGAGTCATAGAGTTGTACAGTGCGGAAACAAACCCTTCAGTCCAATTTATCCATGCCAACCAGATATTCCAAACTGATCTATTACCACTTGCCAGTATTTGGCCCACATCCATATACCCATCTAGATGCCTCTTAAATGTTATTGTACCAGCCTCCAGCACCTCCTATGACAGTTCATTCTGAGCATGCACCACCCTCCAGATGAGAAAATTGCCCTTTAGCTCCGTTTTAAATTTTTCCCCTCTCAGCTTAAACCTATACCCAGTTTTGGACTCCCCTATCCTGGGAAAAAGACTTGGGTATTCACCCTATCCATTCCCCTTATAATTTTATAAGCCTCTATAGCTTCCACCACCACACCACACCAGTGCTCCAGGGAAAATAGCCCTAGCCTATTCAGCCTTTCCATATAGCTCAAACCTCCAACCCTGCTCATAAATCTTTTCTAAATTCTTTAAAGTTTCACAGCATCTTTCTTTTAGCAGGGAAACCGGAACTGCATGCGGTATTCCAAAAGTGGCCTAACCAATGTCCAATGTATAAACTACCATAACATGACCTCCCAACACTTATGCTCAACACACTAACCAGTAAAGGCAAGTCTACCAAATGCCTTCTTCATTACTCTGTTTACCTGCGACTCCACTTTCAAGGAACAATGAACCTGTACCCCAAGATCTCTTTGTTCGGCCACACCGCCAGGACCTTACCATTAAGTGTATAAGTCCTGCCCTGGTTTGACTATTCAAAATGCAGCACCTCACATTTATCCAAATTAAACTCCATCTTCCACTCCTTGGCCCATTTGCCCAGCTGATCAAGGTCCTGAGGTTATCTTCTTGGCTTTCTACTACACCATCAATTTTGGTGTCATCTGCAAACTTACTAACAAACCTCCTCTATTCACATCCAAATCATTTTGTATAAATTGTGTAGTAAATTGCAGTAATACAGAGGTTAAACTGAATGTTGGCCTTTATTGCAAAGGAGATGGAGTGTGAAAGTCCTGTTGTCATTTGCTGCAACTGTACAGAGACCACAACCCATATGCTGCCTGCAGTTTTATTCTCCTTAAGTTGGGGACGGGTGGAATTACATGGGTTGGAAGCAGTTCAAAATAGGTTCGTTAAGCTGATCCTTGGAATGAAAGGATGATTGTATGAAGAAACATTGAGCAGATTTTGCCTATAGCTATTGGAATTTTAAAAACTGAGAGGTGATCTTATTATAATATATAAACTTCTGAGAAGGGCTTCACAGGATAAATATTGGGAGGCCAAATATTCTTGTGGGGAATCCATAACTGGCGGACACAGTTTAAAATAAACAAGAAATGAGAAGATTTTATTTATCTTTCTCAAGGGTCATTTGCACTTGGAATTCTCTCCCCAGTGAGCAGTGGAGACTTTCATTGAATATAGCGAAGGCCGAGTTAGACAGATTTTTGATTGACAGGGAGAAGAAGGTTATGAGGGACTGGCAGGTTAGCGATGATTCTGTTGACTAGTGGAACAACTCAATGTGCCAAATCGCCTATTCTTGCTCTTATTTCCCATGTTCTTATTTTCTTACAGTTCCAAAAGTCATGCTTTTGCCTATACTTGGCATATATAATGATACCTCTTGGCAGTCCTGCAATGCTGTACTAACATTCATAGTCAGCTTCAATGTTTGACAAAAGAAATGTGTTTTCCTTAGTTTTACTGTAGGTCAGTGCATAGGTTCAAGCAGCAGGCAGTGTTGTGAAGAAGGCGAGTGAGGTTTTCAGGCACACTCACAGGGACCAGAGCATGCATGGCACCATAAGTGACAAACAGAAGAGGATCCTCCAATAAAATGAATTAATTTCAAAGCCGCTTTCCAACTCCATATCCTACGATTTGCTAACCTAACAAGTGCAGGAATTCTGTTTGTATGGAAAAAGAAGGACTCCACCTTGAAGAAAAACCCTAAACCAAATGCACCACAGGAACAGGGACCAGCCAATGATCTAGAGAAATATGTATCAGAATGAGTGCTAGAAAATCATCAGAATGATTACACCCTCATGTGGAATGTAATGTGTATATATAAACATTTAAGTGGGACAGATTAAAAGCTGTGTTCAGGCTATTTAATGTTGTAGTAGGTTTATGGAACAAAGCAATCTAGTGTTATGGCAAAAGGCTCAGAAATTACCAAGTCACCCTGGTGTTAAAATGACCAGTTCCAATGATTCATCATCAAACAGCAGAAAAATAAGTATCCATCATGTCACATCAGCATAATGTCTAGCATAATTTTCAAATGTAAACTCTGTAAAAATTCTATATTTTTCCAGGAATTTTTAAGTGCATCCATATCAGATTAGATTACTTCCAGTGTGGAAACAGGCCCTTCGGCCCAACAAGTCCACACCGACCCGCATACCACCCAAACCCATACTCCTACATTTACCCCTTCACCTAACACTACGGGCAATTTAGCATGGCCTAACCTGCACATTTTTGGATTGTGGGAGGAAACCAGAGCACCCGGAGGAAACCCACGCAGACACGGGGAGAATGTGCAAACTCCACACAGAGAGTCGCCTGAGGCGGGAATTGAACCCGGGTCTCTGGCGCTGTGAGGCAGCAGTGCTAACCACTGTGCCACCGTGCCGCCCATATCAATGGCTGAATGAATAGAATAAAATGAACTTATGAATTGATGATGTGTTGAATAGGTGGCTGGATGGCCTAAGTAAAGAATGCAGCTTATTAACATTAGTCATATTCAGATCCCATATACCAATGAGTTCAACAGGTGTCTATGAAAACATAGCACCCATAATGCGGTTATACAAGGAAGTTTAACATCCATAGTTCAACCTTTTGATACCCACCTCAACAAGCCATTCAAGGATCATGTGGGTGCTGAGTGGAATGGGTGATGGTTATTTGAGAAGAAACCTTCAGAAAGAGTGGAAATGTGTGTGCCCTGCTAATGGTTTTTATGACTTCATCAGCAAATTGTCGGAAGTTCGCAAAGTGTCATCAGATTATACAAAACCACGGAATATCCAACTCAACGAAAGAAGGTGTCTCACTGTAGGGGAGGGGGATAATTCTGAAAATCAGAGCACCACATCTGAATCAGAGTGGGATCTTTATGGTGCTACTGGCAAAATAACTTATTTGATCTATTTGTACTGGGTACCAAAAGTAATTAATTCAATGATTTTAAAATGTTTTGATTGTGGTTAGAGTTTATCTTCATACAACTAATCCATTTCTATCTGCATACAATTAATCATTTCAGTGTGCCACATTGATTTAATATGAATCACCATTTTCACATTGGAAAATGGCAACCATCCAGACCAACAATTCACAATTTGAATTCTGTGCAAGTCTGCCTTCATCTTTGTGAGACTGCAAAGACTGATTTATGCACTACAATCTACAGGATTACAGGCTGCAGTGTTTACGTGATAGGTGTTGATTACTGTCAATCAATTTCTTTGACACAGGAAATTACATTTCTAAGTATGGAGTACATTCCTTTCAGTTCTACTCCTAAAGTGAGGGCAAGAATTGATAATGGATGGCTGGGTCTGGAGATGTCATTGGGAAGAAATAATAGGCGCTGGTTAGATTTAAAAGGAACTTGATCTCTTCAGAATTAAATGTTTAGAAATGTAATTGCCCCAGAGGAGAAGACCAAGATTTCAGAATATTGGGGCAAATTTTGTTCCCCTATTAGACCATGAATTAAAAGTTTTGACAAAATTCCATTTAATATTTTTAGAGCTACAGGATCAGTATGGAAATATTTGTTAAAAAGTACTGCTTGCTGAATAAAAGAGAAGAGAAATTGAAGTAAACATAGCCAAATGTAAAATTGCCCAATGGTCTAATAGGTTTTGTATGTATGACTAAAATGATAATAGAAAGGCTGGGTCAAATAAAACTTATCAATGAAAGAAAAAATCAAAAGTGATTTCCAAGTAAGAAATGGAACAAGCACGTCATTAAAGGACAACAGTATTTACTTAATTTGGTCAGTTCTTTCATTTTTATTAACGCAACATTAGAGTTCATTAACAAAATAGCACTGTACCAACATTTTTCCTTGCTAAATATTCCTGCATTAGTATGTAGCACATCATTTTAGTTAACACATTCCTGACAGATAGATTTCAATTAGAATGGGAACTTTCTGACAAATGATAGTTTGATCCACCAAAGCATTGTTCCTGCTAATGTGTTTATTCTCACCACTGAATTTTTGTTTAAATTTATATTTACTGTCAATTACAAGGGGTTTTGAATTAGGCAGATTGAGCTTTCAAAGATTTTAGTAAAGTTAGAGTCCTCTATTTCATCCTACATTCCTGATGCAATTGTGAAGTCTGTTGGTCAACAAAGTAATAAACACCAATTGAGTTTCACAAGTTAGTTCTCCAGTGAATATAAAAGACTACTTTTATAGATGATGTGATATGTGTGATCTTCAAGAATTCTAAAGATAGAATTGATGGGTCCACTGATTCTGCTTTCTGTTTAATTCTCAATTGGTTCAAACCATATTTTTTGTTCATTGAAATCTAAGCTATATGTAAAAAGTGTCAAATACAAATGGGCCAGACTCTCTTGTTTGCAGCATTTAGAGGTGGTGTTAGAAGATGCAAAATTAATATTTATTCATTTTGTTTGTTGCTACCAAGAGCAAAAACAAGCATAAACAATGTGATTTTTTAGCTAAATTAAGTTTAAGCTGGTACCCCTTGCAAACAGAATGACATTTATAAATTACATGGTGGAAATGTCACCATAATGTGTCATGCCCATGGACAGCTTATTTGAATGATCTTGTCAGCAACTTCCATCAGTACAATCAGCTGTAAGACTGCAAAAGGAAAATCTGACCCAGATTGTTACATAGATATCAATAGTAATTGAAATAAAATGCTAATATCGTTTAGAGATTTCCTTTACCATATAGAAATATAAACCTCCCTAAAAGCAGAATTTACTACAGAAATTATATAAAAGAGAGCTTAGCTTAAGTGTGCCTTTCAAATTTCTAACCCTTGATTTTAAAGAACTCACTTTTTTTTTTCCAAATTACACTTAAGAATTTTGCAAATCTCAAGTTTACCTGAAAGCTAAGAGTTAAATTTCAGAAACAAAATATTGAATTTATAACAGTGCCAGCCCTTAAACATGCAATCTTGTCATGATGATTAGGGTGGTGTTCACATAATCAAAGCAATGGCAATACTATGAAGGAGATTTTATCCCACAATACCATTTACCTCAGTTCTTCAAATTAAAAAAAAATGTAACTCACATATTGCCTAATTGGATTGTGCAGAGATGAACAGGCCTCAACCCTCAGTAATATATAGGCTGCCCTTTTGACATATTGCATCTGTTACATTCTCAAGTCATGTAATTCTGCCTTGAAAAACTGAATCTGTTTTTGCAAGACAGGTAACAGATAGACGATTTCAGTTCTAATAATACATGTCATTCTACTTCGGTACCTCATCTGTAGATCTTTTATAATTTGGGCAACAGATACTACTCTCTAGATACAGGTAGAACACAATGCTTAGAAAATAAAATAGTTATCCGTTTGCAATAGCAGAGGCTGGCGAGCATCATTTTGAGGAAGAAATCACATTTGATCCTGGAACACCAATATACTGATCAAATGGAACAGTTATTTCATGGCTGTTCTTAAAGCAGTGACTTCGCTTCCATTGATGCAGGCATTTTGTAGCAATTTGCCCCCGAAAATATAACGCATACATAAAGAGTACTAATGAAACTGTATTCCATTATTTTGAAATAAAGTCCAGAAATTACAATGAAAAAAGGGAATGATAAATTGTTTAAAAGATTTTTCTAAAATTCATAAAGCAGTGTAAATATATCCTCTTAATCCGAATAAATCTGAAATTGTAGTAGTTGAAACACTGGTAAACTCGTCCATGTATCAATTTAGTATGACAGTTGTGCTGCAAAAAAAGAAGAAATGTTTTTCAGACTTGAAAGAGATTACAATGTTCCATCATGCACTACTGCATACACATGTATTTTGCAATCAGACAATAAAACATATCACAGTAAGGGATGAACACAACAGCTTGGATTATGCAGTGTCAGTGATGGCAATCAGCATTTACTGTCATACTTGACAACAATAATACAGTCGATTCTGCTATAACGCGTGTTTTTCAACGCAAATTGGCCTTAACGCAATTGAAACATTTAGACTGTTATTTGTAGAATGCAAATTTTCCTTACCTGTATTGGCTATAATGCAATTCCAGCCCCATTAATTTAAATGGAGTGGCAATTGTGCAATTTTCTTATAATGCGAGATGGCACGAGAATGGAACTGTCACATTATATCAAAATTAAAAGTCAAACAACACCAGGTTATAGTCCAACAGGTTTAATTGGAAGCACTATAACCTGGTGTTGTGTGATTTTTAACTTTGTACACTCCAGTCCAACACCGGCATCTCCAAATCATGACTTATATCAAAACTGATTGTAACTTCTGGAGTCAGCGCATGCATAATTAAACACAAAAATCAAGAAATTGCTTTTTGGGAGTTTGGACTTCCCCTTTTAGTGTAAAATTAATGCTATATAGATTATAATCTATTAGAAATAGCTGAAGAGATCTTGCCATTTTGTACTCATAGTTTCACTATTGAATCCCGTGAATATGTTAGAGCCTATTGAATGAAGTATAACTAGATTTTTAACATGCACTAAGGTGATAATTATTTCTGAAAAATCTCTCTGGCCTTGAAAATCTAATTTTATATTTATGGAGAGTCGAGATTCGCCACTGTGAAAAATTTGCATATCTTTAATAAATTTTATATGCTTTCAAGTTTATTATAATTTAACTATCTTAATCTCATATGCATGTCATAATTATTTACATCACTCTATAAAATGCTATTGCAAAGTGAGAGATAATCAGTACGTTTCACCTCCTCCAAGCTTACTGTCTGTGAAAAACACTTAATTGCAATTAGTTGCTCAATCAACTTAGTGACATCGCTGTTGTTAAACACCTGGAGATTCACTTAACCTGACTCAAGATTCAAACTCACATAGAAAGGACAACTCCACACCAGAGATTACTGGATCCTTTGAGTGTCTTTTTTCACTGACTGCAATATCTATGCCAACGATCCATATACTTTCTACAACTTGATACACGTTACAAAAAATAAAAAGTCATTGAAAACTAGGCTACTTTTCATAAAAAGGCTTGAATCATGCTTCCACTTTTAAAGAAGTGCTTGTCTAGAGCTAGGATACTTAATATGAAAAATAACCAAGAGGTGAAGAAGGGAAACAAATAAGGAAAAATTAGCATGGAAATGGTTCATTGGAGCAAAATTTAATTTTAAGTGCTTGAAGATTGCAAGAGGAAACAAAGACAGAAGATAAATTGTCACTTTATAGTACACAACTTGAGGCCTAAAGAATAAACACATTTTACTGAAGCTCTCCATCTTGCACACATCAAGCCAATTTGAAAGAAACAGCAAAGTAAAAGGAAAAATAACATTTTTATTGTATGAGAGCAGAGTACTGACTGTTTGGCAGAGAGAGACTGTTTGGTCAAGGCATTGTCCTGGAAAATTAACTAGAGAATGGCTGACACCTATTTTGTTGAATTGAAACAGGCAAGTGAATGCACAAGTGGTTTTTTTTCTGACTGCAAAAGAACAGAGTCGTATCTCAAAGGATAAAAGTGTTGCTTCCCTTTACTTTGGTATTTCTAGTGAATTATCCAGACAAGTATAAAATATCTCTCTTTTCAGCATTACTGAAGACAGAATCATCAGAGTTCACAAGGAAATTGATTTTGTATTATGGCATAAACAGATGGCAAATCAGGAGCTCATTTTACACCTCTTCCCATTTTCATGGAAATATAGGTAGGGAAAGACACGAAATGAAAGAGCAAATCATTGTCCCTAGTTTACACAGTTTAAGACCTCCTTCAGTGAGTGGATATAGGACACTATGAAATAGGTCTTCGTTTTAATAAGATAAAATGTGAAAAAAAAATCAAGTCAAAAGTTATTCCACAAAACATGTGGCCTCTTGTTGTATTAAGCTGCAAAAATTATCATAGGACTAGGTTAGTTTAAAATCTTTTTATCATAAGCAGCAACTATTATTTCAGTGTTTCTGCATGCAGCAGTCAGCAATATAATTACAACTATAGAATTCCAGCCTGGAATAATATTGGATATAGAATGTGGCAATGCAGTTAAATTTGCCCAGTTCCTAGAATAGTTTTAATATTTTTTAAGCTGAGAACCAAAACCGTGGCTCTGAAATTTTTAACAAGTCAGACAAAGGCGGCATGGTGGCACTGCTGCCTCACAGCGCCAGAGACCTGGGTTCAATTCCCGCCTCAGGCAACTGACTGTGTGGAGTTTGCACGTTCTCCCCGTGTCTGCGTGGGTTTCCTCTGGGTGCTCCGATTTCCTCCCACAGTCCAAAAAATGTGCAGGTCAGGTGAATTGGCCATGCTAAATTGCCCGTCGTGTTAGGTTAGGGGTATGGGTGGATTGCACTTCAGCAGGTCGGTGTGGACTTGTTGGACCGAAGGGCTTGTTTCCACACTGTAATCTAATCTAAAGCAAGGGTGTATTTAGCTTTCATAGTTTTTCATTTTCTATTTAGGACAATGAGTTTGATACAAGTAACATGAGTATGAATGGTACTGCAAAGAATTTTTTGACTGTTCCTACAGCACAAAAGGAGTCAAGTGCTGATTTTATTTCCTTTCTTAAAATAAAGATTTTAATGGACAATGCATATTAAGCAATGTGTGTAGTTCATGTTTGGGCCAGCCATATACCTAATTCTGAACATTGAATGAACAATCCAAAAGTTTAAAAGGATGCAACCTCTGCCTTTATTAAAGAATGGTGTAATGTTTTTGTTGGTGTGTCATCCAATGTTTATCCCTTAATAAAACATTTTACCTGGTTATCATCCCATTGTTATTTATAGGAACTTGGTAGTGGAAATTGACTGCCCATTTAAATATGCTTGTTTTGTAAAAGACACAGGGCAAGTAAAGGTTTATATGGATCAGTGATGATCTTATTTTCATGATGGGTGGAATAACCTTCTCCTATTCCTATGCAAGTTCTTCTTTTTTGCTTTCTCTGCATTGTTCTGATTTGCGATAGTGCCCTGTTTCTATAGACTGTACGATAACTGCTGGATTTTTTACTGAGATTTCAATAATGAAAAACATGTGGGTTAGCACTGCATCTGTCATTATTGATCCATTGCACTGACAATGGTTGCATGAGGTAACCAATGGAGGGAGCGTGGTGACAGGGTTCTAGGCCATGGGAGGCCATTCAATGAATTTTTTTTTATTAAACACAATTAACACTGCCACTTACCCTGTACGTTATCATAGCATCTCTCACAGTGCACAACACGTTGGTGAACCCAGAAGTTGTCACCAGCACTCAGGTTTTCAAGAGAGGTGTGGCAAATTTGGCACTGCAATAAGAAAAGCATCATCATAATTTTTACTTTGTGTAAACTGCTTACAATGAACTAGAACATTATAGCTAAGCCAAATTAAATAAGAGCATAATTTTGGTTTTGGGAAATGCAGGCTGGATATAGATAGTATCACTTATAGCTCATGCACTTCTGGAGCATAGTTATTCATTTGCAACATCTAAAAACTTATCCCATTGAGCCACATACACTGGGGAGAGGGAAGGGGAGAGGGGCAGTCTAAATAGAAACACCTGAGATCAATTAGTACTTCATAGCTGGGAGGAGATTTTATAGATTAGCAGATATGGGTAAATCCCAGCTCAATCCTTTGAGAAGCGATCAGGAAGGTTTCAGAGAATATCTGGCTTGTTTTCTCCTTTATTGTCAAGAATATTTTTGAAAAAACGCATTGTATGTTCTAGTTGTGATCAATGTATGCTTGGCTAGTAAATCTTTCATACAGATGGTGAAATTGACAGAGAGAGGTTCATTTCGATTTCAGATTGAATTCTGCCTGCTGAAGTCAAAATTGTGCAGCGTGTCAGAGAATGCACGTGGGCCTTCAACTCAGCACATGATGATTTTATGATGTTAAATAAATTGATGATGGAAGGCTTTTTTTCTAAATGGATATCCCCTGTTTCCCCACAGGGCGAGAGGGAAAATGTAGAAACCATTAACCACACTGCTTAGTAAATGACATATAAGGGCTCTTTTGTGGGCAAGTGGTAGTGTTCCGAGGGACCTGGATTCAAGTCCCACATGCTTCAGAGAGGTGTGTAATAATATCTCTGAATAGATTGATTGGGAAAATACTTTTTTTTTAAATGACAGAGAGACCCTTTGTGGTACAGTGGTAGTATTCCTATCTCGACCAAGAGACCCAGATTCAAGTCCCATCTGTACTAAGGGTATGTAATAATACTTCTGAATAAGCTGATTAGAATAGGTTGATTAGAAAAATAGGTTAAATTTAAAAATCTTAAATGATGTAAACAATATGGAAGAAGCACATTGTAGTATTTTTTAATGTTAGCTATTGCAGTGCAATGATCTAGGTTAAGTAGTTTTGTTACTCTACACTTATACCTTAAAGCACGCTGCATGGCAATTAATGTTCAGATCTTCCAAGATCATTCTAGCACCGTGTTCGATGGGTTTGTAGCACTGGCTGCACTTATTTTTATCCGAGGATCTCCTGCAAACCAAACAAATATTTCTTCAAAATTACTGAGAATATACTAAAAAAGCATCATGATTGCCTGCCCGAGCACTCAAATTGAGCTACCTGCTCCAGGAGAAGCATACCAGTGAGAGAAACATGAAGAAAATAAAAGGCAAATGATGTTTTTTTTCTGATCACTTCTGTTGTTCTAGTATCATAGCACATTTTGACATATAGAGCAAAAAAAACAAACATCACCTTGTTTTAGTCATAGAGATGTACAAACAGAAACAGAACCTTCATTCAACTCATCCGTGCCAACCAGATATCCTAAACTAATCTCGTCCCATTTGCCAGCATTTGGCCCATATTCCTCTAAATCCTTCCTATTCAAATACCCATCCAGATGCCTTTTAACTGCTGGAATTGTACCAGCCTCCACTACTTCCTCTGGCAGTTTATTCCATACATGCACTACCCTCTGTGTGAAAAAGTTGCCCTTGGATCCCTTTTATATCTTTTCCTTCTTACCCTAAACTTATGCCCTCTAGTTCTGGACTCCCTCACCAAGGGGAAAGTCCTTATATATTTACCAAATCCATGTCCCTCATGGTCTTATAAACATCTATTAGGTCGCCTTTCAACCTCCGACAACCCAGGGAAAACAGGCCCAGTCTATTGAGCCTCTTCCTATATCAAACCCTCCAACCCCAGCAACATCTTTATAAATCTTTTCTGAACCCCTTAAGTTCACAACGTCTTTCCTGTTGGAAGGAGACCAGAATTGACAACAGTATTCCAAAAGTAGCCTACCTATGTTCTGTACAACCACAACATGACCTCCCAACTCAATGCACTGACCAATAAAGAAAAATACACCAAACATTTTCTTCACTATCCTATCTAACTGCAATTCCACTTTCAAGAAACTACGAACCTGTTTTGTTGAAACTGAATATTAAAAAAATGGGCACCACCTACTTCATTACCTGGGCATGAACTTAAATCTAATTTCAGACAGTTTCCTATTTAAGCTGGAAGTCCAGGCAGAAACTGTGACAATTAACAATAAAAGAACAAAAGGAAAAACCCATAATAATGTGAAATCATGCTTAGTAAGTTTGTTTTTCTTCTGAACCAAAGCCAACACTGTCCATTGTAAGTTGCATTTCAGGCATCAAAGAAAGAGAAGTAGAAATCCAGAAAATAAGAGGCCAAAGAAACTCGTTTAATGAACATGTAAAATTCCCTTACATGGAATTTTACCACCTTTCTGAAACACTAATAGTTATAGATATTATAAAATGTTATTCAGAATTTGAAACACTTTTGTATCTTACCAATAATTTTAATAAAAATGATACCACTTGACATTTTAAAATTTACTTTTTCATCTGATTTTGGCATCACTGACAGAGTTTTTGTTGTTTGTCCCTTATTGCCCTTGATCTCTGCGGCTTGCTCCACCATTTCAGAACACAGTTAAGAGTCAGCCACATTGTTGTGGACCTGGTATCACATACAGGCCAGACTGGGTAAGAATGGCAAATTTCATTCACTGAAGGAAAACAGTAAATCAAGTGGAATTTTATAACAACTGATGATAGTTGCTGTGATTATTATTAGAGACCAGTTTGCAATTCCAGATTTATTAATTGAATTTAAATTCCACCAGTCACTGTGATCAGGTTCTGACTCAGAGACAGTGACACCAGCCCTTATGCCACAAAACCTCATTTAGGTTACACCCTCCCTGAGAATACAACTCGAAGAAAGTGAGGACTGCAGGTGCCGGAGGTCAGAGTTGAGAGTGTAGTGCTGGAAAAGCACTGCCGGTCGGGCAGCATCTGAGGAGCAGAAGAATCGACGTTTCGGCATAAGCCCTTCATCAGGAATGAGGCTTGTGGGTTGGGGCTGAGAGATAAGTGGGAGGGGGGTGGGGTTGTGGGGAAGGTAGCAGGAAAAGCAATAGTTGGATGAAGGTGAGGAAGAAGATGATAGGTCAGAGGGCGGAGTGATGGATGGGTCAGGAGGGTGGTGCTGAGTTGGGACGAGGATAATGTGGGGTGAAGGGAAATGAGGAAGCTGTTGAAATCCACATTTATCTTGTGTGGTTACAGGGTCCCAAGGCGAAATATGAGGCGTACCTCCTCCAAGCATTGGGTGGTAATGGTTTGGTGGTGGAGGAGGCCCAGGACCAGCAAGTCCTTGATGGAGTAGGAGGGGGAGTTGAAGTGTTCAGCCATAGGGCAGTGGGTTTGGTGGGTGCGGGTGTCCCAGAGATGTTCTCTGAAATGATCCACAAGTAGGCGTTCTGTCTCCCCAATGTAGAAAAGGCCAGTGGGTGTAACAGATACAGTCAATGATATTGGTAGAGGTATAGGTAAATTTCTGACAGATGTGGAAGGATCCCTTGGCACCTTGGACAGAGGTGAGGGGGGTGGTGTGGGTGCATGTTTCACAATTCCTGCGGTGACAGGGAAAGGTGTCAGGAGTGGGGTGTGGACTGGGGGAGAGTGTGGAACTGACAAGGGATTCACGGAGGGAAAGATCTTTTTGGAACACTGATAGGGGTGGGGAGAGAAATATATCTCTGGTGGTGGGTTCTGTTTGGAGGTGGAGGAAGTGGCAAAGGATGATGCGTTGTATGCGGAGGTTGGTGGGGTGGATGGTGAGGACCAAGGGGGTTCTGTCCTTGTTGCATTGGGAGGGGTGGAGTTCACGGGTGGTGGTGCGTAAAGTGGAGAAGATCCGTGGGAGGGCATCGTCAACCGCATGGTAAGGGAAGTTGCGATCGTGGAAAAAGGAGGCCATCTGGGACTTTCTGAGGTAGAACTGGTCATCCTGGGAACAAATGCAGCAGAGTTGGAGGAATTGGGAATAAGGGATGGTGTTTTTACAAGAGGTAGGCTGGGAGGAGGTGTAGTATAGCTAGCTGTGGGAGTTGGTGGGTTTATAGTATATGTCTGTGATTAGTTGGTCAGCAGAGATGGTGATAGAGAGGTCTAGGAAGGGGAGGGAGGTTTCCGAGCTGGTGTAGGTGAATATGATGT
Organism: Chiloscyllium punctatum; assembly: GCF_047496795.1. Classification (NCBI taxonomy): domain Eukaryota; kingdom Metazoa; phylum Chordata; class Chondrichthyes; order Orectolobiformes; family Hemiscylliidae; genus Chiloscyllium; species Chiloscyllium punctatum. The sequence goes on from NC_092747.1 coordinate 98,132,537, forward strand.
CAAGGTGGAAGGTGTTGGTAATGTTAATGAACTATTCAACTTCCTCGTGGGAGCACGAGGCAGCGCCTCGGAACTGTAGTGGAGGAACAGTTGGAGTGTCGTGCCGGTGTAACTGTGGAAGATGGGCTGTTCTGCATATCCGCCAAACAGGCAGGCATAGCTGGGTCCCATGTGGGTGCCCATGGCTACCCATTTGGTTTGGAGGAGGTGGGAGGTTTGGAAGGAGAAGTTGTTGAGGGTGAGGACCAGTTCAGCCAGGCGGATGAGGATGTCGGCGGAAAAGTACTGGTTGGGATGGCGTGACAGGAAGAAACAGATGGCTTGGAGACCTTCGTCATGGCAGATCGATGTGTACGTGGACTGGACATCCATCGTGAAGATGAGACTTGGGAGCCGGGGAAATGAAAATCTTGGAGGAGGTGAAGGGCATGGGTGGTGTCATGAATGTAGGTGGAGAGTTCCTGTACTAAGTGAAACAGGATGGTGTCAAAGTAGGAAGAGAAGAGTTCAGTGGGACAGGTGCAGACTGAGATAATGGGTCGACCGGGGCAGTCAGGTTTGTGAATCTTCGCTATGAGATAGAGTTGGGTACTGCAGGGTTCATGGACAATGAAGTTAGAGGCTGTGGTTGGGAGATCACCAGAGGTGATGAGGTTGTGGATGGTCTGGGAGATGATGGTTTGGTGATGGGAGGGAAGGTCATGATCAAAAGGGGCAGTAGGAGGAGGTGTCTTCGAGTTGGTGCCTGGCTTCAGTAGTATAGATGTTGGTACGTCAAACTACTACTGCTCCCCCCTCCCCACCTTGTCTGTGGGTTTGATGGTGAGGTTGGGGTTGGACTGGAGGGCTGCATGTTCACAAGGGCAAGAGGTTGGAATGGATAAGGTAGTTGGAAAGTTTGAGGTGGTCGATGTCACGGCGGCAGTTTGAAATGAAGAGGTCAGGGGTGGGTAACAGGCCAGCACGGGGTGTCCAGGTGGATGGAGTGTGTCGGAGATGGGAGAAGGGGTCATCGGTGGGAGGGCAGGTGTCTTGGTTGAAAAAGTGGGCACAGAGGCAGAGGCGGCGGAAGAAATGTTCAAGGTCACAGCGTGTGTCGAACTCATTAATCTGGGACCATAGAGGAATAAAGGTGAGTCCTTTGTCCAACTCATTCAGTTTGCAAGGCAGTGTTTTTCATTTTCATCTGTGAATGTTTATACAAGATTAACTAGTTGACAAAATGACTAGTATGTGGTTCACTTAATGCCACGAGCCTAGGTTTGATGCCTACTCTAGCTAAGATAGATTTGGAATTTGCCTCCTTGACCCATGATTGAAAGATATTGGAAAATGATCACTGATAAAAGAAAAATTGCTCAGCATAAAGCATCAGCAGATCAATGCAGCTTTGTGCATAGCACATACAAATGTTTATATATATTAATTATAGTTCCTTGATTGTTTTGTTTCCATTTTGACCACAGCTGGCCCAGCAGATTGCAAAAGGCCATGATCTATTAGTAGGAAAGTCTTGATCCATAATTGCTGGATTAGTCTACATTTGTGGTTAGTTTATGTACTGACTTTGCCAAGATTATCAGTAATATTGAAAATGTCATTGTCCTCATGACTTGTAGTATTTTATTACAGCCACAATGTGTCAGTACCAAGCAATTCTCAAATCAAAAGCATGGTAAAACTCATCCTCTTTCAAACCCACAGTCTGCATTAACACTAACTTCAAAAGAGTATTATGCTACAACACTGTGAATCCCTTCTTACATTGTTCATCTTAATGACTTCATGTCAAGGAATTGACTGAAAAACTATACCTAATTCACTTCACTTACAACAGACCTTTTCAATTTGTGGTTTGCAAGCCCAGGTGGGGTCACAAGCTGAGAATTTGGTGTCATTAGTTGTGAATTAAGAAGCAATAGAGACTGCAAGTGAGCTCTGACTGAATTAAAATAGCTGTGAAGAACAAAAAAAGAAAAAGAAGGAAAAGAAATCTAAAAACCTATTGGGTGTGGGCGTTTGCACTCCCTTTTTAAAAAAAAATAAACAGGCGATTCACACACAACATGGGTGCTGGGGAAAAAAAATAAGCACTACCGCAAAAAAAAATGGAGTAGCGGCTGTAAAAAAAAATTAAAATAGCTGTGCTCTCTCTCCAACAGGCTTCCACTCTCACAGCCATCACCCATTCCCAACCAAACCCACTATCACGGTCACCCCAACACATCCTCAGTTCTCACTGAAGGGTTGTGACAATTTCTTAAATAAGGGCCACAGCAGGAAAAGGAAAATGAAAGGTGGTTGCAAACAGAAAATGCTTCCATCCTGCTGGATTGAACTGGATGAAAAGCTAAGCTTCCAAGGTTTTAACTCACTGAATCCACAACTGCCACTTTCATATCCACAAGTCATGCTGTGTTATTTCACATTTTGACTTATAATATTCCAAAAACAAAACACGGTTTACGCTAATTGGCCAGGAATGTAAGTACTTTTCCTTTGTGTCACAACTTGGCAAATCCATTACCGCATTAACAGACAAATTCAACAAAATTAAGACATTCAAAAATAATCTTACTGTTCAGCACTGGTGAAGGCAGTGGTTAAACTTATCACTTTTGCAGGACTCTTGCCATCAGAGAGAGATGAGCTATAGAAAACAAAAGAGTTAATTGCATTGTTATTCTGTCACTATGTCATACAGACCTTTTTTTCCTCTTTGGGACTAAATCTGGCACCTTGCTTCAAGGAAACCTGAGGCCAAAACAAAAACTAGGCCTCTAGCTTTGCAACAATTCAAGGCACACGCTGCCAGAGGCCACTTCTTTCACCATCAGTAACCAAACTTTCTGAATATTAGCAGGGCAGAGTTTTGGGGGAAGGTGGTGAAATGGCAGGGTGTAGAATTGGAAGAGATGTTAACAAGTGGGCTGTTGGCACCTCTTCTGTTATTTGTAATAGTAGTGTGAATGCCTTGAGCAGCGCCAGAGGAGAAAGTAATCTGAGTCAATTTCAGATATTTTTCACAGTTCTTTGGGTCACAATATGGTATTTGCCCTGATTGCCACTATTAGCACCTTGTGGCACTGCCATTATGTGGCTCAGAGAAAGAGTTGTTGAAATAGTTTGTTGATATCTTTGTCTATACTTTATCTAGGGCCTGTATAATAATGGTATTAGAGCATTTTCATATAGGAACCAATTTAGTTAATAAGGTGGTTTATTGCATGATGTTAATAAGTACAATTACATTACTATTCAAGCATGAGGCTGGAAGAACACAGCAAGTCAGGCAGCATCAACAACATAATCTAAGGGCACCTTTTGCCAAGCATCTCAGCAGGGCCAGCCTGACCTCCTAGTCACTGCCAATTTCAATTCCCATTCCCACTCCCTCTCCAATATGACCATCTTTGGTCTCTTCCATTGCCACAATGAATCAGACCTCAAATTGGCAGAACAACACCTTATCTTCTGCATGGGCAGTCTACAGCCCAGAGAACTCAACATTGGGTTCTCTAAATTCAAATAACCTCCTCACCCATCCCCAGACTCTTGTTCCAGCCCCGCCTCCTCCCTTCCATTCTACTAACTAACCCCACCTTCCAGCTACCAACTGGATTAATTCCTTCCTTCGACCAATCAGGCTGTACCCTATACCTATGTTCACCAATCACTACATCACCACATGCCCTCTCCCCACCCAAAACCCTACACCACCACCTTTTATCTTCAGCTCCCTCTGCCTCCATCCCCATTCTTGAAGAAGGGTTATACCCAAAATGTTGACTTCTCCACTTCCTGATGCTAGTTGGCTTATTGTGTTCTTCCAGCTTCATGCTTACCTACTTTGGATTCCAGCAGCTGCAGATTTTTTTTTGTCTCAACATTACTGTTCAAGCACTTAGTAATTACTAGGACTCTCTCAATCTTGTACAGAATACATCTGCTCCCTATGAAGACTACAGGTAAACTCCTTGTCTCCAGTTTCAGACTGTGTGGATGGAACTCAAGGCAATAGGAATATTAACTGCTTCTGAACTATAGCCTTATACAACTGACTTGGCTTTGGCTGCAAAATTATGACCTGTTACAATCAAAGCCAGGCACAGCAAAATACAACTTCTATCCCTATGAGATTCTGTTCCTCTGATGCATGCTCACAATTAACTGAGAAAGTGAAGACTGCAGATGCTGGAGATCAGAATCGAGAGTGTGTTGCTGAAAAAGTGCAACAGCTCAGGCAGCATCTGAGAAGCAGGAGAATCAATGTATTGGGCATTAATTATGCCTGAAGCGTCAATTCTCCTGCTCCTTGGAGCTGCCTGACCTGCTGTGCTTTTCCATCAACACACTCTTGACTCACAATTAACAGAGCCCAAGCATCTATAATTTTCTCACTTAAACACCTCACCTATGGATTTGAAATTTGGGAGACTGTCAGAATAGAGTGACTGGAGGAATTCCAGATGTTAGGACAATTATCTCATTACTGCACAGTCAGTGTATGATGGTATAATTCCAGAAGGAAGGCAGAGCAAAAATTGGACTGCTGGTAGTATCAATGACTGAAATAAATAATTGTGGGTTTTGGGGTTGGGATGGGAAGGTCTATGGACCCAAGAGACAGGAAAGGTTTGTTGGGAGTAATCGTTGCAAAACAAAATTTTCAGCAGATACATTACTACTCTATTACAGACTGTACTAAATTTCATTTCAAGAGTGCAGTTTGGATTGTGAGAAATATCAACACAGTGCACTTAATTTGCAACAATTCTGTCTACTTACCATCACCAACTCATACCCCAGATTCCAATCTGTACATCCAATTCTCCTTCTGTGACCCTCAAAAGCGAGTTTTAACATGTTTGTTTCTAATCAGAATTGTGGATGGTCCTCCCAGTTTTTAATAAAGTTAAATGCTTAAGAACAAATCTGAATACAGTGTTGAAAATAGTTGAATGTACCTGGAGTTCCTGATCTTTGAATAACTTGGAGATTGGTATGAGTCACCATCTTCAATAAGATTCTCACTTGGAGGGCTGGCATAAAAACATTATCAATTACTTGATGCATCTCAGTAAAATATATCCTGTTCAGTACTCCTTTAGCCATTAATCATAATTTTTCTTTGTTCCTTTAATGAGCACAGTATATCAGACTGTATCTCACTTGCCTCATATATATCTGAATTTTTTCTAAGCACAGATAATATAATCTGTAAAGTTTCCCAGACATATATTCAAAGATGATGATGTTCATAGAGTAGACTGTCTGAAATTGCAACTTCCATTTCTCTCTTCCCCTTTGGGAACTGGCTGGATAGTTCGTTGTATACGGAACACTCTCCCATCTCCTTACCTTTGGTTAAATCAGTATAGCAGAACTCTCCCTCAACAAATGGACTGTTATGATAATAAATTGTGACTTTTGCATTGAGCATTCATCTTTGTTGTTAGCCATTCAATACTCGATTCAGTAATTTCATTGTATCAGTCATTGCTATTGATCAATTAAAGTGCTGCTTAGCTGTCTACCTTCACATTAGCAAAACCAAGCAAGCATACAGGCTTTCTATCTACATTAAGAAATGCTTTGTGCATCTCGGATACCTTGGTACATGCAAGTATTCTGAATAGCAGCCATACTAAAATTATAACAAGTATTAAGAATCCTCAGCACCTGAGTTCCTGCTATGAGCTCCCATATTGTGAAGCACCACATCAGCAACAGGAAATGATTATAACATTTCGCACCACATAAAGACCAGCCTTTTGGTGATATCAACTTTGAATAAAAGATTTATCAACAGAGCCATTATAGGATGAACCCAAAATTCTACCTATGTACATTGTCATTGGATTCTAATGTCTGTGGAAAAAGGCTGTCACTTGAACTTGTGTGAAGCAAATCAACTTAATCAGTTTTATTAGCAGTCCATTAACCATTCTTCATGTGTGTCCCCTGCCAATGAGTCAAATCAGACTATTCCATCATGGAGAGATAATGAGAATAATCTGGTCTTCACAATAAGCTCACAAAGCATAGATGATCTGACATAAGCATGAAGAAAGGAGAGCAGGGGGGGGGTAGAGAGAGAGAGTATAGGGACTTCATAAAAATACCTGTTTTCCTTGTAGGATGATCGAGATTCAGACAGATCTGGCTTTACAATTGGGCTTTTATCTTTAAGTGAATTAGAGCTGAAAGAGACAAACATTAATTAAGATATTTATATTAACTGATGTATACATCTCACTGAACATAGGTACCATGAATTGGTGAACTTGAACTGTGTTGTATACCATGTGAATTATTAAATGATCAACTGACACACTGAAGGTCAATGTTACTTTTGACCAACTGTGTAAAATAGTATCTATAAGATGCATGGAAGGCAAATAATAGAGATACAATAATAAAAAATAATGAAATTATCCCAATTTATGATTAATGAGTCGACCATAGTAATGACATAACTACAGAATTAAGAATCATATTTGCCTGGTTCCAGTCCTGTCTCTCATTTTCTACATCAACATGGTTATGGTGTGCAACCTTTCAAATTCAAAAGACTCGAACTCAACTAATGAGGAAGATACGTTTAGATGAAGTAGGGTAGGAAAGGCTAAAGGTCCTGTCTCCTTGCCGTACACTTGAGGCAGCCCAATATGAGCAAAGGCCAAGCTGTTTCCATGGTAACTCTTGAACACTGGAAGAAAAACTCACATCATTTACCTTTGTTTTAGATGCCAAATTTCTTACCTCAGTGCATCCTTTGTGCATCTCGGATTCCTTGGTACATACAAATGTTCTGAATAGCAGCCATAGTAAAATGACAACAAATGTTAAGAATCCTCTGCATCTGAGGATTTGTTGGAGGATATAACAAAGCTTTGATGGGGACTGTCAACATGAACTGAATGAGCTGAATTTACATCCATAAAGTGGGTAGTTCAAGGTTGGAAATGTTCAGATTTAGAGGACCACCTCCCTGTTATAGTGATTTTTATTCCAGGGAGGGGTGTGGGCAGAGCAGGAGAGAATTGGGCCCCATGACCCCAGTTACAGATCATGGGGTCAGCAAGTGTTGAAAGGACTGCCTTTGTTTTCTGGGACATTAGCCCAGTGTGTTAGAAGTTATCACACTCTTTAGCCCTCATCCCTCATACACCTGATGTTAGGGAGAGAACTAGATGTCTGACTAGTGCTTTCTGTTAATATAGATCCGAAATGAATTTACTATGAATTCCTGGCCAAACTCCAAGATTTACAAATGCATTAAGTCAGCAGAGGTCTGATAGGATAACTCAAAGGAGTATTTACTTGCTTACTTGACATCTTTATTAGGTTACACTAAGTTTTCCTTCTAAGATCTATTTTATCAGTATTAAGAGGTGTGAGCTGGGTGAAACTACTTATATCGGCCTGGTCTGATTGACAAATTTATAATATAGTAGGAACAGTGTGTTTTTGACAAAGAAAATTCTAATATTTTTTCTCACAATTTCAACACTTGCCATTTTTATTATAAACCTCATGTTTCTGTACATGCTGAATGGTAATGAAAGGTCCATGGAGGGTACCGAGAAGGTATGGAAGCCATTTATGAGGAATGAGAAGCCTGGAAGTGGCATAAAGACCTTGAAAGTGTATTGGATGACACACGTGGAACATGAAGTGGTGTGTCGGGCATGGGCAGCACCTTTTAAAGTTTCCTTTCGATAATGGATCCAGACAATGGTTCACAGCTTCTCTTGAAGAGCTGTGAATAATGAGTCAGCCAGAATCTGGCCCAACTCCAGAACTGCTATGAGGTGCCGAACACTGAAATAGAGCCAGCCTGGTGGTTGTGTAGGATGTGGGCTCAAAACCTTCACCCTGAACCCGTACTGGCAAAAGTTGCCAATATTGGGAATAGGAGCAAGACCCTTAGGACTGGGATCCAGCTGGCATTTTTAAACGACTTCACAGTCAGCCTAATCCTCCAGGAATCCATGTATTCTCAGTGTGCTATCATCAAATTAATGTACAATTAACCACTTGTCTAGACAGATCTCACAATTTTTAGTTAAACTATAATTTGGTATTCTTTAAGGCACATGCTAGTGAGATTAGTTTGGGCCATAAATTAAGGCAAGGTCATTTCAGTTGATCTGCATTGAAATATTGATAGAGGCACAAAGTTTGTACCTGAAAGTCCTGCTTGATTTGGTATAAGAAGTTGGTGTTTCGTAAGGTTCATCTTTGGGAAGAGCACGTTCACTCGTAGACCTACAATAAAGACACAATTAATGATTTGTTTTCTAATTTTGCTTGCAAAATTCCTCTGTAATTTTCTGATATTGTGAGATGTGACAATACTGCAAATGCAAGGTAGTGTTCATTTTCAGTGCAAAACAAGATGTGCTCTGTTTTCCCTTGGTCTTCTTCAAGAATTTCATGACAGCTCCACTATTTATTAGCAACATTCCACCAACGAACAGAAGAACGAATTCCACCAATGAACAGAATGTGAAGTTTCTGCATTTACGTTAATTATGAATAAGTATAAATTTAAGCCTCAAATTGTAGTCATGGCCCAACTCAATGTCTTACTTGTGGAGATTCATAATGATTCTTAAAATATGGTTTTATTTCTTCTCACTGAGCTTGACATATGTTACCTTAGCTAGCAAAATCATTTCTGCAGCATCAGAGTTAATTACTTTACAATGTGAAAGATTTCCATAATTGCATTTACTTAAAGGTATTCCAGAAAGAGGTGTTGATGGGCTTTAAATTTATAATCTTCCAGCATAAAAAGGAAATATAATATAATCTCCATGCTTCTTCCCAGATCATTAACAGATTTCTCCTTATTTGACCATATTTTTTGTCAGATAGACTATTCTTCTTGCACCACTAAGTGCAGGGCTTCGATCTGCATGAAACAGTCACTGAATTGGCAATTAAAGACAAATGAAATGCAACCATAAAATGCATCAATTGTGAGACTGACCAATAGCTTTGGCTTTTCAAAATTACCTTAGTAGATGTTTCTGTGATTGTACGAAAAGCAGAATTGGCATTCCTCCAGTCTCTTTTTAAATTCTATCATAAAATGTGGGTATTGCTAGAAGGTCCACGTTTATTGCCAATCTCTGATGATCTTTAAATTGAGTGGTTTACTCAACCATTTCAGAGCTATCTGCACAGTTCTTGGTCGAGGATTACCTGTGGGCCAGACCATGTAATGATGGTAGATTTCCTTCCCTTGAAGGCAGATTGGTTTTACAACAATCATTGGTTGTTGTCTTGGTCCCCACTGCCAGGATTAGCTTGTTATTCCAAAATTTCAGTTGAATTTAGTTTCCACCCATATCTGTAGTTGTTTTATGAATGTAGCAAAATTGTGTCACTATCTGAAACAAAAACAGAGAATGCTGAAAAAACAAACAGGACTGGCAGCATCTGTCAAGCAAAAGACAGGGTTGACATGGAGACCAGCAATCTTTTGTCAGACCTGATAAGGGTCACTGAACTTGAAATGTTAACCCTGAAGTTTTGACCACAGATGCTGCCAGGCCTGCTATGTGTCTCCAGTATTCTGTTTTTGATTTCTAACACCAGCAATATTTTCCTGTCACTGTACCCCCGATAGTCACAACTCACTGTTAAAAAGGAGACCAGGTACACTTTGAACAAAGTAGCAAAAACTTTAATAGCACATCCTTTATAAATCTCTGTTCTTGCATCCTTTATTTGGATTGGAGAGAAAGAAGATTTTGCTGATGAGAAATGCCTCGAGATATAGAACGCTATTGGATTGAAGTGGGGTTTTTTTGAATATTAAGATATGTTCATGACAAACAAGTGGAATTTGGCATGGAAAGAATAGACTAAGGAAGTCGTCTGCAGCCCTGAAGGAAGATTTGCCAAAATGAAAAGAAGCGTTCTGGATACACCTCATATCATCGAAAAAAAGAGTCTAGGGTTAGGGTCAGGAGTAACTTGACCCACCTTACCTCAAATGGTGGAATTGATACTAGACATTCCATTGATACAAGAAAGATAAGTATTGTATGTGTGCACACAATATTGTTTGTGTCAGCCTGCCTCTATAAATTAATTGTCCCCTCCAGCACGGTTCAGGCTCATATCTATCGAGAGTATTGTAGCCTATTCATGTCAAATTTTGATTCCTTCACTGGGTGAGCAGTCTGTAGGGATGAAGATTATTGGCATCTGGCCATGATTACTTAGGTCAGGCCAGATTTCTCGCAATCCTCAAGACTTCAATCTCAGAACATTAAAAACCTAATCAAAACAAATATTTATTTCTCACCACAATTCTTGGAAGAGTCAGAGAGTCATAGAGATGTACAGCATGGATACAGACCCTTCGGTCCAACCCGTCTATGCTGACCAGATATCACAACCCGATCTAGTCCCACCTGCCAGCACCCGGCCCATGTCCCTCCAAACCCTTCCTATTCATATACCCATCCAAATGCCTCTTAAATGTTGCGATTGTACCAGCCTCCACCACATTCTCTGGCAGCCCCTTTCATACATGTACCACCCTCTGCGTGAAAAAGTTGCCCCTTAGGACTCTTTTACATCTTTCCCCGCTCACCCTAAACCTATGCCCTCTAGTTCTGGACTCCCCAACCCTAGGCAAAAGATTTTGTCTATTTATCCTATCCATGCCCCTCATAATTTTGTAAACCTCTATAAGGTCACTCTTCAGCCTCCGACGCTCCAGGGAAAACAGCCCCAGCCTGTTCAGCCTCTCCCTATAGCTCAAATCCCCCAACCCTGGCAACATCCTTGTAAATCTTTTCTGGACCCTTTCAAGTTTCACAACATCTTTCTGATAGGAAGGAGACCAGAATTGTACGCAATATTCCAACAGTGGCCTAACCAATGTCCTGTACAGCTGCAACATGACCTCCCAACTCCTGTACCAATAAAGGAAAGCATAACAAACACCTCCTTCACTATCCTATCTACCTGCAACTCCACTTTCAAGGAACTATGAACCTGCACTCCAAGGTCTCTTTGTTCAGCAACACACCCTAGGACCTTATCGTCAAGTGTATAAATCCTGCTAAGATTTGCTTTCCAAAAATGCAGCACCTCACATTTATCTGAATTAAACGCCATCTGCCACTTCTCAGCCCATTGGACCATCTGGTCCAGATCCTGTTGTAATCTGAGGTAACCCTCTTCGCTGTCCACTACACCTCCAATTTTGGTGTCATCTGCAACTTACTAACTGTACCTCTTATGCTCACATCCAAATCATTTATGCAAATGACAAAAAGTAGAGGCTAACTTTAAAAATAATCAAGATATCTCAGTCAGCAAAAAAAAGCAAAGATCTAAAATTGGCCCAGGGCTAATTTGGTGACTCCTTGGTGAGGGAAAATTTTCTTGAGTTTATAATCTGAATTTACTCTTAATTTATTGCACTAATGAGTGATGTCTGCTGAACAGTAGACATGAGTGAATGTGTTTTTAAATTTGACTTTAAGGCCCCCCTCATGGTCAAACTGTCTCATGATACTCAGTCTTGACTTAACAATTAAGTAATTACTCTCCCTGCTAAAGATAATGCCAATAGCCAGAGAGCAATATTATATTCAATTAAAACTTCATAGATTTTGAAGATGAGCAAAACATTTACAAAGGAAACAATGGGGTATTTTTGCTTAGTGTAGTTTGCTGAAACAGATGCAAGAAAATGGTCAGCCTTTCTCTTTGTTCTTGTTTTTATTTTTATTGCAATCAAATTGTACAAAAAGCCAGATTAAAAATTGAAAGAAACCACGAATTGACTACCTTAGATATCATTTGATATAACGATCTTAAATGTACTGTGCAATACCTGGAACTTGTATCATAAGTTGTCTTTATGTTTGTTGTGGTGTGGGAGTTGGTATTGTCCCAGTCCTCATTACTGCTGTTCAAAAGAGAAAACAAAATGAAAATAGTATCTCAACCAGCCACTGCAAAGGGTAATGCCTTAGAAAGGATTATTCATATATTTTCTCTTCCAACTATACCATGCAATTCTACACCTTGGATTATTACATTCTTTATACTTAGTTTCAAGAATTTCACACTATGAGTGAGAGGCTGAAATATTTTCACTTGTCTTGGAAACATGTTTCCCTGCTTTCATCCAAAAGTCATAAATTCAGGTCATCGGTGATCACAGACAAAAACTCCAGATTTTATCATTGCTTGGTACAATATCCCAGAGTGTCAAAGTATTTCAGCATTTGCCTGTGAACCTCAAATCCATCCAATCTTATATATTGCTCCCATATTGAGTGAGACTTTTACGTCAATATACATTTCTGTATTAGATACAAGAAATTTTCTTATCCATTGCTTTTTACATAAGCACGAGATATATTGTTGATGAGAAAAAAATGGAACTTTTAAAAAATTCTTTAATTAACATGGCCATTGGGACATGAATAATGAACTTTAAATGTCCTGCCGTATTTGACCAAAAGAAAAGAAGACTAAAGGCTTGTAAAGAAAGCTTAGAATGCACATGACAAGACAGCTCCACTTGAGGTCAGTGAGGCTACTAATCTTGACAAATGAAGGAACGATTACATTCAGAGCAACTAATTCTTACAGTTTTTAATTAGAATAGGCTGTAAAATAGACCAAGCAACAATTTCTCTGAAAAATGGAGAAACATGGATTTCTCACTCTTACTGACTTCACGTGCAAGATCAAGAAGGAAAATCTACAGCCATCTCAGCAAAGGAAGTGGATCTGAGACCAAAGTTGGTTGTAACCTGAGCTATGGTGGAAACAGTCCATTACAAACGGAGATTTATGGTATAAGAACACACTGAAGATGGGAGTGGGCTTGACTTTGGAGATCCACCATGATTGCTTAACTTGGCACCCACTCCATGCCCAGCCATTTCAACAGGAAAGTGCTGCTCACAATGGGAGAAAGATTAGGAGGCTCGAAGGTAATACATGGAAAATTCCACCCAAAAGCTTAAAAGAAATTTCTCAATACTTCCCTTTGCAATCTTGACAAGTAAGTGCAACTCTGTTACAAACTACAAATTCAGTTAGCAGAAGCAAACTGTACTACATAACATCATATTCTATCAACATACCTTGAACCTCTTGGGTTGAAGGATGTTTTTGTGCTTGTTGTAGTGTAGGAGTTGACTTCATCCCAGTCTCCACTGTTGATGTGAAAAAGGAAAAGGTATTTCAAAGACTACACTGAAAATATTAAAATTATTTTGCATGGCATTCCAACCAGAACTCTATCAACAAACACATTGACCTGGATCCCATTTACCACCCCATAAGAAAAAGAACAGGAAATAACATCACCATAGGAAATGATGTCACCACAGGAAATAACATCACCAACCTGAGGAAACTCAAACATATAAATAGAAAGCAGGCGACACCACCAGTGCTTCATTCACTGAAGATATTACCTATTATGGTGACGAAATGTCAGAAAACGAACCTTCTAGCTCATCAAGCAGACCTACATCTGGAATCTAACCTGAGCTACAAATCTTCTCAAAACTCACTAATGTTAAAATTAATTATTTATTGAGTCTTTCTCCATTTTTCCAATTTCAAAGCTACCCACATCTCTTAATCAAATTTACAAACTGGATTCCCACTGCTTAAGATAATCACCAAAGATGAATTAGATCATGTGGAAGTTACTTTCACACTGCTTGTAATCCGGAAAGCAGGTTATCAGCTGCTGTAAAACTTATCTGATTTTCTCTACATTGAGTTCAAAAAATTAAAAAAAACTCAAGCGGGTTTCAAGATAGTCAGATGTTCTAGTAGTTATCTTATTGATCATTTGAAGAAGACAAAAATCTACTTTTGTTCAGTGAATTTTTAAAGGTTAAAAATTCCCCAAAGGTTAAAAATACCAGAAGTGGAAAAGTAGCCACTGTTACTAAAGTTCACCCAAAACCATCAGACAAGAGAGGACTTAAAATCAGCCAGGGGTCACTTCTGATAGTCATTCAATGACCTGCACATTGACATCAATGAGACTCAAATCAGACTTGTACCAATCAGCATTGTGCCCTCAAGTTAAAGTAAAAATATAACCAGATGTTTATGACAGCCCACAGAAAAGCATAAACTTAATAATTTCCTTCCCTACAGTCATCCCAACCCTCAATATTAAACTTCAGTACGACCTTGTCATTTCTATTTAGTTTCTAGGAATTTTCTAGGAGCTACATGCTGAACTATTTCTCTTCTCTTTGGCAACATTTTCCCTCATTTTGGGATCATATCTCTTCTCCTTGGAATCTGTTTGCCTGTTTTGTTCTGCAACTTGTATCTCATGCCAGGAATTCAGGGCACTATTGTTGGTTAGAGCCACAAACTCCAAGTTCTACCATCATCTATCTCAGAACTTCAAATTTACATTAGCTAGTTTACAAAGCCTAAGCCCAACCAATCTATCTGGACTTAAGTGTTGTTCCCATATACCTGCAGAACATCTACACTGATTACACTAGGCAATTTACAAGAAGAGCTTGTCTATCTTTGATATTTCAAGTTGCTGTCAAAGTACCTTGAGTTCCTTGGGTTGAAGGTTGACTTTGTACTTGTAGTGGTGTATGAGCTGGATTCATCCCAGTTTCCACTGTTCCTGTTCAAAAAATTGTTTGTTTCAAACACCAGATTGAACACTTAATCACATTTATAAATTAATAATCTACTTTAATTTTCGCCCTCATAAACCACCCTTGTCAAACACCTTTGCTTGGTCAAAATTCCTGATTGGAGGACCCACTGTTTAGTAGGAACTTGAGGGTGGTCTCTGATCATAAGTAAACTACTGAACACAGATAGTAAAAAAAAGAAGTTGATCACTAGCCCATTATGTAACTCAATGGATTTCCATTCCATTCATGGGAAAAAGCAAATTGTTACTTTATCCCAGGAAGAAATAATTGCTTTAAATAACACACTATATAATGTGATACCTTGACTTTCTTGCAGTTGGGTCAACGGATGTTTTTGTGCTTGTAGTTATGGAATAGCTGGTATTGTCCCACTCACCACTGTTTCTGTTAAAATAAATGATTTAACTGAAGGCTGTGTCAAAGTATGATGGTGCAACTGCAGAGCACATTAACACTTAGTTGATAATTATATATCTTAGATTAATTAGTAAGGTCAATAAGGAATGCATGGTCAAAAGACGACAGCTGAGAGAGATGTGGACCAAGTGCAGGAGTGAATTTGGTTCATACAGTAACTTCTGCTAATTTTTTTTCAAGTTTAAATATAAATTAAGAGCCACACTCTGACATTGAATGAACAACTTTCAAGTATCTAAAACTGCCTTGTTAAACAGGAGTCTGTCTCGTGGTTACAGTTATCTATCAATCAAATGAAAGTTGTTGGTTCAACTGGTGTTAATTATTGTACTAACTCATGATTCATCAGACATAAGGGATGAATATTTCAAATTGTGATGTCAGTTAGGAGTGTGTAGTCAGAAGACTGTGCCTGAGTGAGATATAGACCAAGTCATACAGCACGGAAACAGATGCTTCGGTCTAACTGATCCATGCCAACCATAACCCCAAACTAGTCCAAGCTGCCTGCACCTGACCCATAGCCCACCAAACATGTCCTATCTATGTACTTTCCAATATATTTCAAACATAGTAATTGTACCCCTACCCACTGCTTCATCGTAAAATCATAAATTTGCTTCATGTGCAAATTCATTCCACAGGGGAAAAAGAAGCTTCAAATAAGGTTTAACAGAACTAGTAAAGAGTAAATTATTGGTCAATTTATTATCACTTTAGGTTTTCTTAATCATTGTAAAGTTTTGTATTATTGCATCTTTTTTGGAAGTATCAAGTTTAATATGAAGGAATGGCAAAGCTGCTTCATTCTTGAGAGTACATGTGCTGTGCAGTCATAGAGTCATAGAGATGTACAGCATGGAAACAGACCCTTCGGTCCAACTCGTCCATGCCAACCAAATATCCTAACATAATCTAGTCCTATTTGCCAGCACTTGGCCCATATCCCTGTAAACCCTTCCTATTCATAAACTCACCTAGATGCCTTTTAAATGTTGTAATTGTACCAGCCTCCACCACTTCCTCTGGCAGCTAATTCCATGCATGCACCACCACCTGTGGACAAAAGTTGCCCCTTGGGTCCCTTTTAAATCTTCCCCCTCACCTTAAACCTATGCCCTCTAGTTCTGGACTCCCCCATTCCAGGGAAAAGACCTTGGCTATTTACCCTATCCATGCCTCTCATGATTTTATAAACCTCTATAAGGTCACCTCTCAGGCAGAAGTTGTCTCAGCGCATCGCACTTCTGAACCATTATTCAGCTCTGAATACTAAAGAGTATGATGGTGCAACTGGGGAGTAGTCAGAGCCAAGTTCAAGTCACAGTGGTAGACAAGGAGGTACAATGATGACAGGAAAATCAATAGTGTATCAGTAATCCAATAGTTAGGTGACCAGTTAAATGTTTCTGCCGCAGCAGACATGAATCCAGAATGGTGTTTGCCATGATTCTATAATTCATTGAATTGCTATCAGAACACCATTCCATATATTCCTGATGAAGGGCTCCTGCCCAAAACATTGATTTTCCTGCTCCTTGGATGCTGCCTGACCTGCTGTGCTTTTCCAGCACCACTCCAATCTTGACTCTAATCTCCAGCATCTGCAGTCCTCACTTTCGCCTAGAACACCATTATGTATGTGCTGACAATACACTTGGCATAGGTGGACATATTAGAAGTGTTTCGTCCTTGACAACAGGATATCTGATTAACCATGAGCAGGTACATCACAATCAATACTTCAGGTTCAATTATTGACTCAGTTATGCCAAAAAGAAATCACCCAAGGGAGAAAACAGTGGATCCTAACCATCATATTCAGGCTTGTTAGAAGAATAATAAGCACCAATAATTCCTGACTGCATTTTCATGTGTTCACAAAGAATGGAACAGTATCATTATTTTAAACATGAACTTGTATTTGAAGAAATATAAAATGGTGCTAACTACCTGATCCAACTGCAATATGTCAACTGGAGGAAGGCACTCCCGAACTTACCTCTTTGATTTGGCTGGAGAGGATGGTGACAGATCAATCAGACTTGAAGTTCTAACTGGAGTAGTTGGAGTAGCAACCGGACTTCTTAAACAAGAGCAAAATTGGCAAAAGCCACAATTCCAACATTACTGCAATTTCCCAACATTATTTTATATCACAAGGTAAAAGAGAATTTTTTTGTTTTAGAAATGCCCAAGGTATGTCCTATCTCAACATTTCAGCAAAGTATCAGTCATATAGTCATAAAATTACTCAGCACAGGAGGAGGCCATACGACCCAAGATACTTGTGTCTAGGGTCTCTGAAAAAGTCGACAGATTTGTCCCACTCCCTAATCTCTCTCCAAAGACTTGTAATTTAGTTTGGTTTTCAACTTTTTAAAATCTAAATCTCCTGTAAATATTAAATTAAATCTACATCCATTACCTTCCCAGGCTATACATTCCAGAATGTTATAATTCGATGAATAAGAAGATTTTTCTCCACTTCTGCTGCCAACCTCCCAGTGGATTTTATTTTGAGAATTACCTTTAATCTATTTTCTGTAATTACCGGACTTTCTACCAGAGGAAACAGCTTGTCCTCACCTTCTCTTGTGAAAGCCATTTATAATTTGGAATGCATCCTTTAAATTTCACATTCATCTTTTCTACTTCAGGCAGAACAATCCCAGATTCTCAAATTTTTCCGGATAACTGAAACCCACTCATCCCTAGTGGTAAATTTCCTCTGATTCCCTCTAAAGCCTTGATGTACTTTCTAAAGTGTGATGCTTACAAATAGACACAGTATTCCAACTGAGTTCCTACATTGTTATATTGACATTTCTCATAACTTCCCAGCTTCTGCACTCTGTGCCTCCATTTACAGTCAACTGTTATTCTATATATTCCACCAAGTACTCAAATCTGTAGTAATTTTCAGAACATTTTGAACTCAGTCTTTAAAGCTTCTAAATGTGTGTGAGTTTTGATAAATGATATTGCAATTCTTATTCTGGCTTCAGGTAACATTGACTGTAATCTTACTTTGTCTTTGATGGCTGTGGAGTGATTGAAAGATCAATTAGGCTTTTGCTTCCAACCTTCGATATAAAATCTGACCTGAAAACGGAAAGGAAAATATACTATCATCATAGATTCCAGTGTTCATCATATACCTGTTTTAATGATTCCAGTGACAGCCAGATTTATTTAATGTGTTATCACAGATTTTGTTGAATTCCATTTGAATGTTAACATGATTTTTTTTGTTCGCCATAATGTCATAATTGCATATTGAAACAGAACTGAAGCACATCCTAAACAAGAACCTGATTACTTTGGTAAATTAGGTGGCCATGTCATGATATTTATTTAGTGTCCCCATGGTCAATTGCTTGACAACCCACACTGTTCACACATGAAAAGTTACCACTCAGTTGGAGCACCAGAGTGCCAGTCATGATTCATTCAATAGAAAACACCACCAGGACAGGAGAAGATGCAAAATTGGAAAATTGATGAAATAATATTTTCTATAACAGGACTTAATATTAATCAAGTAGTGGACAATTGACATTTAAGATAGGATACATGGAAGTGTGTGTAAAGTAATTGAAAGACTGAAGAAGCAAAATCCTGATTGGGCAAAGCTGTAATCCTGTCAAGTGTACATTTGATTAAAGCCTATCACTAAAGTGTTAGCCATAGTTTGCAGCACTTACCCCTTGCTTGTACTTTCAGTGGTAGGTGTCAGATCAATCAGACTCTCAGATTCAGCTTTCGCAGGTGTTCTATAAACAGGTGAGCAAATTGGATTGTAGCCACAGTCCTAGCACTTAATGCGAGTCACTAACCATATTACTCTAGTTGCTCCAGTTGACCTGATGTGCTGAATGTGAGTCAGGGATGTCTGTGTGTTCCCAACCCTCCTCATGTAGGTAACAGATTAAAGTCAAAATGTTCACATGAGTGAGTTCTTAATTGGCATGAAAATGGCTTTCCTGTTAGATTGGGGTTTTTGGAAATGCCATTGAGGCCAAAGGATGATTAAAGTCCTTGAAGCTTCAGAGAAGCTACTGATCTCATGACAAATAAGTGAAAGGGCACCTCAACAAGAAGCAGCTACGCCACTATTGTTGGGGGCAGGACATGAGGAAGGGTTAGTCCCTCACTCTTTATAGCTGTTATCCACACTTTAGCAAACAAAACAGACCAGTAGGCCTGCACTCCTGAGCACACACCTCTAGTCTGTCACAGGGTGTCACCAAGGTTTTGAGTGAGCCCAACCTCCCACCTTTCCTATAGTGCAGACAGCTATCCTGGCACAATACCGGCACTCAATAAATTGCCCCACATGGGGAGCAGGGTGGGAACTTGGCATGTCAACTGGCTTTGTCATTTTCAGGGCCTCCCTATTCCTGAGCTTAGCAGGATGCGAACATTCAGCCTCTTAGATGCATAGAGTTAGAGAGATATACAGCACGGAAACAGATCCTTCAGTCCAACTCATCCGTGCTGACCAAATATCCTAACTTAATCTAGTCCCGTTTGCCAGCATTTGGCCCATATCCCTCTAAACCCTTCCTATTCATATACCCATCCAGATGCATGTTAAATGTTATAGTTGCACCAGCCTCCATCACTTCCTCTGGCAGCTCATTCCATACAAGCACCACCCTCTGTGTGAAAATGTTACTCCTTAGGTCCCTTTTAAATTTTACCCCTCGCACCCTAAACCTATGCTCTCTAGTTCTGGACTCCCCCACCCCAGGGAAAAGACCTTGCCTATTTATCCTATCCATGCCCCTCATGATTTTATAAACCTCTATAAGATCACCCCTTCGGCTCCAATGCTCAAGGGAAAACAGCCCCAGCCTATTCAGCCTCTCCCTATAGACCAAATCCTCCAACCTTTAACACATCCTTGCAAACCTTGAGTTCTTTAAATGAGGAGTTTAATCATACAAGAGCATTGGTCAGAATAATTGATCTCAGTGAAGAAAGAGGGAAAGTTTCTTTTCTAAAATCATAACTATATTGCTGACTTGTGATCATAAAACATGTCGTTCTTCTATAACATGATAGTTCCATTCTCATGTGATGTAGTGTTATAAGAAAATCACACATAGCCATGCCATTTAAACCGAGGGGGCCAGAATCGCGTTTTAGCCAATACAGATAAGGAAAGTTTGTGTTCTACAAATTACGGTCTAAATTCTTCAATCGTGTTAAAGCCAATTCACGTTGAAGAAACACGCGTTACAGCAGTTCCGACTGTAATGGTAATTTGGCCAGTTGACATTGCAGGTGTGGGGCTTGACCACAAACTGTACTTACAAACAATCACAGATCAAGTGTCACATTCTGAAATCTATGGTAAAGAAAAATAAAAGGACAGGAACACATGCAGCTCCACCCATTACCCTGCATGACCTTACCACAGCAGTGTGGAGAGAGGAAATGTTTAAATACACACACAGACACACACCCATTTGTTTTCTATTATTAGAACACTAAACTCTGTTTCAATAACCATGCAGTATGAAAAATCAGTGAAATGGCATAAAATAAATTCTTTTTAAAAGGCAGAATTAAAGTTTCCAATTTTCTCACTTTGAAGTATTTCGTTCCAGTGTTGAACTCTTGGGAGTGTAGCTACTTCTAGAAGTTTCTTCTTTCTGGCTACCCCATTTCAAAATTGGCCTGCAAGTTAAGAGAATCTGAATGTCAGTTTCTACATGCGATAGGTCAGAATTAATGATACAACTTAATAATGTTCAAAGTTATGTCATAGAGTGATAGAGACGTACAGCAAGGAAACAAACCCTTCAGTCCAACTCGTCCGTGCTGATCAGATATTCAAACCGAATCTAGTCCCATTTGCCACCACTTGGCCCATATCCCTCTAAACCTTCCCTACTCATATACCCATCCAGATGCCTTTTTAATGCTGCAATTGTACTAACCTCCACCACTTCTTCTGGCAGCTCATTCCATACACATGCCGCCCACTGTATGAAAAGTTTGCCCCTTAGGTCCCTTTTATATCTTTCCCCTCTCACCCTAAACCTATGCCCTCTAGTTCTGGACTCCCGACCCCAGGGAAAAGACCTTGTCTATTTATCCTATCCATGCCCCTCATGATTTTATAAACCTCTATAAGGTCACCCATCAACCTCTGACACTCCAGGGAAAACAGCCTCAGGCCATTCAGCATCTCCTTATAGCTCAAACTCTCCAACTCTGGCAACATCTTTGTAAATCTTTTCTGAACTCTTTCAAGTTTCACAACATCCTCCTGATAGGAAGGAAACCAGAATTGCACACAATATTCTAAAAGTGGCCCAGCCAATGTCCTGTACAGCCGAAACATGACCTTCCAACTCCTAAACTCAATGCTCTGACTAATAAAGGAAAGCATATCAAATGTCTTTTTCACTAACCTATCTACCTGCGACTCTACTTTCAAGGAACTAAGAACCTGCACTCCAAGGTCTCTTTGTTCAGCAACACTTCCCTGAATCTTACCATTAAGTGTATAAGTCCTGCCCTGATTTGCCTTCCCAAAATGCAGCGCCTTGCATTTCTCTAAATTAGATTCCACCTGCCACTCCTTGGCCCATCTGATCAAGATCCTGTTTTAATCTGAGGTAACCTTCTTTGCTGTACAGTACACCTCCAATTTTGGTGTCATCTGCAAACTTACTAACTATACCTCCTATGTTCACATTCAAATGATTTTTAAAAATGACAAAAATGCAGTGGACCCAGCAACGATCCTAGTGGCACACCATTGGTTCTCTTTACTGGAGAAATTATTTATGAAATGAAAAGATCTTAAAGAAAATGGGCAATGACTATGAAATAATATAATCAGGAATTGCTAAATTGTTGTCTGTGGGTAATATTTAACATCTAAGCTCTAGCACGTTAACACTCAAATCCAAATTTTGCATTTATCTTACTGAGTACTCAACCTCAATTGATCACAACAATTTAACCATTGAAGAAAAGGGAACTTAAAGTGCCTATAGTTTCATCTTTCTTCATCTATGGCAATGCCTTTGCTAATAACTTTGAATTGCCAAATTTGCTGTTCTGTAATAAAAATTGTTATAGTCATTTGAAATTTGGCATTGTTGCATTTGACCTGATGTTCTGATGAGTGCAAGATGAAAACTTTGTCAATATGTCTCCTTTTTAGCAATTTTCATGAACTGTCATTTTCCTTTATTGGTCTCTCCTGTCTATGATTGATTTGGGAAGTGTTCCTCTTAGTAGTTCTACCAATTAATTCTAAATCAAAATTCCCAGAATTTTTTTTTATATATATCAGTTCTTTGGAAAGATGAGCATGGACTTGGACTTCTGTAGCAACAAGGCTTTGAGTTATATACTGCTGGGCTGCCACAAAAACAAAATGTCTCAATGTTTCTGGTCCCAGAAAATAATTTTGTCCAGACGTCCGATAAAAATATTTAGGCCACAACTTTAACAGTTTTGAATTATAAATGTTACAAGTTGACAGTTGTAAAGTAAACAAAGCCTGTGTTGATTTTCGGTAATGTGAAGATAAGATATGGGTTTAGCTCTAAGGGGCTATTTATTATAGAAACAGCAATGCAAAGATACTTGCAACTCGAGCAATGAAAACCAAATACATATATTGAACTGCTCCTGCAATTCAATATATGTATTTACTCAGAATTCCCTACAGCTTCGTGTACACATTTGAGGGTCAAAACACAAAATAAACACATTTTGAAAATATTTAAAGTTTTGTGAAATAAATTATAAAACAACTAGATCCTGATGCTTACTTTGTAGGTGATTTTTCCTGTGTTGTCACTTGACCATCAGGACTGGGCCTGCTCAGTTGGCTAAGAAAGAAGAAAAACAAAGCTATCTTTGAAACATTGCATAAAACATTTTCGAATTGTAGGATAATCCTTGAAGTTGAACTTTCTGAATCTCTGACCATGGAAACAATTACTTCCACAACTTCGAATGAACATTGTACAGTGTTCAATTCTTCATTGGTCCATCCTGACTTGATTACGTTTTAAGGTATGCAAGCTAAAATCAAAGATTACCATATCAAACTTAAGTGCTATAATTTTTGCATTGGTACTAGAATTGGGTGATTATCACCCAAATGATTGAGGGTGCTGGCTCAATAGAATCTTCCACCAATCAGATAATAGATTTTTGTTGGGTAATATTATATATTGGTCAGTAATGGCTTGCAATAGAAACTGTCTCACTATGAATAATTATAAATAGAATTAAAGCCGTTCACAACCTCAGCTGAATGAAAGATGCCGTAAAACTTTAAAGTTGTGGCCTTACCCCTTGCTGGTTGGACTTTCAGTTTTTGTGTCAGATGTAATTATTGTCCTTCAAAGACAAAATTGAAATTAGAGAAAAACGTTTTTGCATTTTCAAGTATTAATTCAATTTTCAAATGTACTTGAAAAAGCTCAAAGATGAGTAAACAATGGCAGAGTAAAAAAATAATTGGAGAACACTTCTTTATGTGGAACTAGGTAGGAATAATGTTAAGATTAGAGACAACCTATCCAAGAGTGAATCTGAAGCACTTCTTCACAAAGTGTAGTAGAAACTTGGAGTGGTATCACCCAAATGATTGAGGGTGCTGGCTCAATAGAATCTTACACCAATCAGATAATAGATTTTTGTTGGGTAATATTATATATTGGTCAGTAATGGCTTGCAATGAATTATATTAGTCACAGCCTAGTTATCTGGCAGAACAGGCCCAAGAGGCTGAATGGCTACTTTTGTACTTATCATTAAATGGAAAATATATTATTGTACAGAATATTATTGTACAGCATTTGATGTATACATTAAAAACTGAGTGAAAGTATTTTATGGTGAATATGTAAGTTTGTCCATGATATTGAACCAGGAAGTCTGCATCATTATTGTGGGTCTTAATTTTGTAGCAACAAGGCTTTGAGTTATATACTGCTGTGCTGCCACAAAAACAAAATGTCTCAATGTTTCTGGTCCCAGAAAATAATTTTGTCCAGACGTCCGATAAAAATATTTAGTAGCTTCAAGTAGCTTCGAAATCGCTGTTTCGGGCAAAAGCCCTTCAGCAGGAGGGCTTTTGCCCGAAACGTCGATTTCGAAGCTACTTGGATGCTGCCTGAACTGTTGTGCTCTTCCAGCACCACTAATCCAGAACCATAAAACCCAGGTCACTTGACTTGGCAGGCTGCTTACAGAGGTGGGACCTTTTCCTACATGATGGAGGACGAGCTGCTTCAAACCAATTAACAGCCCACTAGTCATTAAATAACCCTGGGAAAAGCCAACTTACCCACCCACCTCCAAATCCTTATCACTGCAAAACCCAGTCTAACACATCTTAATTTATGTGTTGTGAAATAACAAAAAAAAACACTCACATCTTTGGCAATTCCTCTGTTTTGTATGAAGAGGTCCTGCAATTAGCACAAAAAAGACAAAAAAACGCTGTTCAGTAATGTCTTCAGAACAATTTCATTGATTTCAATCTGAAAAGCACCATTTAGATGATAAACTTAAAGTGTTGGTTGCAGAATCATTACCTATTGCTATTAAAAGTGTAACTGATGATAGCCCCAAATCGTTTGAGCCCATTTTATCAACTGCTCAGCTCAGAATCTTGCTCATCTGATGCAGTAAATGATTTATGATACAAGGCATAGTGAAGATCAATGGATAATCTGAGGGCTACACTCAGTGTCATTTCAGAGCTGGTCTTATATTTGAATGTTTTATTCATATTGAAAATTCTCATATTCAATAACTGTTTGAGTAAAACTCTTAATCTCATCAGAGATGTTAAACCGAGAGGATAGCAATAAATTGGAAAGCCTGCATAAGGCTGGTTGGTAAGCCATTCCAACAAAATAATTGAGAAATGTTCCAAATCATAATAAAATCTGAAGACCAAACAATTTAATTTACTGATGCTATACAAGAGAAAACTTGTTTGAAAATGTACTCAGTAGTTAGTTACTTCATTCTCAGGGCAAAAGGGGTTAAAGAGTATGGGAAGAATGCAGGAACTAGGCGCTGAGTTGGTTGATCAGGCATGCATGGCAGAGCAAGTTTGAAGAGCCAAGTGGCATGCTCCTTCTATTTTTCTATGTAATAACATTAAATCACAAATTATTTTCTCTTGACACTGCGGAGGGTAACACTCGAAGTGGAATCCAGGTGTAAAGATCTTTACAATGCGGGGCGGCAGGGTGGCTCAATGGAGGGGCAGCAGGTTGGCTCAGTGGTTAGCACTGCTGCCTCACAGCACCAGGCACCCAGGTTCAATTCCAGCCTTGGGCAACTGTCTGGATGGAGTTTGCACATTCTCCCTGTGTCCGCATGGGTTTCCTTCGGGTGCTCCGGTTTCCTCCCACAATCCAAAAATGTGCAGGCCAGGTGAATTGGCCATGCTAAATTGCCCATAGTGTTAGGTGCATTAATCAGAGGGAAATGGGTCTGGGTGGGTGACTGTTCAGAGGGTCGGTGTGGACTTGTTGGACTGAAGGGCCTGTTTCCACACTGTAGGGAATCTAACCTAATACAACCCTAATCAATGAGATTCTGATATCAATGCATTATTTTCAGACTTCAGGAATTAAAATTAACCTAGATAAAGAATTAGAAATATATGAACTAATTTAACGCAATTAATGTAACTTGAAATCCTTAAATTCAATTGCCAATCTAATACAGGTTTGACGTGAAAATAAACTGTCAGGTTAAATTATGAAAGCGCCATACTATTATTCCTGGCAGGAGCAGTACAGACAAAGAAGTGGGAAGGTGCTACCATAATGTAAATGTTTTACTGGTGTAATCTTTAAGAAGACTGGCGATTGTGAGTTCTAGGTGTGTATGAATGTGACATCTTTTTAAAACACACCTTACTTTATTTAAATTAAACCACTTACAAGGTTTTATTTCACTCACCAAACAAATTTGATAAATTACTGCTTTGATTTTAACTTTATCTGCCATAATACCATATCTGATTCCAAAAATGCCCACAAAATGTAGTTTGACTTCTACAGAGGTGTTCCTCCAAACCTGATTTACCTGTTGAATCATTTGGACTGCAACAATAGAAGGATTTGCAAACATTCAACTGGTTTGGCTGACTAATGAAAATACCTTCCATGACCATCAACTCCTCGGTTGAGACTTGAACCCAGAAGTTCTCTCTTGGAAGCTGGGACACCATTCACTGTGTCAGAACACCTTGCTCCTTTCATTAAGAAAGTTAAATTCTTCATTGACAAAGACTCCATTCTTTAGAACTCACCCAAAATTATTATCTATTGCTTACTCCTTCCCATCCTTCAAGATTCTTCTCAAAATTTATCGGGGATTAAAGGGTTAGTACTATGGAGTGCCTTAAGCACTACCCACAATGATGATGTTGTATGGATTTGTTAGCAGAGCAGTTTAGGGCTTTGAAGGAGTAAAACATAAAATCCAAGTTCTCTTCAGTTTCTGAAGTAACATTTACTGCATTAATGTAATATGTAATCAATTGCTAAAATACAATAAACTCTATCTTCTTCAGTTTAAGAGCCTCTTCTATTACAGCAGCAAGTGTATTTCTTCGAACAAACTTGACCATCCAGGCCCTGCAGACACCTACCCTGAAGGAAGATAACGGCAACAAACCCATCTCATCATGAGGTGCAGACTTAGTTTAGTCTCACATACAACATTAGCAATTCTGCAAATTATTTACCAAAAGGTAGCTCAGAGAAATGTTTGCAAAGCCTGACCACAGTTGATGCCTGTGGTAATAAATTAGTGCATGAGCTTCTTAACTTGCTATACATTATGCACCCCAAGGGGAAGTAGCTTCCTTGTTATAGCATGAGTACCTGAACTCCATTTAAATTACAGTATGACTTTTAGCTGCTTACTTTAACAAGTGGAAAGTGCCATGTCCCACTTTGTTTGCAGGCAATAGCTTTTTAGAAAAAAACCAGATTAGTCTTGATGATAACAGTGGGTCATAATGGTTAAGCAAGTAATAATAAAGAATTATGATTTAATGAATTTTCATGCATCCAATTTCAATTATGTTCTACAAGAGGCTTTTCAAAGTTTTTTAATTAATCTCCAAACTTGGCACTCTCTCATTGTTTATCATACTAGAGTCCAAGGACTTAGTGGTTTGAGAGTTTTTACGCAACAATTGTTCAGAATTAATTACACCAGGAGCTAATAATTAATTAAGTTTGTTCAATGGATTAACTCACCAATATTTTTTGGATAATAAAATTAAGAGAGATGTAAAATGGACACCTGATCCAATACTGTTTGCTGTACATTATATCTCCAAGTCAAAGTTATACTCAGCAGGTTTTATTGTTAGTTAATTCACTGGTCAAAGCTTCTAAAAAATAACAGCAAAGGTGAAAGGTCCAGAAACTGAATTGAGACAACAATATGTGGTGGTACACGGTAAACTGACTTGATGGCCAAGTTATATCAGAAAACTAAGTGGTCAATTACTTAATTTTACCCAGCTTCATAATATATTTCCATTAAATTCCTTGTGCTATTATAACACCTTTATATATCCATTAATTTTAAATACATTGACAGCTATATTAAAGAAACATAGAACCAGACTTAGAGAGAATCTAAGAACCACTCCAGGAGTACCAAGGAAATAAACTCCTTGAGTGGCACCAGCCAAATTATGTCATGAGGTTAATATTGGTTTCTAGTGTTCTCACATCATTGAGTTATAAAAGTAAATATGATTCAAGCACAGTTGTAATCTATTCTGTGCCTCACTTTCATCTTAAAAAGCTTAAAGCAATCTATTTATTTAATATTCACCATAATTTCTATCTTTTGTGAGCCCGTGATATGTGGATGGAGACTTATTGCTTTCAAATTTCTCTTACCTTGCCCCCAAGGTATTGACAGTGTTGAAGGAATATGGACACCAACAGGAGAAAAATGGAAAATGCATGAGATTTTGTGGGAATTGTATTAAAGGAAATAGCAGCTTATTGAGGCAATAGTAATGTATGGAACATAGCTGACAAAAGATATGTCCACTAACAGTGGGAAAGATAAAGGCAGGATGCGTAAGTAACTAGAAGAAGAATTAAGTTATTTTAATTCATTCACAGGATTAGGGCATCACTGGTTATGCATTTATTGCCCTTCCCTAGTCACCCAGAGGGCAGTTAAGAGTCAACCATGTGGGTCTGGAGTTACATGTAGGCCAGACCAGGTATGGATGGCAGTTTTCTTCCCTAAAGGATACTAATGAAACAGATAGGTTTTGCTGACAATCGGCAATGGTTTCATGGTCATTGTTTAGACTCTGATTTCCAGATTTCTTTTGATCAAATTCAAATTCCAGCATCTGCTGTGGTGGGATTTGAACCTGGGCCCCCAGATCATTACTTGAGCCTCTGGATTAACAGTGCAGTGATAATACCTCTAGGCTGTTGCCTCTCCTTAAGAGGGATTGTGTGACTTGAGGAAATTAGAAAGACAGAAGGGGCTGGGACCATAGACTGATTCAAATACAGGACTGAAATTTTAAATTCTAGCTATTGGCAGTCCATGAGATGAAAAGAAAGTAAGCCGTTCAGCCCCTCAAGCCTGTTCTGCCATTCAATAGGATCATGGCTGATTGAAATATTCCTCAGGTCCACTTTCCTGCCTTTCCCCATAACTTTAGATTCTTGATCAGAAGGGGAATCAACCTATTTCAGCCTTAAATATACACAAGGACTATACCCCTACAGGTCTCTTTGGCAAGGAGTTCCAAAAACTCAAAACCCTCGAAGAGAAGAAATTTCTCCTGATCTCAGTCTTAAATTGGTTTCCTTTTATTCTGAGACTAATCGCTCTGGTACTAGGCTCTCTTATGAGGGGGATTGATCCTCATGAGTTCAAAAATGATGGGTCAGTGTGACTGGTCTTTGACATGGGCAGTGGAATCTTAGGTAAGCTAAAGATTATGGGTGGAGTGAAGATCGCTAGGAAAGTAATGGCATAATTGAACCTGGAGGTGACAGAATCATGAGTTGGGCTGTCAATGGCAGAAAGGTGGGCAGCCTTTTTGATCAATGTGATGTTAGTAGTTCAACTCAAGTTAAGTTAAATATCAAGAGAATAGAAAGTCATGAGTATTTTTTTAAAAACTGATTGAGTAAAGTCATAACATTATATTTTTAAAAATGAGGAGGAGTATGAATGGCTATTTGGCTCTTACTTAACATTTAACAGGATAATGGTTGATTTAATTGAAATCTTATAGGGAGGCAATGGCCTAGTAGTATTATCACTGTACTATTAATCCAAATTGTAGCCTTAAGTATTCCTTTCTTCCCGGCCTCCAAAACCAACAATTCTATTGTGGATCAAAAATCTCCTAACTTAGCCTCAAATTGTTGCATGGTATAGGAATTAAGGGTTATAGGGATAATGCAAGTTGAAGGAGCTGTGACGATGGATTGATCAGCCATGATCTTAATGAATGGCAGAGCAGGCTTGACAGGCCAAATGGCCTACTGCTTCCGTTACTACGAAACTATGAAATATATTCAACTACCCCAGACCCTACTCCTCTCTAAGGAAGAGAATTCCAAACATTAAGGATTCTACAAAGATGTTCCACCTCAAAGTCAGAGCATGGACTACAGGAGTTGGGAGGTCATGTTGTGGCTATACAGGATATTGGTTAGGCCACTGTTGGAATATTATGTGCAATTCTACTGGAAGGATGTTGTGAAACTTGAAAGGGTTCAGAAAAGATTTACAAGGATGTTGCCAGGGTTGGGGGATTTGAGCTACGGGCAGAGGCTGAACAGGCTGGGTCTGTTTTCCCTGGAGTGTCGGAGGCTGAGGGGTGGCCTTATAGAGGTTTACAAAATTATGAGGGGCATAGATAGGATAAATAGACAAAGTCTTTTCCCTGGGGTGGGGGAGTCCAGAATTAGAGGGCATAGGTTTAGGGTGAGAGGGGAAAGATATAAAAAAGACCTAAGGGATAACTTTTTCACGCAGAGGGTGGTATGTGTATAGAATGAGCTGCCAGAGGAAGTGGTGGAGGCTAGTACAATTGCAACATTTAAAAAGCTTTTGGAAGGGTATATGAATAGGAAGGGTTTGGAGGTATATGGGCCGGGTGCCGGCAGGTGGGACTAGATTGGGTTGGGATATCTGCTCGGCATGGATGGGTTGGACTGAAGGGTCTGTTTCCGTGCTGTACATCTCTATGATTCTATGACTCTATCTATGTCTTAAATGGGAGACCTCATTATTAAACAGTAGCCCTTAGTTTAAATTCCATTGTGAGAGTGGAAGTACTCTCTCAGCATGTATCCCGCCAGGCTCTTCAAAATTGTATGTTTCCATAAGATCACTTCATATTCTTCAAAACCATAAAGAATGGAGGCCCAACTTGCTCAACCTTTACTCATCAGCCAGCACCTTTATCCTAGAAAATTGGCGTAGTAAACACTCTCTAAATTGTTTCCAATTCAAGTTTGTCCCTCCTCAAGTAAGAAGATCAAAATAATAGATCTCACAACTTATTCACATGCTACTCAGTCTGATGCAAGGATTTAATAAGCCAATTTTCTGAGCTTGGTCATATCACAATTAGTTAAATAACATGGTGTCCACAACACACATAGCAAATTTAAAACGGATGCTTGATTTATACAAAGCATCCAGCATAAAACTGTTATCTCAAATAATTCATTGAAATTAGGAGACATTTTTACATAAAAATGTCTCATTATAAATCTATTTTGTATAGCACGTTGAATAAATTTACATTTTTTAAAAGTTCATTCACTGGATGAGGGCATCACTGATCAGGTCAGCAGTTATTGCCCATGCCTCATTGCCCAGAGAGCAGGGAAGGGTCAACCACATTGCTATGGGTCTGGAATCACATATAGGCCAGACCAGGTAAGGATGGTCATTTCCTTCCCTGAAGGACATTAGTGAACCAGATTGTTGGGTTTTTCCAACAATCAACAATGGATTCATGGTCATCATTAGATTCTTAATTCCAGACTTTTATTCAAATTTCACCACTTTCCAATGCAAGATTCAAACCTGTGTCTCCAGAACATTACCTGGGATTCTGGATTGATAGTCCAGTGATAATACCACCAGGCCATTGCCTTCCCATAAGACTACAATCAAATCAACCATTATCCTATTAAATGCAAAGTAGGGTCATGGAGCCAAATGACCTATTCTACTCCTCCTCCTATTTTTTATACTGTTATGATTTTATTTGCTTTTTTTAAAAAATTGCTCTTGGCTTTCTGTTCTCTTGATATTTACTTTAACTTGAGTTGAACTTCTAATATCCCATTAATCAAAATGGCTGCCTGCCTGTCTACCATTGACAGCCCAGCTCATAATTCTGTCACCTCCAGGTTCAATATTTGGTAAATACAATATTGGCCTGCAAAATGGAAATAGCAAGTCCAAATTATCTCAAACAAGGCCTCTGCTTCAGAGCCTTTGATCAACAAACTTGGGTGCTTTTTACTTCAATCTATAATGTTTTTTCCCATTGCTTCCAACTAAACTGTTCCATTACTTTGCTTAAATTGTTCTTCAAGATTTTGCCAGTCTGAAACTAGCTATCTCCAAAGTCATCCTCTCACAGCTTACAATAATCTCCAACTTATATTTTATATAACTGTCACTGTTTTCGTTACCCATTCTTCTGGTCTTTGAGAAATCTGGCATGGGAATTTTATTAGCATTGCAAACAAACTCTGATATTGCAATAAAGGTCTCCTAAATCCTATTCATGTTTGTCTCACGATTGTACGCCATCTTGCTGTTTTGATCACTTTAACTGACTGTTCATGTGAAAAAGGCAAACTTTGCAAGGGATACATTATTCTACAATTATTTGTTGACAAGTGATTATGTCTTCAAAATTATTTCCACAGTTTGAATTTGTTGATCAGATCTTACAATCATTGTACGCTAATATGGATTGGGGCAAGATTTTAACCCAAAGCAACTACACCCCATCCCAAGAGGTTCAGAAACAGAGGCAAAGCAGGAGTTAAAAATAGTCTCAACAAGATGCCTGTAGAACAGCTCCATAAAGGATTCCTATTCAGTTGGCCAAAAAACAAATTAAATGGCTATTTGCAAGAGTGAGCATTGTGGATGGTCATAACCCAATACTGAAATTTTAAATAAATGTGCTGGAAATGATTTTCAGTATTTCCAGTGATTCCTGTGCCTATAGCTGGTCATTTATCTCACTAATGCTTGTTCGGCATAGGTCTGTGTACATTTACTGCCAGACTTGCTTATAAAACAACAGAGACTGCACTTCAGGGAAGTAGCTCAAAAGTTGAGACGTGCTTCTGGGTAGCATAAAGTTGTGAAAATTTTTATTATTTCTTAGATTTGTATCTGACATGAGCCAAACAGAGAAACTTGCCAACTGCAACATTGTCCAATTAGTTAATGGAAAATACATCAATGTTGGCACATTTCATCCACTTCATCACGAAGATCACATTTTGTGATAACGCTCAACTCAATTAAAAATGAAAGAAATGGGAATCAGGCATTTATTTTAATAATTTTCTCTTGTGCTAGTTTCATGCCTACTGGATAAATGTCTAACCACAAACTCCAATGATTGATGCTCATTCCAAAGATCTAAAGTATTAATATTTGGTTTCATTATAAAGTAATATAATGGTAAGCTTTTTTTGTAGGAAAATATATTCTGTGACACTGTTGAACTTCCAACATACCTGGTCTTTCTTTCCAAACTTGAATATTTGTTTGTAGGGCTGAAGATGTCGGTGCTACCTTTGTCACTGTGTAAAGCAAGAGAAAATAAATGTCGAGAAAATCAATCACTATGAAAGCGAAGCAGTATTTTTTCAGCACTACTAGCATGAAAATTATGAACAAAACTCAGTCAAAATTCACAAAGCACAATTTGAAGTCATGAAATTTGGAAGGCATATTGATTGGAAAGATTTTAGCATTGATTAAATGTGATTTTTTATCTGCTTTGCCAAAAATCAATTGTACTGGAAAAATCTCTGCTGTATGAATTGAAAGAAGGCATCTGAGAAATGATCCTACAGGGGTATATAGCATAGTAAATGTTAATATCTGTTAAGTTGAGAGAATAGAATGATTGCTATTTAGAATGGATTGCTAAATGGAGCAAAAATCCTAGCTTTAGCTAAAATCAAGTGAATGTTGCAATGAGTAGGTGTTAGCAGCACTCTGCTGCTGAGACCTTATTTTGTGCCTCTGTTAGCTCTAGTCTCGACAATAAATAAACACCTGGCAGGCTTCCCAAATTCTAACCTCTATACACTTGCGATCATCTAAAATACATCCTAGCTTACACCTAGTTCTTTTCACCCATGATCTCTGTGCTCACTGATCAATATTAGCTCCTGATTAAGCAATGTCTTGTTTAAGATTCTTATTCTTG
Organism: Chiloscyllium punctatum; assembly: GCF_047496795.1. Lineage (NCBI taxonomy): Eukaryota > Metazoa > Chordata > Chondrichthyes > Orectolobiformes > Hemiscylliidae > Chiloscyllium > Chiloscyllium punctatum. The sequence goes on from NC_092747.1 coordinate 98,166,170, forward strand.
CTTTTAAATCCCTCCATGACCTCACTCTTTCCTTTCTCTGTAACAGTCTTCAACTCTGAAACCCTGCAAACTTGACATTTGAATATCCTTGAATTTACTCACTCCATCATTGGCAGCTGTAACTTCAACTGTCTCGATCCTAACACCTAAAATCCCCTCCTTAAACCTCTGTCTCTATCTTGCTTTCATCATTTAAGGTTATCCTTAGAGCCTATATTTTGAGCAACCTTTTGGCCATCTGCACTAATAGCTCTTTGACTGGAATTGAGTAAAATGTTTAACAGTGCTTCAATTAAGAATCTTTGTTATCTTACAAGGGTAGGTATGTTTACATATGTTTACACATATGTTTACAGAGAATGAATGCAAACCCACAACACCTACAATCTAGAAGTATGAGGGCAGCAGACATATGGGAAAACCACCACTTGTAGGTTCCCCTCAAAGCCACTAACCCTCTTGACTTGGAACTATATCATTGTGCCTTCATTGTCATTAGGTCAAAATCCCTTCCTAACAGTATTGTGGGTGTCCCTAAACCCTGAGAATCGCAGCACTTGAAGGAGGTAGCCCATCATCGCATTCTCCATGGCAGTTAGGCATGAGCAATATATGCTGGCCCAAGCAGTTACACCCACAGCCCATGAGTGAATAAAAGCAAATCCATGATATACATTTCTCATCTGTATGTTTCAATAAATTTGAAGATACCCAGCTGAATCAATAACATGGAGCTGAAACTGAAGCTGAATTGTAGCCACTAACTAAAAAGTCAACGTGTATTTTCAGAAGACAGTTTTATTATTGGTCTGTGACAACTTTTATTTTCTGTCTAATAGTTTACTTTGGGTTCGCTATCCAGACAAAATGATAGTAAAATTAATTGGTGTTTACCACATTATGAACTCAAAGGGATGCTGTTGTCACAGTCAAACCACATTGTCAAATAATAATTAAGCTCATTGTCTTTATTATAATAATTCTCTGACACTCACAAATTTGTGGCAGACAGCTATCAATGTCTACAGAATTTAGCTCACAGGTTCTGAAATTAAAAGGGCTTCAATTTCTGCACTAATGGGGGTATTTGCTGTCAGAAATTTCAGCTCAAAATCTGCATTATAGAATTAGTCTGTTCAACAAAATATGAATATTGACAATAATAAAACATGAATATTGATAAAATTACAGGTGTTTACATGACATTGCAAAGTATGGAAGTCTATGTTGATGTACAGAAAACTTAAAATCCCATGTATGTTTCCCTTATTGTTTCACTTTTAAGTGCCAGACAAATGCTTAAAAGAAGTCAACGTTTGCTGAATGTTGTCAAATTCTTTTGCTTAGAATATTTGCATGATATCATTGCTTAAACATTCATGACTTATTGTCATAGTTAAGCAATTTTACTTTTGCCTGTTGTCACTAATGTGCTCAATACTGCACCTATGGGAAATGTGTTTGGCAGCAACACTAGCATTTTGTTGTGCCAGCGTATTTGTTCAAGTAAATTTGGCTGCTCATGCAGAATATGTCAAAATTTACTGACACCCACGATACATGTCATTCATAAGGACATGTCTTTACCATTTCAATTAATGTGGTTACAAAGCCACAGGTGCTAAATCAACTCAAGAATTTACAGGAGTTCTATGTACTTGAGATGTAATGGCCCTAATAAATGTGAAGAGGCAGGGATATGAAAATAAGCAATAAAACTCCAATAGCTAACAAAAATAGCAGATAATCCTGAAGAGGAAAACATCCCATTCTCCATCCTATGCACCTGTGCAATTCAAAGACATCAGCTTAGATCACTAGTCAATGTCATGCAAATCCCTGTTAAAAGGAAGTTTGGTAACTGGCTTGAATTTGCTCAAATCAACAAGGAAATGTCACTTGAAAACATTATTGTGAACTTCAAATTAATATTGAGCAGAAGAAATGCAAATTCTGATTTACAGTCAGTGATCCGGATATTCTAATTCATACAACTGGTGTTTGTGACGAAAAACTCTGACCACACTGTTCTCCAATCTGATAAGAAACTGATTACAATTTGTGGTAACATTGAATATGCAGCCAAAAATACCATGGAGCCATTAGGTAGGAGGGAAGAACATTGTTGGAGGACGGTGGCGAGTGCTAGTTGGAGGACCTAAAAAAGGCACGCAAAGAGAAAAGGAAGGCATCACAAGGAAACCATGTTCAGACTCACTTCAGAGGTCACTATTGTGGCTGATCTAATGGCCAGTAAATTCTGTGTTTGAAGAAATGGAAAGTGCAGACATTTCACATTTCAGGAATAGGTGGGGACATGAAACCTGCATAGAGTAGGAACTTGGCAAGTTTTAAAATGTTTTGGACATTTCCAATGATTGAATAAGCCTCCTCTGTTCCACTAAGGCTCTTTACAGCAACTTTCTCACCATCCTTGAACGGGTCTATATTAGCCAACTGCTGAAGGCTGCCCGCTCTTTGATAATTTTTAAGCAATCAAGGCGTGGTCTTAATGAGCTGTTCACATGTCTTGATCAGTGCCACAGGCAAGTTCACTCATCCACAACCTCAGCTCCTCCCAAACTCTCAAAAGTCGCTTAGGGTGGGAAAGGAGGCACTAGGTTAGCACATAAGCTATTAACACTAAGTTTCTGGGTTGGCCAAATCCCTCCTAGCCTCCACTATAGATTCAAGTAGTCATAGTTCATGTGTTTGCTCATGAATTACCCAGCTCCCTTAAGCTTTAAAGGAAAAATATAAACTGCTCAATATGTTACTAGATCAGTGCAGGGACTTCAAAGTGGTATGTCACAATTCATTCTAGCAGTGGATTGCTGTGACAACATGTACTTTTACATGCATATCCAAGTTCCTTTTATCACATGGCTGACAAGAATCTCTCCAATTTGTTACCACTTGTCACATGTTGGAATTTGTCCTCAATCTGTTTGGCTGCACTGTCCTTGATCATTGAATTCTAAGACAGAACTTGAACCAGGCTCAGAGGCTGCAGGGTTATCCATTGTAGCATAGCAGCTCCACCTGGAACAATATAGCTTTGCTCCAATGCACTCAAATTCAGTGTTGATATACAAATGAGAGTTTATTTAAAAATAAAACACCCTAAAGCAATCTGTCAAAAAGCACCAGTTGTATAAATGATCTTTATTAGGAATGGGAATATTATGCTGTTTATTATTCAGTGATGTAGGCATATAGCACAAGTAGCTAATTGTTGTCAGGCCCACTTTATTCAATACAAACAGCATGCTTCCATCATTCCAAGGAACCTCTATTTTAAAAGTGATTGAAAATGTTGAGGTGATTTCTTGCATTCAGTTATTTGCAGGAGCTTCACTCTGGCCGGTATCACAGTTGATACTTCTACCTGTTCAGGACTTCTTTAGATCCGTATCGGCTGATCACAACTTTATTATCAAGCCCATGAGTTGGCTCTGAGCTGCTAACTAAAAGAACAGTTCTATACCTGAAACATACAAAGCTAAACAAATTTACTCAAACGTTCTGTTTGCACATTGCACATATCAAAGGGGTTACAATAATACAAGTCTTCTTCTCCTGTTTCACTATTCTGATAAAACATCGGCTCTCCAGCATAATGTAACAATTCAAAACCAGACATTCACAAAACTTCCCTCGCTAATAAACAATTCTGATTTACTTTGCTGGTTTAAAATGCTTTTGAAGCAATCTTGTAAAATAAGCAACACAGCAGGTTATAAGAGTTAGACAAGCCTCTCTCAATTTGTTTTGGAGCTGCCACCTTGGCATTTAGTGTACCAGCATGACAGCAGCTTGCAATTATATAGTGCCAGTAACTAAAAGGAAGTCAAAGGCCCTTAACTGAAGAGTAATCAAAAAAAATTTAAGTCCATGCTGAAGATGGTTTAGAGTGGGATATGTCTAAAGCATGATGAATGAGGTGGGAGAGGGAAGTGAACAAACAAAGAGATATAGAAAAGATTAATTTGAAGTATCTGATTATATGGGGGATGATCATTGCCGCCTAGATGAAGCTTGATATGTCACAATCAACATTTATTTAAGATCAATAAAGTTCATCTCACAACACTGAGAAAGGTCTTAGTCAGAAAGGCACTAATGGCACATGTGCAATGCCCAAATCTGCAAGTTGTTTTGTTGTTGCTGTATCCAGATTTCAGTTCCAGACTGGATTCATCAGCAGAATGACGAGTACACTTGAAGAAGTGCCATTTAAATCAGATGTTATTTTCCCTCAATAACCATTTCTGACATGTCACAGTAGAAACGTGAAGTGGTGAAATAGGCTTGGTAAGTTTTATTTTTCTGCTAACCCCTGTTCATGATCTTCATCAAACACTTCCTTACAGCTTCATGCTAAATCTGCAATAGTTAAAGATAATTGGATTTACTTTTGTTTTTGAAGAATTATTTATTCCATCAAATAAGAATAAAGTCCCAAGAGTGGTGAGGATGGAAAATAAACCTTTCATATTTCCCAGTGGTTATTATAAATGTTGTGACTGATTACCTAACTCTCATAAATTGTACTTCAATATAATCCAAATCTGCCAATAACCAATGTTAGATCTTTCACTACTGATTCCATTCGTTACTGTAGGATAGATACAACCCACAGATTTCATAATGTTCTTTAATTTATCTATGACCACTACAGTTACAGTTGTTGTCATGATCTTACCTTGTAGGTCTATCCAAAGTTGAAGACCGTTGTGTTGTGCTGAGATCAGTAGTGCTACTGTTGTCCCTATACAAATGAAGATTCGATAGTTATTATAGCTTATATTAATTCAATATGGAGCAATGAAACTAAGAAAACAAAAATCCAAAATGCTAAAAGCTTTGAAAAGTTGGAAACGTCCGACATGTCAGACAGGCGTAAATCTTCATCTTCTTTATTTCATGCATTGAGGCTAATTCCTTTTGAGACTTCAGGGATCTCTCCTGCCTACTGCAGAATCATTGACAGATTCAGACTACTTTTTTTTGGGAAAGCTCCCCAAACATTATACTAATCAGGCAATGGTGAGATCACAGTGAACCTTCCCCTGAAATCAAGACCCAGAGTGCTACCTAGCAAGAGTTAGCAGCCAGAGGCACTTAACAATACGACTGAGGAGGCTGACACTGTTGCCTGAAGGGCACCATCTGAAGTACCAGAATCACAAAGGCACGCACACTACAGGTGAATACTGTGGGGCGTGGGGGTTGTGAGGAAAGGGGTATAGAAGGGTGTGCCTCAGCCTCCAGCTTCCTGATATCCAGTCTCTCAACCAAACAATTGTTCCCTTTGATCAAGGGATCACTCCCTCTCAATGTGGAAAGTGGCTCTCCCAGTTTCACTTGCCAAGCCCACCACATGTGACAGGGCCATGAAGTGCCGGATTATTCCCGGTGGCAGTGGGATGAAGCCTTTAAGTGGTCATTAATTGACCAATAGAAGGCCTCAATTGGAGGCAGGTTTGGAAGGTCAACCAAGGAAGCATGAATTATTTAATGGGTGATGCTGAAATTGAGTAGTTCCAGAAACATCTTAGTATAGGTACATGAATAGCTCATTTAGCCCTTGAGCCAGATTTCTCATGCAATGATGTATGGTTGGTCTGCGATTTAGCTCCAAGCACCTCCTTTCTCCTTATATTTCTTGACATGTTGGGCTTTTAAACATAACTCAGATTATTATAATGGGAGGGTTGGGGAAGTGGGGGAGGTCAACAAAGAAATGGTTCAGACCATGTGTCAGGTTGGATAGTATTGCAGATTCTAATTCTTCTGGTTAATGGCCTGGTTTACCTACTTTCACTGTGCATTTGAGTTGTTTTATCTACTTTCACCTAAATGTTTGGTCACCTGAGCCCGAGCCTAACCAATAAAAAACAAGAACAAACATTCACAATCGAAGTGCTGCAATTGAAAGATATTCATGTTATTAATTTTGAAAGAATTTATATTTAACAATATTCAATTCATTTAAAAAGGAATCAATCACTCCTGTTACATTATTTGAACAGAAGGAAAGGGTATGAAAAACAATGATAAAAATCAACAAGCAAGCATCAATTGAAGGTATGGCTAGGAATTGGTATTCTCCATTAAATGGTTAGAAATAAGGAGGAAATCTGATTTGCAAACAATCATCCAGTGAAATTATGCTGAATCAGGTTGATTGGGAAAGCTAGGATCAATTCTGGAATTCATATTCATCACTACCACTGAAATGTTTCGTGGCCAGATACTATTCCTGGTACCGCCAGTTTTTCTACCTGTCCAGGAATTCTTCGGATCTGAATCGGCTGAGAACAACTTTGTTACGGCCAGCATTAATTACCCAAGCGCTGCTGGTAAAGAGAACAATTCTGCCTTAAAATGCATTTAAAGAAAATATCTCTGTCTCTTGATAAAGCATCTTGGAGAAAGTTAGGTCTGCAGATACTTGAGATCAGAGTCGAAAGGTGTGGTGCTGGCAAAGCACAGCCAGTCAGGCAGCAGCCGAGGAGCAGGAGAATTGGCATTCAGGGTATAAGCCCTTCATCAGAAATGTCCTGACATACCTAATGAAGGGCTTATGCTCGAAACGTGAATTCTCCTGCTCCTTGGATGCTGCCTTACCTGCAGCACTTTTCCAGCACCACACTTTTCCACTTTTGATAAAGCATCACTAATGCAATACATAATGTTTCTTATTGCGCCATTCTTTCCATTGAAAATATCACTGACACCTATATAAATAAAAGAAACCTCAACACTAATTATACAAACACCATTTCACTGTATTCAGTTCAAAGAATTTAAAGTCTCTTAATGAGCATTACTCAGATGTGTAGTTTAATCCAGTGATCACAGTCACAGAAGTGGAAGGTGTAAAATTGTTTCAATTTCAACTATATTCATATTGGATAGGGGAAATATGTTTAGAAGCTAGCAGGGCAATCATGAATTTAGTGGGTACTGAACTGGAAAAAGTCCTGTTCAACTGCTTTCTTCTGTTCCCCTGGGACCTCAGTTCTGATCGTCACTACATTGGACTCCAAATGCACATGTCAGCACAATAATTTATTCATGTCCATATGTCCACCTAACTCAAGCCTCCATACGAAATCAATGGATGCCATTCACTGAACTTTTTGATTGACAAGACCTTGCTCAAGCAAACTTGATATTTGGATCATTATTCACGCTGCTTTCTTATCATAGATGTTTTGTATTGAAGAAGAATTCAACTCTGTTTCAAAAGCTTGTACATAATAGCATTGTATTTGCACAAATAAAAATGCTTTTTCATCTTCTCAATGGTTTTAGGTTGTATTATAGAGAAATGTTGTTTACTATTTGCCAACATTTCTGAGCAGTATAGTATGAAATGTGGCATATTTTAGGAGTTAAGTATTACCACCTTCTGTCAATTTTTAACATACATATAGAAAATATAAAAAACTTTTGTTTCACTTTTTGATCACTGTTTATTCATTTGCTTGGGTTTAATGGTTTTGATGGACATTTACCACTGTCTTCATGACAGTCGAATTTAAATTAGATTTACTACATGATAAAAGATTATTGACAAAGGGATTTCATCTACCCAGCTATTTCTACAATGTCATTTGTTGGCTTATATTTGAGATCATTATATGGTTGGTGTAGATCAGGCTCAAAAACACGTTTACTTTCCCATCGATAATGTTGCAAAACATACACATTTCTTTTGCTCCTATCACAACACGTTCAAATTATTACTACAAATGTTGTCAACTTGGAATTTAATTATCCAAACTCATAATTAGACTTTCACCTCAAAGCTAGATCTTCTTTATGCTATCTTGCCAGACTAGCCACGAATGAAAGCCTAATGTTAAACATGCTCTTGTATGATTATTTTCAAGCTGTATGTCAGAATGTATATTCCAACAGTCAAGAAAGAACATCAGCATTGTAACTCAGTTCTGGGAAATTCCTGTCTGCTACATGCTGTAACATTTTAAAATGTGACATTTAGAAATGTGTTAACCTAACAACTTTGTTGGATTAATTTTTGCATTGCTCACTTCAAAATGGATGGAGAATGAGATATTCTGGACACAGAATGAAGTCAGCATTAATTTTGTTTGACCTTTAACCCAGTGGAGTCATAGTTTCAGTAGAAAAGGTTGGACTTGTTCCAATTTTTCATGTTGGAATGGCATATTTTAAAATTCCATGTGGGAATCTGTTGAAACTCATTCAACTTGACAAAGTGAATTCATGAGACAATAGCCCTGCTTTTAAATTAAATTCTTTGTTGTTCATTAGTTACATTGGCAAACTATATTAACATAACACATTGATCAAACACACAAAAACAGCAATGTATTTTTTGATTCTTGAAAAATCTTTTGATAAATTCACACCTTCTTCGTCCATCTATGGTGTCTGCCTTTGTTGTTGACTTCAGGCCACTCGTCTTACTTGAATCACTGTGTAAACAAGACAAACAAGGCAGACTCAGAAACTTCATGTACTTCATGTCATCAAGCCAAGCTAAAAGGAATTAACTCAAAAAAATGCAGAATTTAAAAAGTGCATGATCAACCGAATGACTTAAGAGATACAGGATAAAGTGAGGACTGCAGATGCTGGAGATCAGAGCTGAAAATGTGTTGCTGGAATCCTGAAGAAGGGCTCATGCCCGAAATGCCGATTCTCCTGCTCCTTGGATGCTGCCTGACCTGCTGTGCTTTTCCAGCAATACATTTTCAGCGACTTAAGAGAAACAACCTATTCAACTTGATTGAGACGAGTGTGCTTTGTAATTAGCGTAGTGAATAAAAAATTTTGCAATGTTGTGTATTTTACTGTGATCATGCCAAATACAGAAAAGTGCATTTTCATTCTGTGTTTGCTGAAATTTATTCAAGACATGAATTTACATTTTTTAAATAAAGCAACAATTTATTTTTATTTAATATATAAATTATTTTCTGCTTGTACAGAATTAAATAAAAGAATTAAATAAATGTATTGCATCATTCAATATAACCATTCCTGGTGAAGTTAGGCAAAGAAATGCTTTAAATAAGCATACTTTATGTTTCATGGTCATGTTGAATAGTACAGCAGGCCTGAGGGGTCAAATGGCTTACTCCTGCTCCTATCTCCTGTATTTCTATGATCTGTCCTCTTATCCTTATATAAGATATGCAAGGCAGAACAAATTTTAATGCAGAAGATTGTTTCTACCTGTTCAGGGCTTCATTAGATTTAACTCGGCTTAGTACACTTTTGCCATAGTTGACATCAGTTGACATTTGCCTGTTAATAAAGAATAATTTTGTTTTATTAAATGTGTTTTGCTTATAGAACTCAAAATAGAACACTCCCTCAACACAACAATTAAGCTGGAGGAAAGGACGTTGGTGCTTGCTATGAAACAGTCAGGTAACAAATGACAGAATAGTTGGCTTAGTGGTTAGCACTGCTGCCTCTCAGAATCATGGACTCAGGTTTGATTCTAGCTTTGGATGATTGTGTGGAGTTTGTACATTCTCCCAATGTCTGCGTGGGTTTCCTTCGGGTGCTCCGGTTTCCTCTCACAATCCAACAGTGCGCAGGTTAGGTGAACTGACCATGCTAAATTGCCCATAGTGTTCAGGGATGTGTAGGTTAGGTACATTAGTCAGGGGAACTGTAGACTATTAGGGTAGGGGATTGGGTCTGGGTGGGATATCCTTTGGAGGGTCAGTGTGGACTTGTTGGGCCAAATGGCCTGTTTCCACACTGTAGGAACTCTATGAACTGATAAGTAGAAAATCCACTTAAAGTAAGAAGTGATTATGAGTCCAACAATCATATTAAAGGAGCTGTGAAGAAGATGGAACTGGAAGTATTTGGTTAGGCTTGTGAGAGGTATGAAAGAAATGCATGGTAAAGGATGAAATTAAACAACATATTTCCTGCCCAATGGCAGGGTATGGCAGATGTCAGAATACAGTAATTAATTTATTACATTGAGACTGGAATGGACATTGCAAACAAACACAGAATGAGTATTACCAGGTGGTGCTAATAAATATAGACTGGAAACTTCAGCAAGGAAGTGAGCAAAAACTGTTAAAGCAAAGTCGAATTGATTACATTTTACTTGAAAGCCTCATATTGACAACAATTTAAAACATCATCATGACCAAACAAAAAGAGTTGGAAAGAGATTAGCTGATTCACCACTATTCACCCAATTAAAACAATCATTAATTAAAATTCATTTCAAGCAGATTAATAAACTGACTGTGGCACATTGTGAAACAATTGTCGCTTTAACTTTCCAATTCTTATTTTAAGGATGTGGTTCAACACTCACTGTGTTTCATCTGATGGTTTGTTTTTAATCCATGCTTCATCACTCATTAAACGAGTTTTCTTTTTTGTTTCCCGTAAAACCTGGTCCCTGCCTTCGTCTGAAATTGAAATTTTATGATCTGTAAACAACTGTGGTGAAAGCAATATCACAGATGAAAGTAGAAAATCTATCAGTCAGTAACAACATAGAAATGGAAAAAGTCATTCTGCTCATTGGGTGAATCCCATCTAGGTCCTTTTTTACAGCAAACTACTTTTATCCCTATCTTTTTCCTATTCTACTTTGCAATCTCTCCTCTCTTAGTCAAACATAGGGATATACTCATTCTGACTTTCATACACATCTTGCTTTGTCTACCTCTTAACTCCATCTCCCTGCTTTTGTACTGTAACCCTTAATATATAACTGAAATCTAGCAAGCCAAGTTTTGAAATTGTCAGTTGACAGTCTCCAAACCTTCATTCTAGGAGGGTGATCCCAATTCTAGTGTATATGCTCTTCTTTGCATATGCTTTCTAACTTCACTCTTGAGTAGTCCAGTTCTAATACTAAGGTTAATGCCTTCTTCAGAACTCTCCTACCAAATGAAATAATTTCTACCTGTCCTATCAAATCCTTAGCAATCTAAGCATTTCATCTGCATCATTCCAGGTGAATTTCCAGGTGAATAGTCTGGGTAATCCATTTTCAAAACATAATCTATTCAGCATTTGGTATCAATCCAGCAATTCTGCACTGCACCTCTTCCAAAATCAATTGCCTAAATTTCCCACCCACCATCAGATTGGCACTTGGTTCCTGCTTTTCTCAGGGACACAAGTTCCACCTGTCTGGCTGGGACTTCTATCCTTTCTTCTCCAAATTCTGAGTCAACCTGAAATGGAGCTTTTTTTTTCATGAAAAGAAGATGAATATAAGCCCTAGTCCCTTCTTACAACACTAACTGTCACACTCTGGTAATTTTAAATGTCCCAAAGCTTCTTTCGAAGAGGTACATGAGAATGTAAGCATATAATGGGGCAGGGTAAGTCAATTAATTAAGCAAGAGGGGAAAACTGGGTTAGGGCAAAGGTGGGTTGGGGGACAATGGATAAGGGTGTTGAATCAGTGAGATAAGTGAGTGAGGGGGTACTATGGATAAATTAATGATGTGAGGGGATAAAGCAGATGAGGGAATAGGTTGGATCAGGTTTTGAATGGATAATACAAGTGAGAAAGGGAGTAGGGCTGTGGAGGGGTGAGGATGGGTACTTAGGTAAGGGGGAAAGGTGGGTGAAGGGGGCATTGTGAATAAGGGATAAGGTGATAGGTGGGCGCAGTGTCAGCTGAGTAAAGTGACATGTGGAGAGGGTGGTAGGTTATAGAGTGATTTGGAAGATTAGGGGTAGTAAGGATGGTTAGGGGTATTCATGGGGATTGACCTGAGGTTCATCAGAGCAACAGTAAAGGATAGTTAGTCAGGGTGGGGAAATGATGGTTGGGAGAGAGTTGGTATGAAATATCAGGGGGATAGTCATATAATTGTCAAGGAGGTAGAGAAGGATTTTTACTTTCTAACAGTTTCTGAGCAACTATCCAGAACGGTTCACAGACCTTTGACTCTAACTCAGAATCAGAGACACATTCAGAAGGTGCTGGAGAGCAGAGGAAGTGTCCATTGGAAGATTACACTGCCTGGTGATTCCCATGGAGTTCTAGCACTTGGCTTTCCAAGAGATTCCGTAGTGCATCTTGCAGGGTCTTCGATTATCCAGAGACCAGATAATCTGGGCCAATTCAAGAACTACTCCATTTTGATTCTAACCAGTCCTGAGTCCAGCTAAAGAACTACTCCATATGGGATACAACCAGCCCTTTGTAAACTGTACCATAACAGGGCTTGATGAGCTTGGATGGCTGATGAGTGATGTAGGATGGCAATAGCATGGATTAAATTCTGCGCACTGGCTAAGGTTACCACAAAGAACTCTCCTTCTCAATCTCTCCTCACACATAAAGGATGGTGACCCTCAGATTAATCCACAACCGTTGTCTCTATATAATGAAAGGATGGGACTATGCTGACTTTACCTCCATCATAAGTTCTAAATCTTTGAATTTCAGTTCACACATGAAACTACACCCATCTAAAGCAAGTCAATTTTTAGATTGGATTACTTACAGAGTGGAAACAGGCCCTTCGGCCCAACAAGTCCACACCGCCCCGCTGAAGCGCAACCCACCCATGCCCCTACATTTACCGTTACCTAACACTACGGGCAATTTAGCATGGCCAATTCACCTGACCTGCAGATCTTTGGACTGTGGGAGGAAACCGGAGCACCCAGAGGAAACCCACGCAGACACGGGGAGAACGTGCAAACTCCACACAGGCGGGAATTGAACCCAGGTGTCTGGCACTGTGAGGCAGCATGGCTAGCCACTGTGCCACTGTGCCACCCACTGTTTTCAGTTCAATTATATTGGATTCAATTTTAAGTATGATACAAAGAGTCATTGAAGAAATGCATTACTTGAGGTGGTTTGAGTTTGAACATGTCAACCATTGTCACCGATTCTGGAGAAATGAATTCAGGAATTAAACATGCAAAAATAGGTAACCTTTGAGAATGTTTTCTCCTTTACTTTTGAGAATTAGTTGCTCTGAACTCAAAATAAATTATCCTGCCAGTAATTATGGAAGGTGCCATTTTAACTTGTCCAATGATAATAATAATAATAGCTCTTTCTGTTGCAATTCCTAAAATAAACATTATTGACTCCTTTTGAGTCTTGATTATTGTATCTAAATACAAGGAAAGTCCCAGTCACTGAAAGGGAGAAGCTTTGGATGCCAATTTCATAAGGCAGGAAATATAATCATTGGAATCTCTTTGATCATTTTGTAACAGCTTGAACATGGTTCTGGAACAATATGCCAGTGGACAAAGGTTTTCACATAAGTTAGAAAAACAGGAGTAAAAAAGTTGATTTTATTATGGTTTATTTGTAAAATACATCTCACTATAATAGGGGTAATATGTGTTAGTTGTACCCTGACATAACTGTGGTCTGGGAATAATAAGAATACCCGAAGAGACAGGTAATGAGATTATTGGTGTATCACTGCTCACATTATCCATTAAATAATAGCTCCTTTGTTCTAACTCCTAAATGCTTTATGACATTACTTATTCATTCAATGACAGTCCTGCTGACATTAATTGGAGGACAATTGTGATATTATATATTCAGCCTCACATAATTATATTAGATCCATGAATAAACTATGGTTTATATATGTATGGGCAGCAAAAAGAATATCAAAACTTACAAACCTGCTTGGTTGGATTTGTTGACTGAGAAAGATTCTGATATTTTTTTGAATAGTGCCATTTCTAAAGATTGGAACTTCTTTTGTCTTCTTCAACAGCTTCA